>NC_091433.1:38450725-39050725 GCF_964237555.1 Oryctolagus cuniculus | reverse complement strand
CTGGCATCCCATATGGGTGCTGATTCTAGTACTGGTTGCCCCTCTTCCAATCTAGCTCTCTGCTATTGCCTGGGAAAGCGGTAGGCGATGGCCCAAGTCCTTGGGCCCCTGCACCCATGTTGGAGACTGGGAGGAGGCTCCGGGCTCCTGGCTTCAGATTGGCACAGCTCCAGCCACTGCGGCATTTTGGGAGAGAACCAGCAGATGGAAGACCTCTCTCTCTGTCTCTACCTCTCTAAGTCTGTCTTTCAAATAAATACAATAAATTTAAAAAAAGAAAAAAGAAAATATTTGGGGGGCCAGCACTGTGGCACAGTGGACTAATGCCCTGGCCTGCAGTGCCTGCATTCCATATGGGCACCTGTTTGAGATCCACCTGCTCCACTTCCAATCTGGCTCTCTGCTACGGCCTGGGAAAGCAGTAGAGGAAAGCCCAAGTCCTTGGGTCCCTGCACCCACATGGGAGACCAGGAGGACGCTCCTGGCTCCTGGCTTCACATCAGCGCAGCTCTGGCCACTGCAGCCAACTGGGAAGTAAGCCATCAGTTGGAAGACACCCTTCACCCCACCTCTCCTCTCTGTGTAACTCTGACTTTCAGATAAATAAATACACTTATTAAAAAAAAAAGAAGGGGGGTGGAGCCAAGATGGCGGAATAGTGAGGGCGCGCACCGATAGTCCGGGAAAATTTAGTTTAATAAAAGGGGAGTTACGGTAGCCTCAGAAAAAAGAACCAGGAAAATATTGCAGAGGAAACTCTTCTGGATCAAGTGGCTGTGAATCGGAGGACCTACTGGGAGAACAAGGTCGCCCACCGCGCGGAAGCTGATCCACGGGAGCCGCGGGTGCCGCGGAAGCCTCAGGGTCTGAGCCAGTGCAGGAAGGGGAGTGCATATCACATAGACAACAGCGGGGAGAGTTGGACGTCCAGGGCTCCGAGTCCACACATCGGCGCTGGAAGGGGAGGAAGAACCAAGCAGAGCTCTCAGGCCACACCCATCTCAAGCCTCCAAGGCTCCTCCAACAGCAGGCAGTCCACTTAACACGGACATAGTATAAAATAAAAAAAAAAAAAAAAAAAAAAAAACGCACAGTGACGAAAGAAGAATTAACTATGCCAAGCAACAAACACAGAAATCGAGGGAACAAGATCAACGATGACACTATGATTCCTCCAAATAAACAAAACACCCCAAACCAAGATTATGAAGATGATGAGATAGAAGAAATGCAAGATACAGATTTCAAAAAATTTATGATAAGAACATTTAGAAGTTTTCAAAAGCAAATCCTTGAACTACAGAAATCCTTATTGGACAGGATTGAAAAGCTCTCTCGTGAAAATGAAATTTTAAGGAAGAATCAAAATGAAACTCAGAAACTAGTAGAACAGGAAAGTGTGATAGTGAAGAGAAATCAAAATGAAATGAAGAGCTCAATAGATCAAATGACAAACACATTAGAAAGCCTTAAAAACAAAATGGGTGAAGCAGAAGAGAGAATATCGGACTTAGAAGGCAGAGCACAGGAAAGGATGCAGTCAAACCAAAGAAAAGAAGAGGAAATTAGAAATCTAAAAAGTATTGTTGGGAATCTACAGGATACTATTAAAAAAACCAACATTCGAGTTCTAGGATTTCCTGAAGGCATGGAGAGAGAGAAAGGATTAGAAGGCCTTTTTAGTGAGATACTAACAGAGAACTTTCCAGGTTTGGAGAAGGACAGAGACATCCTAGTACAGGAAGCTCATAGAACCCCCAATAAACATGACCAAAAGAGATCCTCACCACGACACGTGGTAATTAAACTCACCACAGTGAAACATAAAGAAAAGATCCTAAAATGTGCAAGAGAGAAACGTCAGATTACTCTCAGAGGATCTCCAATCAGACTCACAGCAGACTTCTCATCAGAAACACTACAGGCTAGGAGGGAATGGCGAGACATAGCACAGGTGCTAAGAGAGGAAAATTGCCAGCCCAGAATATTATATCCTGCCAAGCTCTCATTTGTGAATGAAGGTGAAATAAAGACCTTTCATAGCAAATAGAAATTGAAAGACTTTGTGGCCACTCGTCCGGCCCTGCAAAAGATACTTAAAGATGTGCTACACTCAGAAACACAGAAACACGGCCATCAATATGAAAGAAGGGAAAGGAAGAACACCTACCAGTAAAAGAGCATGGGAAGCTCAAAGCATATACTAGAAAATATTTCCGGGAAAATGGCAGGGCAAAGTCACTACGTATCAATAGTCATATTGAACATTAATGGTCTGAATTCTTCAGTTAAAAGATACCATTTGGCTGACTGGCTCAAAGAACACAACCCAACTATTTGTTGCCTACAAGAAACACATCTCTCTAACAAAGAGGCATGCAGACTGAAAGTGAAAGGTTGGAAAAAGATATTCCATGCCAACAGAAACCAAAGAAAGCAGGTGTAGCCATATTAATATCAGACAAAATAAACTTTACCACAAAAACTGTTAAGAGAGACAAAGAGGGGCACTATATAATGATTAAGGGTTCAATTCAACAGGAAGATGTAACTATTATAAATGTATATGCACCTAATTACAGGGCACCGGTCTATTTAAAAGATATGTTAAGGGACTTAAAGGGAGATTTAGATTCCAATACAATAGTACTGGGGGACTTCAATACTCCACTCTCAGAAACAGACAGATCATCCGGACAGAAGATCAACAAGGAAACAGCAGATTTAATTGACACTATTGCCCAAATGGATCTAACAGATATCTACAGAACTTTCAACCCTACATCTACAGACTTCACATTCTTCTCAGCAGTGCATGGAACCGTCTCTAGGATTGATCACATACTAGGCCATAAAGCAAGTCTCAGCAAATTTAAAAGAATTAGAATCATACCATGCAGCTTCTCAGACCACAACGGAATGAAGCTGGAAATTAGCAACTCAGGAAACCCCAGAAAGTATGCAAACACATGGAGACTGAACAACATGCTCCTGAATGAACACTGGGTCATTCAAGAAATCAAAAGAGAAATCAAAAACTTTCTGGAAGTAAATGAAGACAACAACACAACATATCAAAACTTATGGGATACAGCAAAAGCAGTATTGAGAGGCAAATTTATAGCAATAGGTGCCTATATCAAGAAATTGGAAAGGTACCAAATAAATGAGCTTTCAGCGCATCTCAAGGACCTAGAAAAACTGCAGCAAACCAAACCCAAATCTAGTAGAAGAGAAATAATTAAAACCAGAGAAGAAATTAACAGGATTGAATCAAAAAAAAAACACTACAAAAAATCAGCCAAGCGAGAAGCTGGTTTTTTGAAAAAATAAACAAAATTGACACCCCGTTGGCCCAACTAACTAAAAAAAGAAAAGACCCAAATCAATAAAATCAGAGATGAAAAAGGAAACATAACAACAGACACCACAGAAATAAAAAGAATCATCAGAAATTACTACAAGGACCTGTATGCCAGCAAACAGGAAAATCTATCAGAAATGGATAGATTCCTGGACACATGCAATCTACCAAAATTGAACCATGAAGACATCGAAAACCTAAATAGACCCATAACTGAAACAGAAATTGAAACAGTAATGAAGGCCCTCCCAACAAAGAAAAGCCCAGGACCAGATGGATTCACTGCTGAATTCTACCAGACATTTAAAGAAGAACTAATCCCATTTCTTCTCAAACTATTCAGAACAATCGAAAAAGAGGGAATCCTCCCAAATTCTTTCTATGAAGCCAGCATCACCTTAATCCTTAAGCCAGAGAAAGATGCAGCACTGAAAGAAAATTACAGACCAATATCCCTGATGAACATAGACGCAAAAATCCTCAATAAAATTCTCGCCAATAGAGTACAACAACACATCAGAAAAATCATCCACCCAGACCAAGTGGGATTCATCCCTGGTATGCAGGGAAGGTTCAACATTCGCAAATCAATCAATGTGATTCACCACGTTAACAGACTGCAAAAGAAAAACCATATGATTATCTCAATTGATGCAGAGAAAGCATTCGATAAAATTCAATACCCTTTCATGATGAAAACTCTAAGCAAATTGGGTATAAAAGGAACATTCCTCAATATAATCAAAGTAATCTATGAAAAACCCACGGCCAACATCCTATTGAATGGGGAAAAGTTGGAAGCATTCCCACTGAGATCTGGTACCAGACAGGATGTCCACTCTCACCACTGCCATTTAACATAGTTCTGGAAGTTTTAGCCAGAGCCATCAGACAAGAAAAAGAAATCAAAGGAATACAAATTGAGAAGGAAGAAGTCAAACTATCCCTCTTTGCAGACGATATGATTCTTTACTTAGAGGATCCAAAGAACTCTACTAAGAGACTATTGGAACTCATAGAGGAGTTTGGCAAAGTAGCAGGATATAAAATCAATTCACAAAATTCAACAGCCTTTGTATACACAGGCAATGCCATGGCTGAAGAAGAACTTCTAAGATCAATCCCATTCAAAATAGCTACAAAAACAATCAAATACCTTGGAATAAACTTAACCAAGGACGTTAAAGATCTCTACGATGAGAATTACAAAATCTTAAAGAAAGAAATAGAAGAGGATACCAAAAAATGCAAAAATCTTCCATATTCATGGATTGGAAGAATCAACATCATCAAAATGTTCATTCTCCCAAAAGCAATTTATAGATTCAATGCAATCCCAATCAAGATACCAAAGACATTCTTCTCAGATCTAGAAAAAATGATGCTGAAATTCATATGGAGGCACAAGAGACCTCGAATAGCTAAAGCAATCTTGTACAACAAAAACAAAGCCGGAGGCATCACAATGCCAGATTTCAGGACATACTACAGGGCAGTTGTAATCAAAACAGCATGGTACTGGTACAGAAACAGATGGATAGACCAATGGAACAGAATTGAAACACCAGAAATCAACCCAAACATCTACAGACAACTTATATTTGACCAAGGATCTAAAACCAATTCCTGGAGCAAGGACAGTCTATTCAATAAATGGTGCTGGGAAAACTGGATTTCCACGTGCAGAAGCATGAAGCAAGACCCCTACCATACACCTTACACAAAAATCCACTCAACGTGGATTAAAGACCTAAATCTTCGTCCTGACACCATCAAGTTATTAGAGAACATTGGAGAAACCCTTCAAGATATTGGCACAGGCAAAGAATTTATGGAAAAGACCCGGGAGGCACAGGCAGTCAAAGCCAAAATCAACTATTGGAATTGCATCAAATTGAGAAGTTTCTGTACTGCAAAAGAAACAGTCAGGAGAGTGAAGAGACAACCGACAGAATGGGAAAAAATATTTGCAAACTATGCAACAGATAAAGGGTTAATAACCAGAATCTACAAAGAGATCAAGAAACTCCACAAAAACAAAACCAACAACCCACTTAAGAGATGGGCCAAGGACCTCAATAGACATTTTTCAAAAGAGGAAATCCAAATGGCCAACAGGCACATGAAAAAATGTTCAAGGTCACTAGCAATCAGGGAAATGCAAATCAAAACCACAATGAGGTTTCACCTCACCCGGCTTAGAATGGCTCACATACAGAAATCTACCAACAACAGATGCTGGAGAGGATGTGGGGAAAAAGGGACACTAACCCACTGTTGGTGGGAATGCAAACTGGTCAAGCCACTATGGAAGCCAGTCTGGAGATTCCTCAGAAACCTGAAGATAACCCTACCGTTCGACCCAGCCATCCCACTCCTTGTAATTTACCCAAAGGAGTTTAAATTGACAAACAAAAAAGCGGTCTGCACCCTAATGTTTATTGCAGCACAATTCACAATAGCCAAGACCTGTAACCAACCTAAATGCCCATCAACGGTAGACTACATAAAGAAATTATGGGATATGCATTCTTTAGAATACTATACCGCAGTAAGAAACAACGAAATCCAGTCATTTGCAACAAAATGGAGGAATCTGGAACACATCATGCTGAGTGAAATAAGCCAGTCCCAAAGGGACAAATACCATATGTTCTCCCTGATCGGTGACAACTGACTGAACACCAAAAAGGAAACCTCCTGAAGTGAAATGGACACTATGAGAAACGGTGACTTGATCAGCATAGCCCTGACTGTTAATGAGCAACTTAATACATTATCCCTCTTAGTATTTTTTTGTCTGTTCTACTTAATATGACTGGTTTAATTCTGTAATTATCACACAGTTATTCTTAAGTGTTGAAAATTAACTGAAATGTGATCCCTGTTAAACATAAGAGTGGGAATAAGAGAGGGAAGAGATGTACAATTTGGGACATGCTCAAGTTGACTTGCCCCAAATGGTAGAGTTAGAAACATACCAGGGGATTCCAATTCAATCCCATCAAGGTGGCATGTACCAATGCCATCTCACTATTCCAGGTGATCAATTTCAGTTCACAATTGATCATAATGAAAGGACTAAGAGTCAAAGGGAGCACATAAACAAGTCTAGTACCTGCTAACACTAACCGATAGAATAAATAAAGGGGAGAGTGATCCAACATGGGAATGAGATACTCAGCAGACTCATAGAATGGCAGATGTCCTAAATAGCACTGTGGCCTCAGAATCAGCCCTAAAGGCATTCCTATCTGGCTGAAAAGCTCATGAGAGTATTTCAGGCACGGAAAGCCACGACACTCTGGCAAAAAGATCTCTGTGAGTGAGATCCCAGTGGAAAGAACAGGTCTTCAAAGAAGGAGGTACCTTTCTCTGAAGGGAGGAGAGAACCTCCACTTTGACTATGACCTTGTCTAAACAAGATAAGAGTCGGTGAACTCAAGTGGCTTCCATAGCCTTGGAAACTCATGACTGGAGCATAGGGAGATTATTGATGCCATAGACAGGAGTGTCAATTTGTAAAGTCAACAACAGGAGTCACTGTACACTTACTCCTCATGTAGGATCTCTGTCCTTAATGTGCTGTACATTGAGATTTAATGCTATAACGATTACTCAAACAATATATTTCACTTTGTGTTTCTATGGGGGTGCAAACTGTTGAAATCTTTACTTAATGCATACTAAACTGATCTTCTGTAAAAAAAAAAAAAAAGAAATTATCAATTCCCAACTTGACTCTCACTGGGATTAAACATGACAATAGGTCTGATCTGATTTCATCATCATTTAAAAAAATCATCTATTATTTTTCACTTTATGTTTGTGTGGGAGCAAACTGTTGAAATCCTTACTTAATGTATACTAAGCTGATCTTCTGTATATTAAGATAATTGAAAATGAATCTTGATGTGAATGGAAGGGGAGAGGGAGTGGGAAAGGGGAGGGTTGTGGGTGGGAGGGACATTATGGGGGGGAAGCCATTGTAATGCATAAGTCGTACTTTGGAAATTTATATTCATTAAATAAAAGTTAAAAAAATATTCTGAAAAAATTTGCATCTGTACTGAATGTATATATTATATTTCTGTACAGAATACATCAAGCAACAATTTCCATTGTATTAGATATAAGCAATCTCAAGATGATTTAAATAATACAGGATAATGTGGATATGTTATATGCAAATAGTAAGACATGTTACACTTATAAGGTACTTGAATATCTATAGATTTTGAAATATATGGGAGACCCAGAAACAGACACTCAAGACTTGCACAAACATCTATTTTTTCATAAGCCAGAGAAACAGAACACAGGCTATTATTCTAAATATAGAATGCCACTTCTACTTTGCTCTAAGCAATTAAAAAAATTTTTTTTAGACTCTGGTTTACAGAGAGCGAGGGAGAGATAGAGAGAGATCTTTCATCTGTTGATTTAATTGCCACATGTCCACAATGGCCACTGCTGTCCAGGCCAAAGCCAGAAGCCAGGAACTCCTCCAGGTCTCCCATGTGGGTGGCAGGAGTCCAGGTACATCTTCTACTGCTTTTCCCACATCATTATCAGGGAGCTGGGTCAGAAATGGAGTAGGCAGAGCACAAACTAGCACCCATATGGGATGCCAGTACTGCAGGCTTTACCTACTAAACCAAGTCACTGGTCCCTAAGTCATTTTTAACTTTGTCTCCAACATTTATTTACCTCCCATGTGTAAATAAGAATATTTTGGATTTTATAAAGATGTGTGTCTTGATTTCACCATGAGCCTTAGAAACTCAAAATGTTTTCCTATATTACCCTATATGAAAGAATAAAAAAAATTGGGCAAAACACTGTTCTGTGACTACCGAATTTCTTCTCAGTTGAATAAATTATACAATGGAATTAACACAAATTAATTGACATACAGTTAAATAAAAAGGTGACATATACTAACATAGTGCCAATATAAAATACAGAATCTGCTACAATTCTTCCTCAGCAGGACTTAGAAAAAGATTAGAGAAATTTTTGAAAAAGTACCAAACAGATTTTTTTCTTACTATTTTTTTAATGTTGTTTAGTTTTCTAGTTGTGAAAGACTCTCTCAGGAATACCTAGAGCTCAGTGAAACAGGAAAAGAAATGTGAAATTCATTCAGATGGCAAATACTCGTTTTGCACCAACTGTTGTCAAACAATATTTTGGGCTCTGAGAAAACTTGGGTGAAAAAGAGAATCCCTGTTTCCATAGAGACTTAATAGACAGATTTACATAGTTTATTAGTTCTAGAATTGAATGATGTTGTGTTGTACTCTTGAAGCATAAGGAGCCCCACCAAGAATGAGAGGCCAGTGAAGGTGTTGTGTAGGAAATGATTTACCTTCACCTGCAGGAGGAGCAGAGGTTGGCCTGACATTCGAGAGTGGGAGGGGCTGCTCTACTTAAAGAAAATGGAATGTAGGAAAGGATGAAAATGGATGCCCTAACACCACACCTGATCCTCTTTCAAGGCAATTCTACCTCTTAGTCAGCTGTTGAGAATTATCTACTATCGGACTTTCAGTTCAGTATCCCTTACTGAGAATTTCTATCCATAATGCCTTTCCTATGGTTATGCTACTTCCAAACGACTAGCTCATAGCAGTTACTAGTTAACATGAGGTTACAAAGGGCCAAAGTTTTTCAATTAGAGTCACTCTAAGGAGTTATTCCAGTTCCTTTGCCTTCCATATGTTGGTTGAGACCTCAAATGTAACTGAATTGCTGGCCAGCTTCTCTTTCTTCCAAAACTTTGGTGGCCTCACCTCCTTTTAAATATTTCCTCCTAGCTCATGCCTCAGTAAACCAGCTGTTGGTAAGCAATGTTCCATCTCAATGTCTGTTTCCAGGGTAATAGTTTAAGAGCAGGATAGAAATGGGACCTGAGAAAGAAAGATGACTAATCTGGTTATGGATGATGGGTTAGGAAGGTCAAATGAAACAGGAGGAACACAAACCAGCCTATGTTTTGGAAAAATTCTTGAGAACTTATTTTCCATTCAGATATTGCAGATGTATGGAAAAGATATTGGTGTATGATATGAGGGTACTTCATCAATTTTTGTGAACAAATGAAATTGAAAGATAAGCTTAAGGGCAAGTATTTTGGCCTAATTGGGAACCATAGTGAAATAAGCCAGTCCCTAAAAGACAAATATCATATGTTCTTCCTGATCTGTGGTAACTAATAGACTACCTCAGAGGTGATTTATAGAAGTAAAATTGACACTTGGAGATGCAATGATTTTGAACAGCCTTGTCTCAACTGTTGAGGTACAGTTATATATATATATATATATATATGTATATGTATATACTATTTGTTGAATTTTTTACTTAGTTTAGGGTTAGTCCTATGTGTATAGAGTTAATTGAAAATAGATCGCAATGAAAAATAAGAATATGAATAGGAGAGGAAGGAAGAAAGAGGGTAGGAGTGCAGATGAGAGGGAGGGTAGGGTGGGAAGAATTACTATGTTCCTAAATTTGTATTTATGAAATACATGAATTTGTATACCTTAAATAAAAGGTTTCTAGTTAGAAAAACAGAAGCCATTTAGGATGTTCATGACCCATATTGTCTAGGCTAGATTCCTGGCTCTTCTTCTTATTCCATCATTCTGATAAGACAGGTCCTGGAAAGCAGCGATGAGAACTTAAATAGTGGAGTTCCGGCCACCAATGTGGGAGACCTAGATTGAGTTACTGACTTCAGCCTCAGCTCTTACCAGTGAAGGCCATTCCAAGTATTTGATGAGTGAATCAACAAATTGGAACTCTCCCTCCCCTCCTTTTCCTGTGGTTTTCTCTTTCTTTCTTTTTCTTGAAGTACATGAACCTTTATCTGCAGCCTATCAGGGTGCACATTATCAGGAAGAAGGAATTAGAAGCTGACCTGGGACTCAAATGTCTGTTCATCGCTGACATCTTACGAATTACTAAGAGTCAAATGGAAGTTGTGACAGAGTTGTCCTTTATCATGCATGGCCTTTGTCCAATAATTTCATATTTATAAACCTTATTGTGTCATGTTGATCATCAGTATTATGCATATTTTATTCACTTACCATTTAAAGTATATACAAAAATAGTATGAAATGATGAGATAATAAATCTTTCAGTTACTATGTTTGTGACAATTTGTGATTATGAAACAATAGAAAAATGTTTGGCAAGTTATCCATGTTCCCTACACGTAGAGAAAAAACTGCTGTGTGTGTGTGTGCGTGTGTGTGTTTATATCTTTGTGTTCCTAAAGTTACACATTTCTAATAAGAAAAGAGTCACCATGTATTAGTAAAAATGCCATAGCTTTTCTCCTACTTTCATTTCTGATGAAACTTAACCATAATTTTCAACCCATTTATATCAAGGCTATAGCAACATGAATAAATTAGAACATATCTTCAGGACAAAGACATCATAATTTTTGTCATTTTTAAAAGTAGATTATAAATAGAAACTGGATTCTTTTCTTTTTTTAAGAAAGCTTTTATTTAATGCATACAAATTCCGTAAGTACAGCTTGAGGAATATTGTGGTTCTTCCCCCCATACAGCCCTCCCACCTTGACTCCCATCTCACTTCCTACTCTCTCTCTCATTGCATTCTTCATTAAGATTTGTTTTTAATTAACTTTATATACAGAAGACCAACTCTATGATAAGTAAAGATTTCCATAATTAGCACTCACACAACATACACAAAATATAAAGTACTGTTTGAAAACATGTTTTATAGTAAATTCTCATAGTACAACTCATTAAGGATAGAGGTCCTATATGGGGAGTAAGCGCACAGTGATTCCTGTTGTGGATTTAACAATTGACACTCTTATTTATGACATCAGTGATCACCTGAGGCTCTTGACAAGAGCTGCCAAGGCTATGAAAGCCTTTCAAATTCACAAATTCCATCAGTATTTAGACAGGGCTAAAGGCAAAGTGGAAATTCTCTCCTCCCTTTAAAGAAAAGTACATCCTGCTTTGATAGCCGCTTCTTTCCCCTGGGGTCTCACTCACAGAGATCCTTCATGTAGGTCATTTTTTGCCACAGTGTCTTGACTTTCCATGCCTGAAATGCTCTCATGGGTTTTTCAGGCAGACCTGAATGCCTTAAGGGCTGATTCTGAGGTTAGAGTGCTGAGAAACTGGGTTTTCTCAGAAAAATGACTCCTAAGGTGATTTTGTTTTAGTGTCACCATCATCACTTGGAAATTGATTAGATGTTTCTTAAAGCAATGACTATATAAAGAGTAAACTTGTAATGAATATCTTATAAGTCAGATAAAAAGTCAATAAACCAGATTATCCCTCTTCATGCCATGAATAGGATGTTAAATAGGCACTGAAGTAAGTGATCCCTCTTATCCGTAGGAGATAACTCCACAAGATAGCCAGTAAAGGCTTGAAACAGAGAATAGCACAGAGCCCTATAAATATTATGTTCTTTCATTTAATATACATATATATAAAACAATTTATTTTATAAACTAGACACAGTATTAGATTTGTTCTTACCATAGACATTTGCAACCTCAGCATATGATTCTTTTCTTTTGCTTTTCAATTGAGAATTTTCACTTTTTACTTAAATTACTTAATGGCTTTTCTTTGCCATGTCCAAATTACCAGAATTACTAATCTTGTGTTTTGTAAAATAAAAGCTCGCTGAATACAAGCACTGTGATGCCATAACAATTTTTTATAACTGTGATGGCTACTAAGTGACTAATGGCTGGGTAACCTATACAGTGTGTATAGCCTAAATATAGGGATGACTCTCTTCCTGGAAAGGACAGATTGTAAGATTTCATCATCTTTCTCAGAAGAGTGCAGTTTACATTTTATGAGCTGTTGATGTCCATAATTTTCCATTTAAGTTAAATTCCATTAATTTTCCAATTAAATTCCATTACCATGGGTAATGGAATCCATAAGAAAGTAAAACAGCAACAACAGGAGAGACTACTTTATGCACATTTCTGAGTGGCCAACTGCATCTCTTCATGAGGCATCATGCTCAACATACCTCCGTAGCTGGAGAAGTTGAGCAAGTCAAACTGCAGAATGGTAGTCTTGGCCTGCCTAATACAAGAAGGGAATAAGCTCATTTGGTCACTTTAGTTGTCCATCTTGGCACACGAAGTGTAAATTGTGGAACTAATATAAACAGATACATGTTCATCTTCTTCTGATACACAATAAAGCTACAACTGTTGAGATTTTCTTTTTTTTTTTTTTTTGAGGAATTCATAGAGGAACATGGTAGCTCTGCAACATTCAGGATCAACAGCATGGTGATCTATCATTCTATAGCATATGCATAGTAACTGACAAGGAATAATTGTTTAAAGTGATTATTTTCCTTCTTTACTCAGATAATTACAAATTCATACACAAATGCTCAGCTAGAGCACAAATGGATAACTAATAAAAAAAAGGTATCCTCATTCCCATTGTGTGAGTGAGATTCAATGCACTTTCTCTTAATGAAATTCTATCTGGCTGACTCTATATTTAATTATGTATTTTATTAACACTTTGAGATATTAGTCTGTTTTACTTTGTATTCTGAAAACAAAAAAGAAAAAATTGTTTAAAATTAATCACTGACTTATTTGAACAGATTTGAAATAATTCTAATATTTAGAAGGCCTCTGTGCATATTCTTTGGATACTTTCCAGTCTTTGCTTATGGATATTGGAAACCAAAAAATAAAATTTTATGTAATTTGAAGATTAAATTATACTTTCAAAAGCAAAGACACAATGTAAGAAATAAATAATACTTGATGCTACTAATTTTTGACTTTTTTTTTACAGGCAGAGTTAGACAGTGAGAGAGAGAGAGAGACAGAGAGAAAGGTCTTCCTTTTTCCATTGGTTCACTCCCCAAATGGCTGCCACGGCCGGCGCTGCACCGATCCAAAGCGAGGAGCCAGGTTCTTCCTCCTGGTGTCCCATGTGGGTGCAAGGTCCAACACTTGGGCCATCCTCCACTGCCTTCCCGGGCTACAGCAGAGAGCTGGACTGGAAGAGGAGCAACCGGGACAGAATCCGGCGCCCTGACCGGGACTAGAACCCGGGGTGCAGGTGCCACAGGTGGAGGATTAGCCTAGTGAGCCACAGCGCCAGATAATTTTATGACTTTTTAATGAACTTTTTTTCCTGAGATAAATGTTGATGGAGATGCTATTTTCCCTTTTCTACATTGTCAAATATTTTGGGGTATTGACTCTCACATTCTAAAGTGAGCGTTCTTTTATTTTGTTACTTGGTGTTAATATAGAAAGAGCTCAAATATAATCCATTAAACTAGCATAATTTATAAATAATTATGTAATTACTGCTTCTCAAGAACTAATTGCCCATATAATACTGATTATATGAACAAAAGAGTTGAGAAATTTATCCATAACATTGCTATGAATTAAAAACAGTAACTAAACCTTATGTTTGGAAACTTTTTTTTATTTGGGAGAGAGAGAGAGAGAGAAAGTCTTTCAGAGTACCTATTCTCTGGTTCACAATTCAAATATCAAAAATAGTCAAGGGAGCTGAAACTATAAGCTAAGAACTCAATCGAGGTCTTCTCCATGGTGGCAGGAACCTATCCACTTGGGCCAACACTGCTCTCCCTCCCCAGCATGAACATCAGCAGGAAGCTATAATTGGGAGCAGAGATAGAACTCAAATTTATGCACTTTGATATGGGTTACAGGCATCCCAATCAGTGTTATATCTGCTAAGCCAAATGCCTGCTGTAAAAACTCTTTGAAAAATATGTTAGTGGCAATAATCAGGATATTTCTTATATTATAATGGCCACATAAAATAAACTTGGTGTTAACAATTTTGTTTATTTTTATGTGGTATCAAGTGTGAATTTTTCCTTATGTTCTAGATTGCCTTATAATTCCCTCTTGAAATAAAAAAAGTTCCTGGTATTATTCATTAATTAACTAGTTTATAAAATAGCCATACAATTGTATATAATTTGTAATTATCTTTAAGTGTTTGACCCTTTATAAATAAGAACATTTCAGTAGAAAAGTATTATACAGTATTTTGTTCAGCACTATATATATATATATCTTGAATCAAAATTGTATAATTTTAGCTAAATTATGGAAAAATTAAAATAAGAAATGCTTGCATTTCACATCACGATGGAACACAGAGAGATTTAAAAATTATATCTTGTAAAACACATTATTTAACCAAAGCTGTGTGACTATGTATTGCTTTATTAATTCTCGGTGACAGTTTATGAGGGAACTTTCCGATAAGTGACCATTTACTAGAGTCTTTGCTGGAAATTTTACTTTCACTAGGACTGAGAACAATGAAATTATTTGAAATGACCTTCTAATTCCCTTTGTTTGTCTCAAAATACCTGTCACTGTCTATATAATGTCATTGCTTCTTTTATTTTAAAAACTATATCCTGATCCAAATGCAATCCCTTTATCATGTCTTGATTTTATCCTGACTTATATTTTTGGTTTACTTAATTATATCTCTGCCAAATTTTCCTTTTCATAACCTACTTCTCATCTGCCAACATGGCAAAATTCTAAATGTAATTATAATAAAATAAAAAAGGAAAGGAAATATTCTTTATTTCCTAATATTTCTAAGCCAGGATTTAGTATTCTTTATCTTAAGTTGGAAAATTTTCAAAAAACTTATGTATCCTCATTAATCTCATCTCTTCACTCTTTTACTTCTGTCACTCTTACAATGTGAATTCTGCAAATCTACACTAATTAAACACTTTTAAAATATGTCTAATTTTAAAAAAAAATTTGTTCTTCCTAGCCTTGGTGCAGTTGTGGACACTTTCTACCCATATTCCTGTTGTGTTTACAGTTCAATACTAAACTGTCCATCTTACACTCCAGATGGAAAGTTGAGAGATACACTAAATTTTATTACTAATAAAGATGATTGGTGAGTAATATCTTCAGCATAGGGTTGCGATGGACTTGCTAAAACTTTCCTTCATCATGAAATCATTTATTCTTAGGCAGGGCTTGACATTTGCAATATTTCCTCACTTGTGAAGAGCCTACTCCAAGATGAATGATAATGATTTGTGTGTGTTGTAGACAGTTTGGCTCTGAGAGTAGACAGAGGTCCAAGAAAGGGCTGTTTTCATCTCCTGCAAATACATTAATCAGATAGAAATCATGTTCTGTAAGTCAATGTCTTTGAGAAAGACTGATAAAGTCAGTCAACCTTCCATATGGAGAATCTGAAATGTGGTCATTAGTGCTTATTTCTCTTACTGTTCATGATTTTTTTTTTTTTGTCCTGTCCAACAATTCTAGAGTTTTGGCTTTTGATCATGCCATTTTTATTTTTGACCACTCTTCATAGTTGGGTCACCTGTTTCAGACAATTTCAGATTTCTTTTCTCAACTATCTATTACTTTGTTTCAGTTTTAGTTTAATCCATAAATTTAATCTATTTTTCCTCCTCTAACAAAGATGACATTGTATTTCTTTTCATGAACGCTTTAGCAGCTAACTGGAGAATTAATCAATAAAGGATTTCTGGTGTATGCTTATTGAATTCAACACATGAGTGCTCGGTTAAATATAATACATAGTAAATTAGTCACTTACAAAATCTGTATCAAATTTTAGATTAACATTCTCTCACCGTCACTGGTCTCTGCATTCACTCAGTCTGAGCTAAAGGTTCCTGGATTGTCTAGTAATTTTCACAATCATTAAAATGTTGTTGGGAAGCACTTTATTAATTCTTATATCTATCATGTAGTAATCAAAAATAAAAATTTTTTTGAACCAGATTTTAACTTTAGGGACATTGATGACTAAAACACCTATCACTCCAGTGAACTGAAGTGGAAAAGTCTGATGGTAGAGCAAGTCTGGGATATACATTCAAGAGATACATTTTGAATGGTCTTAGAAATTTCTGTAAGAGTACTGTATAACCGATGAAAATTTCTGGGATTTTGGCAGGGAAGTCTGGGCTAGAGTTTTTGATTCGGGGGTAAATTAAAACCTGGTTGTGAGATGGTCAATGAAATTACCATGAAGTTTGTTACAATTCTGGCGATGCCTATGCGGTATATAAAGCCTGTCTGTGCTGACTTCTCCAGGATGATTGGGAATTTGGTAAAAAAGATTTGAGTCTGTCAACATAATTAAAATATAAAAGTAATGAAATTTCATTTGGTATAAAAATATGTATCTCTGCTACCAGATTTTGTTTTCTTTAGAGTACATGCAAACATTTCCAAGTCTATGTGAGTCAGCATTCTGACAAAGAGATCTGGAACTTTCCTTGCAGGGAAAGGGGCTGATACTCCATGTGCTCCTTCCTGTACTAAATTTCCCAGCAGGACTTGAAGATAAATTTTGCTCAACCATGCTGATAAAAATGTTAGGTGACAATAGTTAAAAGACGTACTTCAGGACCAATGATATGTAATTTGAATGACAAGAAGAATAACCTATTTGTATTGATAGTTAAGCAAATAATTGAATAAATTAATCCAGATTAAGACTTTCTCGAGGAATTAGGAACTTCTCAAATATGTTGTTTCATTGTAATCTCAGTTTTATTATAAAATTGGCTCAAATCTAAAAAGTGGATAAAGGAGCTAATATTTTATTAAGATATGTGGAGATCTAGAAAATTTCCTTACAAGTGTGTGAAATATATTTTAGATTCTCTTGATTTCATAGCAGTAAAAAAAAAATCTACTCAACTGACCAAGTACTGAATATACTCATAACTTCTAAAACACATATATGAAATAAGAAGTTAATATCAAATTCAAACATGAGAAGATGAGAAGAGAAAACACCTTTGTTAAATCATGATAACTTGACTTAATCATATTTTCAATCTTACAGGGACATTCAGTTTTGAGGAAGTTATTTGATCTTTTTGAATTATTTATTAAAATAAAACTATATGTTTTTGTTTCTTGTAACAAAATAAATGGCTGTGTATCACAGTTATTGTGGCAGCAGGAATAACAATCTGTTAATGGCTGTTAACTGAAAGTCAGTTTTCAGCACCTAATCCTTGTACATCTAGCTTTTTCATTTTATCAAGGACTCAAAATTAGTTTTTGTAATGGCTTTCTGAAATACAATGCAAAGGAGCAGTGACTCAGAAAATAAGGATTATTGCTGTTTCAAATTATTAATTTTTCATATTAATCACTAAAATTTTTTTACAAGTGAGTAAACGCGTTCACTCAAGCATTCTGTGGTTTGAAATATAAATACATTCTGATAAGGCAGTTCAGAGACCATGATTCTCTTTGATTTCATTTGGATCTTATTTTCCACTTTAATTAAAATTTATGCTTTCTTCTAGTTCAACAGTTTAGTTGTGACTTTTGATTTTAAACTTCTTTTAAAAGTGCTCTCCAAAATTTTCTACACTATTTCATCTACTGTCCTCTCAGATTTGCCTGGATATCATTTTGATAAGTCTATCAGGTCATAAAACATTGTATTTGTATGAATTTTGTTCTCCAGCTAAATTTTTTTTTTGACAGGCAGAGTTAGACAGTAAGAGAGAGAAAGAGAGAGAGAGAGACAGAGAGAAAGGTCTTCCTTCCATTGGTTCACCCCCCCAAATGGCCGCTACGGTGCTGCGCTGATGTGAAGCCAGGAGCCGGATGCTTCCTCCCGGTCTCTCATGTGGGTGCAGGTCCCAAGCACTTGTGCCAACATCCACTGCCTTCCTGGGCCACAGCAGAGAGCTGGACTGGAAGAGGAGCAACTGGGTCTCCAGCTAATTCTTATTTAAATTAAGAACTAAATATGGCTTGAGTCCCAGCTCATTGGGCTAATCTCCCCCTGCAGCGCTTGCACACGGGGGTTCTAGTCCCGGTCTTGGTGCCAGTTTCTGTCCTGGTTGCCCCTCTTCCAGTCCAGCTCTCTGCTGTGGCCCTGGAGGGCAGTGGAGGATGGCCCAAGTGCTTGGGCCCTGCACCCGCATGGGAGACCAGGAGGAAGCACCCGGCTCCTGGCTTCGGATCGGCGCAGCGCACAGGCCATAGGAACCATTTGGGGGGGTGAACCAATGGAAGGAAGACCTTTCTCTCTGTCTCTCTGTCTCTCTCTCACTGTCTAACTCTGCCTGTCAAAAAAAAAATAAATAAATAAAGAGAAAAATGTTTAGTAGGTTTGTGCTTTATTGTGGAGAAACACACAGAGCCTATTCTACTGCAAAGGATTACTTTTTAACTGTGCAGTGAACTTGTCTGACAACCAGATTTCCATTGGTGTTCCATAATTCTCTCAAGGTTTCAGGTTTGTAAATTTCTGTCTTCTTCACTCTCATACAAGAATACAATCACCTTGTTTGTTCACTCATCTTTATCTCCTTCTGTATCCGTTAACCTAGCAAACCTCATCAACTGAAGCATGATCTCTCCTCGTCTTCTGGGTTGCTCTTGATATTATTCGGGCTGCGTGGGACTGATTTTGAAAAATACTGCTGGGTTAATATTCCATAAGTTCATGTTTCCACATTTATTATGTCATTAACCTTCCCAGAGCACTTAAAAATATCTCTTATTCCATAGGATGCTATTCAATTTCCTTGATATATCACTCCAAGCTTTTTCTGATGGCTTTATATGACCATGCATGATTTTCACTCTAGTGAATTGCTATACTATTTATCTGTCCCAGTCATTTGGAAAATCAAAGAAAATGAGTAGAAAGCTACAGTACTTTAATTTCACATACTGAATATCTGATGTTTACCATTGGGTGTCGTTACTTAATTGTGTTTCATTTAGTAGGCACTTAATGAATAAATGATAAACAAATAAATCAATGTTATCAAATTGTTCCTGTATAATATTTTATCTGATTTAATAAACATTTTCTTCAGAATCAATATATAATCCCATTTTTGGAACACAAAATTAACTGTGAAATTATGATAAAATAAAGCTAACAGTTTCCAGCTCTAGTAGTTTTTGGGTTCACATAAGTGTTAAACAAAAATGAATGTTTGTATTAAGGAGTAGATATAATTAAATTTTATGTGAAACTTTGGAAAGAAGTATTTTATTTTCTTGTAACTTGTATATTATGATAATTCAACATTTTCCAGAATGATAAAATTTATTTTTAGATTTATACTAATAATAAAACAATAAGCCTCTATTATATACCTTGAATTATTTATAATGAATATTATGAATACGCTTTTTTTGTTTTTTAAAAGATTTATTTTTTTAATTTTATTTGAAAAGCAGAGTTAGAGACAGACAGACAGAGCAATAGGTCTTCTATCCACTGGTTCACTCCACAAATGATGGCAATAGCCAGATCTGGGCCAGGCTGAAGCTAGGAGTCAGGAGTTTATTCTGGGTCTCCTATGTGAGTGCAGGGAGCCAGGCATTTGCGCCATCCTCTTCTGCTTTCCCAGGAACATTAGCCAGGAATGGATCTAGCGCCTATTTGGGATGCCAGCATTGTAGGTGGCAGCTTATTTATTTCCAATATATCTGACTTGGACAAAAACCCTTATTGTTTCGTTTAAGAAATATTTTTGATATATTTTTGTTACCAATACTTTATTTAACATGTGAGAGCTTAGTTGTATTTGTTTCCCAGGATACATTCAATTTTTTAGACATTCTATAAGTTATGATATTTTTGTTTTGTTATGAAAGATATTTCATAACTAAATGCCACACTGAAATTTTAATCTAGGTTACATTTGTCACTACTTGCTTGATAACAGGTACCTGTTATTTTAGAATTCCATTTGCTTTACATGTAGAAGACAGAAAATAATACATTTTGAGTTAAATGAAATAAAGTCCACATGGATAATTTGATTAAGAGTGTTTATCACACAGTGAATGTTCACTAAATGGTTTTTTCATTCAACTCATATTTTCATAATTTTCAATTCTTGATGATACTTAAACATGACTTTCCACCAAAAAATAAATATCATAAATGAAAAAAGAAAACACAGTTATGAGAACACAAAGTTTGGTATTATCACAAGAGAATTTAGATGTCTGACTAGGCTTGAAGTGTGGAAAAAAGTACATACGTGGGTAGTTAACAAAATGGGTGGTACCACTAAAATATGTGGATAGTTAACAAAAGAGGTGGCTACTCTAAGAAAATGCTAGAATCAAAGTACCATAATAGAAATTTAGAAATACTTTAAATGGGCTCCTCAGAAGAATGTACACAGTGAGAGAGAAATTAAGGGATAAGAGTTGAAAATGTAAACTTCTAGCGCTGAAAGACAGCAAGAACAAAAAATGAAAACAGAACAGATTATCCAAGAATCGTGGTACGATCTCAAATGATATAATGCACATGCAATTGCAACAGCACAAGGAATACAGACAGAATGGCAAAGAAATATTGACATAATATCCCAGAATGTTCCAAAGTTGGCAATTGGCACACAAAACAAGGTTCTAGAAATCTCAGAGAACATCAAACAGAATGCATTGTATAAAAATATGCCTAGTTATATCATCCTTAAGCTTTACAATAAAGACAAACACAAAGGAAGCCATAAGGAAAAACACATGTTCTGTATGGGGGAATGAGTGTCAGAATTACAGTGAGTTTCTCATCATAAAACTTGCAAGAAAGAAGAGAGTTGATTAAAATATTTAACACATTGAAAAAAATTTCTGTAGCCAGTGATATTACCATTCAAAAAGTGATGGAGAAATAAAGCTTTTCTCACCAAATACTGAAGGAGGGAATACAAGCAGACCTAACCTGCAAGAAATTCTGGAAGTTCATGAAGAAGAAAAAGAATACAGAGGAGAAATAGCCTAGATAAATCTAGAGAAAGAACATATGAGAAAAAAGAATAAATGAAGTTAAAATACAAATTCTGTATTTTTTTAGTTGATCTACTATATAACTGTTAATAGTAACAATAGTAATGAAGAATTTCATAATTATATGCTATTGGTAAAAGAAAAATGGAAGTTTTGTAAGAGAAACAGA
Organism: Oryctolagus cuniculus; assembly: GCF_964237555.1. Lineage (NCBI taxonomy): Eukaryota > Metazoa > Chordata > Mammalia > Lagomorpha > Leporidae > Oryctolagus > Oryctolagus cuniculus. The sequence continues at coordinate 39,029,323 of NC_091433.1, read as the reverse complement.
CAACAACTTGAAAGAGAAAAAATTAGTAATTTAAATGTCACAAGACATCTGCACTACCTGTGAAGCTATACACTGTAATTTGAAAGTGGATTTAGATTAGTTTGAATGTTTATAGCAAATTCAACTGTTACTACTAAAACTTTTATAGTATTATTATTTTTTTTTTTTTGACAGGCAGAGTGGACAGTGAGAGAGACAGAGAGAAAGGTCTTCCTTTACTGTTGGTTCACCCTCCAATGGCCGCTGTGGCCGGTGCGCTGTGGCCGGTGCACTGCGCTGATCCGAAGCCAGGAGCCAGGTACTTCCTCCTGGTCTCCCATGTGGGTGCAGGGCCCAAGCACTTGGGCCATCCTCCCCTGCACTTCTGGGCCACAGCAAAGAGCTGGCCTGGAAGAGGGGCAACCAGGACAGAATCCGGTGCCCAGACCGGGACTAGAACCCAGTGTGCCGGCGCCACAAGGTGGAGGATTAGCCTATTGAGCCTCAGCGCTGGCCTTATAGTACTACTGTTATTCTAAGAGAGGACGGAAAAATGGACTTCTATAAAATATTCTAGTAATTCCAGAGGAAAAATAAAGAGGGAATGAAAAAATATATTACAGATATGATAAAAGAAAATAGTTACAAAAGTATAAATATTAATTCATGTTAATAATAACAAAAATTTCTAATGGCCTAAGTATAATGATTAAAAGGAAGAGAGATCATGATAGTAGTTAGAAAGTGAGGCAGAACTGGTTAAGCGCATCAAAGAAGTCACATTAGATATAAAACCATATATATGTTAAAAGTAGAGGGACTGACCTTGTGGCATAGGAGGTAAGGCTGCTACCCCTGTATGTGCACTGGTTTGAGTCTCAGCTGCTCCACTTCTGATCCAGCTCCCTGCTAATATGCCTGGAAAAGCAGTGGAAGCTGGCTAAGTTCTTAGCCTGCTGCAACCGTGTGGAAGTTCTGGAAGAAGCTCCTGACTCCTGGCTTTGGTCTGGCTCAGTCCCAGCTGTTGCGGCCTTCGGGGAAGTAATCAGTGGAAGGAAGACCTCTCTCTCTCTCTGTCTCTTCTTCTCTCTGTGTAACTCTGACTTTCAAAAAATAAAGTAGAGGCCTGCACCGCAGCTCAATAGGCTAATCCTCTGTCTGCAGCGCCGCACATCGGGTTCTAGTCCCTGTGGGGCGCCGGATTCTGCCTGGTTGCTCCTCTTTGCAGTGGAGGATGGCCCAAGTCCTTGGGCCCTGCACCTGCATGGGAGACCAGAAGAAGCACCTGGCTCCTGGCTTCAGATCAGCGTGAATGCGCTGGCCACAGCGCACCGGCTGCAGCGGCCACTGGGGGGTGAACCAACGGAAAAGGAAGACCTTTCTCTCTGTCTCTCTCTCTCACTGTCCACTCTGCCTGTCAAAAAAAATAAATTAATAAATAAAGTAGAAAGAGAACAATATACCATTTTAATAATAATCAAAATAATCCTGGAATAGCTGTATTAATTTCAGTAAAAGTTGACTTCAGAACAAGAAAAATAGCATAGATTCCAAGAGCCAGTAATTAATGATAAAGGAATAAATTCTCTGAGAAAATATAACAATCCTTCAAATGTATACATTTAAACATAGACCATCAAAATGTATGAGACAAAATCAGAACAGTAAGGAATGATAATGATAGAAACATAACCTAGTGTTCCTGGAGGCTTCAATAAATCTCTTTTGATAGATAAAGCATGCCCAAATTTAGGCAGGATGTTTTTTTCTTAAGTAGCAACAACCAACTAGAAATTGGCTGGAAAATACCTCAGATACTTATAAATTGAACAACAAACATCTAAATCATACATGGGCCAAAGAAGAAGTCTCGAGAGAAATTTAATAAAAATAAATCAAGTTTGAAAGCAGCAGAATTCCTAGAGAAAATAGATAGCATCCAGTGCCTGTGTTAGAAATGAAGAAAAATATTTAAACATTCATCTAAACTTCCTCAGGAAGCAAGAGAAGGAATACAATACAGCTAAAGTGAGTATAAGAAAAGAAATAATAAAAATTACAGCAGAAATCATTGACAATGGTAATAGGAAACAATAGAGGTATTCAACAATACAAAACCTGCTTCTTTGAAAATATTAATAAACTTATAGATCATATCAAGGCTGATCTCCTTTCCAACTTTGCAAAAATATCCTACTGAACACAGGTTTGAGTATCCTTCATCCGGACAAATGCTTGGAACCAAAAGTGTTTCAGATTTCAGAATATTTGCATGCACACATTGAAGTGTCTTGAGGATATTTCCCATGTTCCTTATACACATAGCCTGAAGGTAATCTTGTACAGTATTTTTACTGTGCTGTTTTCACTGTAACCTGTCACAGGAGTTCAGGTGTTGAATTTTCCACTTGTGGCATCATGTCAGTACCCAGAAAGTTTTGGATTTTGGAGTATATCAAATTTTCAGATTAGGGACACATAACTTGTAAATCATTTTTGACCCAGAATACAGGTAGACACTACATGAACTGTTTCTGGTCAGTTTACAGTATTGGTCAAAACTTTTATCATGAAATAAACTTAACATGTTAGTACATTCATCCATTTCCCATCAAAAAATAGCCAATTGCATTGTTAGGTATACTATTTACAGTGAAACCTTGGAAGACTTGGCAAAGCATCAATTATTAACAGACCTAGGAAACCTACATCCAACCCCACCTTGCCCTTTCGTAGTCTTTTTTGGAAATGAAATAACTTATAAATCAAGATTACTATACACCTTTAAACACCAGCTCGACAATTTATTCAGTTTTATAAATTATTTCTGCTTTGAAAGGCAAAGTGAATGTAAAAATGTCAATGTAAATAAACCACTGGTCTGGATTTTTTTAAAAAAAGGCTAATCTGTAAGGTAGATGAGGGTGCCATCATGATCCTCAAAACTGCAGTGGGTAATAGCTTAAGGCAGGGTTATGAGGTCACTTGGCATAATTTGGCAAGAATCCTTTTAAGATAATGATTGGCCTTTTCTCTCTATCCTGGGAGAGCCTTCAAGAGGTAAGATGATTGCAGGAGATTTATAATGCAGTGACCATCACTTGAGTTACTTAAGAGACATGAATGGAACATTGTATCTGTGCAGGAGCCCTGGGAGCTCAAAGTTTGGGATTATTTTAGTAGAACTTTGGATTGTTTGGATACTTTTCTGTTTGGGTTGGAAAAGCTTCTAACCACCCAATGAAAGAAGTGATGAAGACTAATAAATATTTGTGACCATTTGCTGGGGGCATATCAGCAAAGTGTATCTGCCAGTCCTCACCTAGACAAGTAATTTTCTTTGTCACATAAGTGTAGTGGTTTGGATTAGCTACAGGTTTATTTTGTAAACAGAAGGGGACAGGATTGGGTCACTTCCTTTAACACAATATGTAATCTACCTCCAAAGACATAGAAACTGTTGGAACTCAGGTCTTCCCTCCCAGATAGGTACACATTCAGCATTTCATTGATAATTTTCATTAAGTCCATTTTGAGCATAATGTTATGATCTAAATTTTATTACCTGTTGGGATTTTTTTTACTTCTTTTTTTTTTCACAGGCAGAGTGGACAGTGAGAGAGAGAAAGAGAGAGAGAGAAAGGTCTTCCTTTTTCCATTGGTTCACCCTCCAATGGCTGCTCCTGCCAGCGCACCGCGCTAATGCAAAGCCAGGAGCCAGGTGCTTCTCCTGGTCTCCCATGCGGGTGCAGGGCCCAAGCACTTGGGCCATCCTCCACTGCCCTCCTGGGCCACAGCAGAGAGCTGGACAGTAAGAGGAGCAACTGGGACAGAATCTGGCACCCTGACTAGAACCCGGTGTGCCAGCACTGCAGGCAGAGGATTAGCCTAGTGAGCCATGGCGCCGGCCGTGCCTGTTGGGATCTTAAGTGTAATCTCACTGCTGGGCCCATTCTATCTATAGTAGGGATTTCCAGCTCTCTAGAGGGCAGGCTATTAGAGAAATTTCCTAAACTGCTGAATGGCATCCTTCTTTGCTGCACTACATATAGGGTATTTCTTCTGGCAATATGACTATCCCCTTTGAAAAGAATAACAGGCACCTTAACAGTCTCCAAAACTTCCAATGGCAGAACCAAAATCTCTTATCCATGCCTAACGTGGAAATTCTTTGCAGTCAGCAGGCCTCTTCCTGTCAAATTGCTGTATGTGCACGTTACACAAAGAAAGCATATTCAGAGTCTAAAAATGTTTGCTTTCTGAGCTTTCCCCAGTTTGAAGGCTCTAGTTCAGTCAATAAATTCAGTCACTTGATTCATGATGTTGGCTGGTAATACCTGGGACTCCAGAACTCGGGTAAGATGTACTGAGGCATAACTTGCCTTTCTAACCCCTTCCTTTGCTAGATGACTGCCATCAGTGAAGCATTTAGCATCCAGGATTTCAGAAGCTCATCTTTCAGACAAGATTACTGGAAGAGATCTGCCACATGGTCTATAATACAAGAGTGAGCTAGCTTTATCATGTCTTCAGATTGCAGAAGAGTAGCTGGATTGAGGACTTGGCATGCTTTGAGGGTTACCTCTAGTGTATCTAATATAAGAGCCTGGTATTCAGTAAGGCATCCTCCTGCTGGCCATTTGTGCCCCTTAATCTCTAGAACCCTTTGTTACTGGTGTGGAGTTTGAACTTCAAGAAGCTTGCTTAAAGTCCATTTTATAATTTCTCAATGAAGAATGTTGCAGCAGCAACAGTCCTCAAGCATCCAGGCCATCCTGCAGTTTTTAAGAAAAGTAAACATCTGGTTGCAGAAGTGGGCCCAGTTTTGGGCTGACTATACACCTGCCTATCTCTTGACTTTAAGCTACAAACATGGTGAAAAACTTGTCTAACTTAGGAATTCCTAATTTAGTGCAGAATAGAATCTGTTGTCAGCAGACCCTTAATCTTTTTAAAGGCCTCTTGCTGTTTTCCTATCCATTCAAGTGGATGAATTTCAGGACCGTTTAAAGCTTCATAGAAGTGTTTGGCTAATGACATGAATTCTGGAATCCAGATCCTGCAGAAGCCTGCTGTTCCCATAATGTTTTTAGCTGCTTCTTTGTCTGTGACAGCTCCTCCACATTCAGGTGGACTCCCTTTCCTTTAAGAGAAAGGGTGTTACTACCCAAGTAGATTACTTTCTGTTTAGAGATCTAGGCTGTTTGGGGGAAGCTTTGTAGATAGATTCCTAAAAAAAAAAAAAAAAAAAAAAAAAAAACCACTGTGGGGAGCAACTGGGAGCAACTTGGACTAGACTAAGTTACTGGAATTAAGACTTATTCTATGCATCTGCTCTCCCACAATATGGCGCTGGGAGAGGAGGAAACAGCTTCTACACAGCTGCCTCCAGTTCAACCAATAAGCAGCAGGACCTGCTCTTGCTTGGAGGAGAGCAGCGTACTCGGCGTGTGGGTAGCAGAGTTGGGATTGGTGGAAGAGGACTATAAAGGAGTAGAGAGACAACATGCACCAGGAACATCTATCTGAAGGAACATCTGAGCAGCCCCCGAGAGAGCCGGCCGGCGGTGTGCCGCTCCCCTGCGGAAGTGGGGAAAGTGGCAGGGGGCCCGCCCCTCCACGGAGGTGGAGGGACGGTAGCCAACCCGGGAAGAACCAGCAGCAAACCCGGGGAGGGCCGAGCAGACAAAAGAACAGTGCAGGGTCCTGTGTCGTTCCTCAACGAAGAGGGAGAGCAACATAATGGTGCCGTGACTCGGATATGAAGCCTAGGCAGGGTTTAGTGTCGTTCCTCCACGAAGAGGGGGAGCAACATAATGGTGCCGTGACTCGGATAGGAAGCTTAGGAGGGAAGAAACGGGAAGAAGTGGGAAAATACCGGAGAGAGAGACTAGCAAAGAGCCTAGGGAAAAGCCGGACGGAAAAGGTGCTGGAAGAAGCTATTGAAAGCCTAGGCATAGACTCGGATACGGACTGTGGGAAAGAAGTTAGGATTTAAAGTGAAAGCAAGAAGAAACTTAGACTCAGATACGGACTGCAGGTTGAAAGTGAAAGTGAAACCTAGAAGAAACAGACTTGGATACGGACTGTGGGGAGAAGCCAGGAGAAATGAGAGGGGAATATTGTTGTTGGAAGAAAAGTTAGGGAAACATACCGGGTAGAGAAAAATGTTAGGGAGGATGAAGCCGCTGGGGCAGCCCGAGGCAGAGACGTAAGCCAGCTTGGGATTCTTCAAGTCAGCCCGGGGAGCAAAAGGCGAAAAACTAAAACCAGAGGCGGAGACATGGGCCAGGTTGGAATCCGTCAGATTAGCCTGGGGAGCAAAAGACGGGAAGCCAAACCATAAGGCGGAAACGTAAGCTATAGGTTGAATTTGCCAGGTTAGCCCAGGGAACTTAGACTGAATACCGGTGGCGGAAACGTGAGCTAGGCTGTGTGATTCGCGGAAGCCACCGCGTGCAGAGAGAGCACGGGGTGTGAATAGATAGGGAACGCGGGGCTGGCGCGAAGGCCGTGGTGCGGGCGCGAAGGGCGTGGAGACCACGGAGCACGTGAAGCCGAGCCGCCCAGAGCTGGGAAGCCGCCGCTGTGAGGCGCCGAGAAGCAGCCTCGGGGCGGGCGCCGGGAAGCCGTGGGGATAAGAGAAACAGTTTAGAAGTAAAATGAGAGAAATAGGAATGCTGGTAGATAGAAGTAAAATAGGAGAAATAGGAATGCCCGGAGATAGAGAAATAAAGAAAAATAAGGCCTCCCCACACCACAGCAATGAGAGAGCTTGGATTTGGTCTGCCTGATTGGTAGGGCTTGTAAGCACCTGCAGGCAGTTCTAGCAGAGCAGAGCATGCGCTGCAGGGCACCGAACACAGGCATGCATCAGCGCCTAAAAACCTCCTCACAACATGGCGAAGAGAGGACCCGGATTCAGTTTGCCTGATTGATAGGGCTTGTAAGCACCTGTGGGCAACTCTAGCAAGCAGAGCAGAGTGTGTGCCGCGGGGCACCGAAGACAGGCGCGTATCAACGCCAAAAATAAAAAGAAAGGGGGATCTGTGGGGAGCAACTGGGAGCAACTCGGACTAGACTAAGTTACTGGAATTAAGACTTATTCTATGCATCCGCTCTCCCACAATATGGCACTGGGAGAGGAGGAAACAGCTTCTACACAGCTGCCTCCAGTTCAACTAATGAGCAGCAGGACCTGCTCTTGATTGGAGGAGAGCAGCGTACTCGGCGTGTGGGTAGCAGAGTTGGGATTGGTGGAAGAGGACTATAAAGGAGTAGAGAGACAACATGCACCAGGAACATCTATCTGAAGGAACATCTGAGCAGCCCCCGAGAGAGCCGGCCGGCGGTGTGCCGCTCCCCTGCGGAAGTGGGGAAAGTGGCAGGGGGCCCGCCCCTCCACGGAGGTGGAGGGACGGTAGCCAACCCGGGAAGAACCAGCAGCAAACCCGGGGAGGGCCGAGCAGACAAAAGAACAGCGCAGGGTCCTGTGTCGTTCCTCCACGAAGAGGGGGAGCGACAAAAAACAACTCTGATTCCTCCACAGAGCGACTGCAGATAAGAATATTATTTATATATTTAAAAATGGTTACTCTTGAATTTTAGTTCCTTAAGTTCCTTGTCTAGGGCATTGTCAAACAAATGAAGGCTATCCATATAACCCTTCCTTGAGGAAGGACTGTCTGGGTGCACTGCTGGGTCATTATTTGAGGATGAATCTGCACATTCAAAGGTAAACAGAAACTGAGATTCTGAGCATAAGGGTATACAGAAGAAGTTATCTTTCAGATCTAACCTACTAGTGTCTTCAGATGTCTTGGCTGGGATAGTCTAGAGTTTCTAAGCCTCATGATGGACTTGAGATCCTGAAATATTCAATGCAGAATCCTTCCCTTGTTCTTCAGGACTGCAACATGGGCACGCATAGCTTGTCTGGGTATGCCTTGATTCCAGACTCAAGTTTCTATTCTATTTTGAATTTCAAGAGCAACAACATCCAAGTTGTTTCTTTTCTTCATACTCCTTATTCATGAAATATTTAGGTATATGGGTAATCATAGTACCTCATTCAGGGAAATTTAGGGTGTTACTGCCAGTTTCTGGAGTTTCCTAAAAATATCTGTAACTAACTGATTGAGTTGAAATGGGTAATATATAAGGCATCTCCTTTAGAGATGCTAGGGTTCATGTTAGTCTATCTTAATAAGGCCTCTGCCAGCTGTTCCTGAAACAAAGTAAAGAACTGAGAGAATAAATAGTAAAAAGAAAAAAATGCTTAGCATAATATTCTAAAATTGATGAAGCATATCATTGGAGTGCTTACAATTACAGAGAGGGTGGACATTGTAAATAGGTAATTATTAAATTCTGGAAAGTGTTAAGGATCTTCCAGCTACTTCAATCATGGTCTCTCATATAGTAGATAGTTACCTCTATGGTTGTGTCAACAATTTATAGTTCCAAAAAATCAAAATATACATGATTCTTACTCCTCTGTTTTATTGAAAAATAAGTCATTGTACTAGAACTTATGGGTTTTTATTATTACCTGAAAACTTTTGAGGGGGTTGCATTGCTATTGTATTTGTAATTATGCTAAAAATTTCCTGATCACAAAATTATTACTGTTGGCATATTATGAATTAAGGTGGTCTGCTGGGCATAAAAGCTGTTCTCTCTCTTGGAAAAATTAATTCTATATTTTGTAGCAGTTTTCTGAATGAAAAAAATTGTTAAGTACACACACACACACATGCATACATAATGGTTGATTCAATAAGCAGGTCTAGGTTATAGAACTGCAGAAGAAATTATATGTATATATATAATACTATATATTATGGTTCTTTATTTTAAATCTTCATTTTAACATAAGTTCAAGTTGATATACTCAATCAAACTTTAAGTTAGCAATTGAAAAAGCAGTCAAATTAAAAAATTGAATAGATATTGCCCATGATTATTACTTAATGTGTTAAATAAGTATAATTTTTATTAAACCAGTGATTTGCAACTTAAAAATTCGCTAACCATCACTAAGCTAAGCTCCATATTTATTCTTTAAGATCTCTTCTGAGCACATTTTTCTGGTTGCAGCTTTCAATTCCTTTATTAAATCATCTCTCCACTTAATGGCATTATTATATCATTACAGTAATTTTTAATCTTTAGATTATCTGCTTACTTTTTATTAGATAAAACTTTAAGATTTCATACATTTGAATTCTTAAAATGAACCTGAAAAATTTAAATAAAAATTTGGAATCAGATTGTTTTGCATGTGTCTTTAAATACTTGCTCCATTAAAAGATAGAAATTGTTTCATAACCTAAACATTACAAATACAGATTTTATTTCTTTTTTATGATTTATTAATTTGCTTGAAAATTTGAGTTACAGAGAGGCAGAGAGAGAGACAGAGGGGTGGGGAGGGGGAGAGAGGGAGAGAGAGAGAAATCTTCAATCCGCCAGTTCACTCCCCAAACGGCTGCAAGCGACCAGAGCTCGCTGATCCGAAGCCAGGATCCAGGGACAACCTCCTGGTCTCTCATGAGAGTGCAGAGACTCAAGGACTTGGACCATCCTCCACTGTTTCCCCAGGGCAACGGAGAGTAGAACTGGAAGTGGAGCAGCCAGGATTCTAACTGGAGCCCACATGGGATGCCAACACTATAGGTGGCAACTTTACCCACTATGCCACAGCACCAGCCCCAAATACAGCTTTTATGAGAATGGCTATCTGGATTTCAAAACCCATTTTGAAACACTGGCAAAAGCTTAATTAGATAGCTGGCAAAATGTAACCTATTTTTCCACAAGAGGAAATGTATTGAATTTCATCTGTATTATGAGAAATAATGTTTGAAACCACATTATCATTTATCCAAAGGATTGGCAATTTTAAATATTTCATGTTACACAATATTAATAAGAATTGAGGGAAGTATGCACTCCAGACATTGTCAGAGAGGGAGCATATCAGTCAATCTCTTTGCATGATATTTTGGCACTAAATTGTGGAAATTTACCAGACAGAATAGCACATTTGTGAAATACCATGTATACAATGACATCTGTTTTAACAGTAATTGTAATAGAGCAACGATTAGGATAAAGGTACATATTCACTTGTAAAGGACAGATGGATTGTTTACAACCACACATTAGAAAAAATGTATAACTGGAATAAATTAGACCATTACAGGCATCAATATGGATCATTTTCAAGATATGTTAAGTGAAGAGGGCAACATTAAAATAATGTATGCAGATTAAATGTGTGAAGTCTATATATTTGTGTGCATCTGTGTGTGTGGTTTCCATGATATTTTGAGTTATCTATCGCAGTGTCCAAAAGCAAAATTCTGTGCTATGTGAGATGATGGAGTTCACTAACACTTTAACAATACAATAATATAAGATTTTTATTGAAATTAAAAATAAGGAAATATTATCTGGTAAAAATGTACTTTTAGTGATGAAGGAATCATATATTGTTAAAAAAAGAGCTTAAATTCTTTAAAGTGAACACCATTTAAATTTAGTGTTATTAATTATCACTTGAGCTGATCTCAAGATATTCTGATGGTTCTTTCCTCATTATGATATCACACAAAAGTAATAAAAATATATTATAACCATTCCCATAAATAATCCAGAGTAATTGGAAACAATATCCTTTGTTCTATACTTGCCAGGAAAATCTTCTCAATAAAATTCAGTGTAGAGCTTAACTTGACATACCGTTTTGAGCTATTTTAGAAATATGCTATAGAATTTTCTTTCAAACAGCACTATATTGCCAACATAGTTTGCTTCTGACTGCATTTAGACAATTAAATTTACTGACGTCCTGGATCTCTAAGTATGAAGAGACCATGAGGAATTTTTAAAGCTGTGTATATTTTTAAACACAAAGTCCTATTCAAGACACCAGTTTCGTTGACACTTAATAATACAATATTTTTCATAGCTGGTCCATTTGGTAGCATTCATTATTTATGTATAAGACTTCCTTTTTGTGTATGGAAAGAGTGGCTGTTTAACCTTTTGTAATTCTAAAAAGGTAACATTTCTTTGCTACATGAACCAAATAAAATGTATCTCCAATTCATATTTTATATATAAGTGGTATATGACATTTGTAATAAGAATAATAGAACCTTAAACATATTCTGTCTATGTCTGACACAAATAGTACTGAAAATTGTTTACATGCACACATCTACTCCATTCTTAACAAAAAGAAATTACTTGGAAAGAAGAGGAAAGATTGAATGCTATCTTTTTAGACATTATTAGCGATTTTCTTTATTCTTTAATAGACAGGTATGTGGTAACAAAAGCTATCAGAGCATATATGACTTTATGTACTTCAAAACCTCTACTCCTTCCATCTTGATTCTATAACTTTTAAAAGACTTTAATAAATAAATAAGTATATATATATATATATGACTATTGTGTTATGCAGAAAATATTTGAAAAGAAACTGATTGGGGGGTCAGTGCTATGGTGTAGCATGTAAAGCCACCACCTCTGGTGCTGGCATCCCATGTGGATACTGGTTCGAGGCATTATTTCTCCACTTCTGATACAGCTCCTTACTAATGCACCTGGGAAAGTAGTGGAAGATAGCCCAAGTGACTGGGCCCCTGAATCCACATGGAAGATGGGGAAGAAGCTCCTGACTCCTGGCTTCAGATTGGCCCAGCTCTGGCAATTGTAGCTATTAGGGGAGTGAATCAGCTGATGGAAGCTCTCTTTTTCTCTCTCTCTTGTTCTCTCTCTCTCTCTCTCCATCTCTAATTCTGCCTTTCAAATAAATTCATAAATCTAAAAAAATAATGAGATTTTATTAAATCAAAATGAGTTTTTCAAATACAATTAAATACTGCTAAGAATCACTACTGAATAAAATTATACACTTCAATACTTGCCTCATTATATTCTTTCAAATTAATTTTCATATGGTCATTATTAGGATAAAAATCACTATGGCAGACAAAGTCTTCTATAAATTTTTAAATTGGAATTTACTGATATGAATGTATGAAATCTGACGTGAATAAAATTCAATGAATGACACATAGTTCTCAGTTTATAACATGCCAATCCAGGAATTTATTTTGCTATGCTTGTCATGCTAAAGTCATCAAAAAGGAAAGAAGGCAGTTTTAATGTGATGTCACACATGGTATGAAAATGGCATTCTTTAATTTTTCTTTAATGGTATTTTAATAACAGTAACATATTTTATTCAATCCAGTATATATCTGAAATACTATCATTTCAACATGTAATCAATATGTAAAAACATACAAAAGAGATATTTTACCTTTTCTAATACTAAGTTCAAAATCTGGTGATTTTACCACTCACAACATATCTCAAGTTAGATGTTAAGATCTGTATGTATATTTCATAAAATTTTACAGTTAAAAAACTGTAAACTGTATTTATTTTAAATAAACTTGAAAGTGTTCTAGTAATTGAATCAAACAGTAAAAATCATGTTCCTGAATATTTGCACACATGACAAATAATTGAATTAATTTTAATTGCCGGCGGCGCGGCTCAATAGGCTAATCCTTTGCCTTGCAGCGCCGGCACACCAGGTTCTAGCCCAGGTCGGGGCGCCGGATTCTGTCCCGGTTGCCCCTCTTCCAGGCCAGCTCTCTGCTGTGGCCAGGGAGTGCAGTGGAGGATGGCCCAAGTCTTTGGGCCCTGCACCCCATGGGAGACCAGGATAAGCACCTGGCTCCTGCCATCAGATCAGCACGGTGTGCTGGCCGCAGCGCGCCGGCCGCGGTGGCCATTGGAGGGTGAACCAATGGCAAAGGAAGTCCTTTCTCTCTGTCTCTCTCTCTCTCACTGTCCACTCTGCCTGTCAAAAAAAAAAAATTTAATGTAAAACCTACTAATTTCAAAATTACATCGTAGTTAAATAAACACAGAAATTCTTATTTCAACTCAGATTCAAAGTCAAAAATCAATTCTTGGGGTTGGTGTTATGGCATAGAGGGTTAAGCTAGTTCCTCCAACTCTGGCATCCCATATGGGCATCAGCCTGGGACCCAGCTGTTCCACTTCCAATCCACTTCTCTACTAATTTGCCTGGAAAAGCAGAGAAGGATGGCCTGAGTACTTGGGCCCCTACAGTCATGTGGAGGACCCAGATGGAGGTCTAGGCTCCTGGCTTTGGCCTGGCACAATCCCTGCCTTTGCAGTCCTTTGGGGTGTGAATCAGAGGATGGAAGATATCTCTCCTCTATCTGCCTCTGTCTCTCTTTGTCTCTGTTTCTCTCTGTTTCTATCTTCCTCTCTCTCTAACTCTGGCTTTGAAATAAATAAAAACAAATCTTTAAAAGTATGTGAAAAACAATTCTAAACATCAATATCAAAAAATCTTTCAAACATTTCTTATTCCTTATAGCCAATTTATATGTAAATTATAACTGAAATATTTTGCATTTTTGTTCACCCATCAATTCATTATTGATTTATAATATGAAAAATGCTAATTTTACCATATATTCTTATACCTGCTTAGCTAAGTCATCAATAAGCTTTTATTTATATTGCCCCATGGTAATAACAAAATAGGCTATTTTGAAGGGAGATACAGCTATGTATAAGAAAAGAAAATCTTTTTATTCTTAGTACATTAGTTTCTGTCAATGACAGTGGTAAGTCATGAATTATCATGTCAACACCATTGGCTTTAAATAGCAACTGACTTAAGTGATTTCCAAATCAAAGTGTTAAAATCAGATAATTTTCTAACAACATCATCATGGTCTTAGCAAGTCAAATTTGAGAGTTTTAATGTAAATGGAAGTCTTGCGTCAAAACAGAAACTGGATGTTCTAATTAATAATTAAAGAGCAATCATGCACTTCAAAAATTAAACACATCAAGATGTGGCATTGTTGAAACCTATAAACTGTGCGCCTTTTGAATGAAATGCACACTTCTGCTGTTTAAAAGATATGATTAGCATTAAATCAAATGATTGCAATGTGTTTTCTTTAACCGGGATGTCTTTAAGAGTCAAGAATTACAACCGTGTTTTGATTATCTTACAAAAAGTGGATTTTGATAAGATCTTTCTTAAAATATGTTTCAAAACTAATATTAAAGACTTTTATAGATGGTATATAAAACCTTATTTTATACTCTAAAGTAAAATTTCAGAATTATAAATGAACATTCTCATTTTCAATGGCATTTGTATATAGATATTTACCCAACTACTTTTTTATTCTATATATATGTTCTTGTATCTATGATATTTAAAGCAAAAAAAAAAAAAAATCCAGAGGGAAGGATGGGATTTTAGCCATAGTTCCCTAGAGAGAACAAATCCATATCATGTAGGTAGACAAATGGATAAACCAGCAAATAGATAAATGTGTAACAGGGGATTTATTAAAAGAATTGGTTTATGCAATGATAGAGGCTGAAAAGTGCTAATGAAGACTGGACAACAAAGTCTCTCTCTCCCTTTCATTTTGCCTAGCAGTTAAGATGCACGTTATATTGCCCACATCCATATCAGAGTAGCTGGGTTTAATACTCAGATGTGCTCCGAACTCCAGCTTCCTATTAATATAGATCTTGAGAGGCAGTGATGATGACTCAAGTGATCGGGTTCCTGCCATCCACATTGGAAATCAAGATTGAATTACTGGCTCCCATCTTCAACCTTGGCCATTGTAGGCATTTGGGTAATGATCCAGGGTTCTCTCACTCACTCCTATATGTCTCTATTTCTCAGATAAATAAATAAATCACTCTTTAAAAGAGAGCAAATACCACCTCTTTGCCTAACACCAAGTTTCCCTTAGCTGCTTAACATACTAAACACCCCCACTGACCCATTTGCCAGTATGTTGCATAGTAAACAGCTATACCATAACAGTTGTTCTGGTAATTTTCTACTGAATTGTCTTTCAGGAAAAACACAACTGGCAAATCTGTCAGAAGCAGCCAAAACCAGGATAGAAACTGGAATCTGTGCATATCCACTCAAGGTGACCTTGGGGCTACCTTATGGTTCACTAGAATACTGACATATCACCATGAAGTTTCAGAGGCCGTCTTTGAATTTGCTTCACATGTAGAAGCATGATCTGATAAGGGCATGCCCTAGAAACTTTCCACAACTCCTTTCATCTTACCTATAAAGTTTTGTCTCACAGTTTTGCCTGTTTATGCCTCCATTTATCCTAAACTCATAAATCCCCTCCTTAGTAAATCTATTGGGTCATTTCCCCAGTGTTTTTACTCCATTGCCTTGTAATAAATAGTTTTCTTTCTTGAAAATTATAGCTCCTGGTATTTGGCTTCTTGTGCACACTGGGACCAGATCTATTACCTAGCAGAAAATTTAGGGTGCCCCAGTTGAGACAGAGAGATAGACAGACAGAGAGAGAATACAAATTCACCTTTCCTTTACTGTTTTCTTCTAACTGTACTCACCTAAAGGATGAAACACACTCACATTGATTCAGGGTGGGTCTTCCTTACTCAGACCACTGATCGAAATCCAGTCTCTTTTGGAAAAATCCTCACAGGCATATTCAGAAATTAAGGTATCCCTTAACCTTGCCAAGATGACATCAAAAAGTAGCCATTATGCCTGGAATATATGTATAGACATTTGTTAATGTATTGATTAATTCATTCAACAAACACTTATTTGAAATATTATATATATCTTGGTCAAAATGATACAATCACTTAAGAATTTCCTGATAATTAAAGTGTTGTATCAGTGATTCTAGTTTTTCCTGCAGCAACACAATTGTCCCAAATGTCAGTGACTTAAAAACACAAAGGGTTATTTCTTGTGATCATACTGCTTGTCCAATAAGGGTCAGGTGTGAACACTGCTCCATGTTATCATAGGAGTGAGATAACAGTCACACTTTCAGTTATTCCTGCTTATGTTGGCTTAGAGGAAAAAAGAAACAAAATTCACTAATTTCCAAAATAATTTGTCTATAGCAAAGTCACCAACTAAGTACAGTGGGGGTGACACAGCGATGAGGAGGTTTAAGGAAGAATTGTTCTCTCAAGGCCTTCTGAAAGTGAGATGTCAAACTCCTCCCACACTTGATAAGGTGTGCAATTTAGGGGGAATTCAGTGAAGTAAAATCGTAGCGGTTGCCAGTCTGTCTAAAAGCACTTTGAAAATGATTCATTTGGGGACATTGAAGAGAACTGAAGTGGAACAGTATGAAAGAACACCTGCTGACTTAAAGCCAAATCTGATGTAACTTCAAAATAATCACACAGCTCTCTTCAAATAGCTAAATTCCACAGTTTTGATTTGTGAAGCATTGCTATTTGAATATTAAGAATTTGTATTTCTCAGTTTAATCTCTATAATGGAATGTGCAAAATGGAGTACATAGGAATTAACTGAATATTTTGGTGTTAAGTTATGCTACCCATACAAATAATTTTGCTATATCTTCATAGCAATAAAGATTTCATTAAAGAAACCACTAATTGTCTTTTTGGTGAACCAAACTTGCTGAAACATAAGACTGAAAGAGATTCAATCTAGAGAGTTCTTGACGATCTACTGGAGAAACTTGAATTGCCCCAGAACCAACTCTACATCCTGGGCATCTTGTCAACAAAAATGATATTTTTATATCTTTTTCATAATCCAAATACTTTCAATAAGTCTGGATTGAAGAGTGAAAGAGAATAAGGTACTGTTTTTCATAAAATTTTAAAAAATATACCTGCTTGAACATCCACTCAGGTAAAATGCCTATTGTCATAACACATGGTGAGATACTACCATAACATAACTCCAGAAATAAATTCAAATGAAATAGTCGATTTTGTGTGCTCGCTGTCTAAAAACTAGTTTCCATAAAATGGTTGGCAATATACATCTATAGCAGTAAAACTCATACCTTTGCTTTGATTAAAAAATGAGACACTTTGAAATAATTTCCTTGAGTGTGTACCAAAGATAAAGTTGCTAAGAATAGCAGGGTCCAATAAACATGCAGAAGTGTAAGTGAGTGACAGGTAAGATTCTTTTAAAAACCTACACTTTGATTTCTTTGTTAATCTAATTCTTCACAACTATCTTCATCTCAGATAAAGAGAGTCTCTTACATAAATATTTGATTACAAAATCTCTGTAATAGAGTTAGAAATCATCTACCCAACCATCAAGAGAACCTAACCACTTAGAGAAGTTATCTTGATTTAAATCTCAAACAAATGTTCCTATTCCCAATTCCCCTACCATACAGTAGACAGTGAATCAAATACTTGAGAGAAACACATACCAATGAGTTTATACAAAAATTTCAAAAGAAGTACATATGTTCAAACATTGCTTTACATGCTAGGTTACCTTGGAAACAGAATTCTGCAGATTAATTCTGCAAAAAGCATACATTGAGGGTTTCTATATTTCTGGAAATTGCTTTACAGGAACAGAGCTTGAGGTTATACTCCACAAACTGAGATATAATAGCATAGGGTCAAGAGGACTAGTGAGATGCTACTTGGTAGAGCAACATGACTAGTTTTCTAAGAGTTCAAGAATGATGATCTGCAAATACTTAGAATTTATTTTTGAATTTGATTGAATGAAGTTATTAAGGATGTTGAAAATATCAGTAAGAGAAGATGATGGCCGAAAGAGAACGGCAACTCTCCAAAAAATATTTATTATGTTACATTTAATAAAAATGCCCCCCATTTATGAGGGGACTTCAAAAAGTTCACAGAAAATATGATTAAAAGAGAAAAACAGAAAATGAAAACTATATTTGGAAACATAAACTCCATCAAGTTACAGTAATGGAGAGAGATGGAGATATTTTGCTTTTGCTGGCCCACTCTTCAAATGTCTGCAGTAGGTAAAGGTTGGTGAAGTCAAAGCCAGAAGATAGGAACTCAAATCTGGGTCTCCCACACGGTGGCACAAACTTAAATACTTAGGTTACCATCTGCTGTTTCAAATATGCTAATCAGAAGCAGAGGCAGAGCTCAATCCCAGGCACTCCAATGTGGTATGTAAGTATCCCAAGCAATGTCTTAACTCACTGTGCCAAAATATCTACCCTGTAAGTAATTAATCAATTATTTTTTTAAATTTTTTATTTAGTAAATATAAATTTTCAAAGTACAGTTAATGGATTACAATGGCTCCCCCCCATAATTTCCCTCCCACTCACACCCCTCCCATCTCCTGCTCCCTCTCCCATTCCATTCACATCAACATTCATTTTCAATTATCTTTATATACAGAAGATCGATTCAGTATATATTAAGTAAAGATTTCATCAGTTTGCACCCACACAGAAACACAAAGTGTAAAATACTGTTTCAGTACTAGTTATAGCATTAATTCACATTGGACAACACACTAAGGACAGATCCCACATGAGAAGTAAGTACACAGTGACTCCTGTTGTTGACTTAACAATTTGACACTCTTGTTTATGGTGTCAGAAATCTCCATAGGCTCTAGTCATGAGTTTCCAAGGCTATGGAAGCCTCTTGAGTTCGCTGACTTTGATCTTATTTAGACAAGGTCATAGTCAAAGGGGAAGTTCTCTCCTCCCTTCAGAGAAAGTTACCTCCTTCTTTGATGGCCTGTTCTTTCCCCTGGGATCTCACTCGCAGAGATCTTTCATTTAGGTCTTCCTTTTTTCTTTTTTTTTTCCAGGGTTTCTTGGCTTTCCAGGCCTAAAATACTCTCATGGGCTCTTCAGCCATATCTGAATGCCTTAAGGGCTGATTCTGAGGCCAGAGTGCTATTTAGGACATCTGCCATTCTATGAGTTTACTGTGTATCCCGCTTCCCATGATGGATTGTTCTCTCCCTTTTTGATTCTATCAGCTAGTATTAGCAGACACTAGACTTGTTTGTGTGATTCCTTTGACTCTTAGACCTATCAGTGTGATCAATTGTGAACTGAAATTGATCACTTGGACTAGTGAGATGGCATTGGTACATGCCACCTTGATGGGATTGTATTGGGATCCCCTGGCATGATTCTAACTCCACCATTTGGGGCAAGTGTGATTGAGCATGTCCCAAATTGTACATCTCCTCCCTCTCTTATTCCCACTCTTATATTTAACAGGGATGACTTTTCAGTTACAATTTAAACACCTAAGAATAATTTTAATGCTTTAAATTTGAAAAGAAAATAGGCCCATAGAGAGATAGAGAGATAATCTATGAGAGAACTTCCATTCGCTGGCTTACTCCCCTAATGTCCACAGCAGGCAGAACAGGGTCAGGCCAAAACCAGGAGACAAGAACTCAATTTGGGTCTCCCACAGAGGACCCAATTACTTGATCCACATCACCTGCTGCCTTCCAAAATGCATAGTAGCAGGAATATGGATGGAAAGTGGAGTAGCCAGGATTTCATCCTGGCACTCTGATATGCATGTATCCCAAGTGACAACTTGACCAGTGCATCATACTCACTCTACAAAACTCCATTCCTTCCTTCTTCCTTCTTTCTTGCTTTATTTCTCTCTAGCAGATTCAGCATCCTCCACTTCCTCCTCTTCCCGGTCATTACCTGTCATCTATTACTCTACCATTCTGAAGCAAATATTTTGGGCACAATTCTGTAACTTACCATTATTACTCATTAGTATGTTTTGGATATATTTCCTATTAGTACATACAGAAAACACCTCAGTTTTTAAAATCAACATAGAAATACTTTCTGTAGATCTACTTTGCCTAATTCAACCCAACACTCACTGGAAAGGGTTTTGATTTCTATGTCTTCTTATTGCAAATGTCACTGAGTGAATCATGCGTATCTCTAGTAGAATGTCTTTTCTTGAAGGGAGAGATGATTACTGAATATCACTTTTCCATATCATTAATTCCCCACTTTCATATACTAACAAAAAGAGCTTCTGAAAAGTCACCATGTCTTCAAAACCTTCTTGCAAATAGTGGTTTATAATAAGAGGACTTACTCCCTTAAAAAGAAGTTTAAACACTGCCCAAATTGATATGTTTGAAGTATGCCTCATTATAGCCAAATGATGAGCTTTGCTTTTGTGTTGTAAAGGTAGATACATAGTAGTCATTATGCAAATATAGCTTCTATTTCATTACAATCTCCGTCTATTCACTTCTTTGCACATATTATTTTTTTGCTGAGATTATATTTCATTGAAATAAAACTTAATAGTGACCTCTATAACCCAGCCTCACATTAAAATATCTTCACTATTCTTCCTTTTTGGTCTTCATTATATGTTCTGAATGTAGTTTTGATGAGCTTCACATTCAATTTCTGGGATGCTTTAAATGGTTTCGTATTTTTTTCTCACAGTTTTGCAGTGAAGATATCACACCACATTCAGTTCTTGTCTACTTGCATTTAAGCAATCACTTTAACTTTTATTATTTGATCATTTTTGTTCTTTATTTGTATTATTAGTATACTATTCTTTCACTATTTCCTAGTTTTCTTTTTATTTATATATGAAACAAATACAAAAAACAATACCTTAATAATCTATAATGTTAAATTAATTCTGATTGCTTAAATTGTATATGTTCTACGATTGTTTATTACTATAAACCAGGTGTTTGAATGTAAAAAGCCACAAATAATAAATACAATGTGTAAAACTGGTCAAATAATTTTTTTGAGAAGGAAAACAATGAAGGTAAAAGAAACTTTAATGGGCTATTTTTTGAGAATTAGTTTTTTCCTCTTTATTTTTCTCTTATTTACACAGAGTAAAATTCTTGTTCTCTTATCACATGTGGAGAACTTCTAGGGAGTTAGAAATA
This sequence comes from Oryctolagus cuniculus, assembly GCF_964237555.1. Lineage (NCBI taxonomy): Eukaryota > Metazoa > Chordata > Mammalia > Lagomorpha > Leporidae > Oryctolagus > Oryctolagus cuniculus. Next base: position 39,008,517 of record NC_091433.1, on the reverse strand, counting down.
GCTTTTCCATCATTTTTGTAAAATCTCTCCCAAAAGAGGAAATATGGTTTGTTGTGATGCAAATAAACTTGTCTCATATTTTAACAATGGGTGAAAACTTTACTCTTATGTTTTATTTGCTCTACATTCACTCAAGCAGAATGGAACAGATCCTTATCTACTTCTCAAATTTTTTTTAATGTATGCCAAAGAGATTAATGTTTCTTCATTGTAAAATGTCTAGGTATATTCCACTTTGGAATAGGTACCCCTCTTCTATCTTACTACTTTTCCGTTGGTGACTACATGTGACATAGCAGGCTGTTAGCTGCACCTTGGGGTCACGTGACCCAGGCTTTGCCAACTTTCTTTTTGTGACTTTGAAAAGATGGACTGGGTATTAACAATGTTGACAGTTTCAACTGGAGAAGTGTGTCTTGGCATACTAAATTCCTAACATCTCTATTCTTATAGAGACTGAAGACTTCATGGTCTACATTAGAAAACTATAGATCGGATTTATGCTTTCATTATACTGTACAAATCCATAACATAATTAGCCTTATTACTTAACACACGTAAACACCAACAGATATATGTGTACTGTACAATGTCACATTGTCAACACTAGGCTAATTAAATAATAATTGAATACAAATTACATAGAAGAATATATGAAGCATTATTATATCTATATAGAAAAATGCAGATACTATGTAAAAAAATAAGAATATAATATACCTGAATTTATAAGTAGGAGACAACACAGCTGTGTAAGTAAATCATTTTGTGTATAAGTTTTTTGCTTTTGATTTCTTCCAATCTATTTCATTGTTTTATTGGCTGCCTGTTTATAGGACTTATACCCAATGGATAGATTTTTTTTCTCTGTGTACATTTGTGTGTATGTGTATAACCAACAGCTCTTCTCTATCCCTCAGCTCACAATTGTAAAGAAAATGTGATGGAAGATACAGATTTCCTGACTTTGGATTTAAGAATGTTAATGTAGAATCTAATAAGGTATACCTAAATTGTCTTTCTACTCAGAGAATTAGGAATTGAATCTATCTTAGATGTTGCCTTATATAACTATCTTTCCTGAGTTCTGGATAAATTGAATCCTCACAAATATATCACAGCTAGGAAGAGAATGTAATTACAACACAATTTTGACAGCATGTTGAAACAGTTTTTCCAAACTTCCAACTACATTATTGAAGACAACAAAGAAGAAAAGACACAACTCAAACCATAAATACAAGACCATTAAAGACAAATCAGCTCTAAAATGCCAATGAAGTTTCTACTAAATCAGGAGTAGTGAAACATTTTTGTCAATGGGGTCAAGCAAGTAAACAATGTATGCCTGCAGACATTATGATATCAATGGCAAGTTCTCAAGTGTAATCACTGGCCATTATAGATCAAACACAGTTATGAATAGAAATAGCTGTGTTCAATGAAACTTAATTTGTAAAAACTGGAAGTGGGCCAGATTTGATCTGAAGACTGAGTTTGATTCCAAAGATCCAGTTTCTGGACCCCTACCCAGAGTATTTTGTCCATTGTATAAAGAGAACAAATCAGAGATCCATCATTTGTCATTTCAAGCAACAAAATAATCACACTTGCCAGAAAGGAGGAATTTGAAATGATCCCTTCTTTCATGTCAGCCGCAGGTCTCAGAAATGTTCTGAGGCTCAGCCAATCAGAAGAGAAGATAAGGAGGTCTGAGGAGCAGGAGGTCAGGATCTACCTTTCCTTGATTCCTTACCTGCAAGGCAGGAACAGATCCCCAGCCTGTATAAGGTAGGCATTGTTACATTAACATGTTTCCTGTTGGGTAGCTGCCTCCTTTCTGTGCTAAGATAACTTTTTCCTTGTGTATCTTCAGAGTTCAGTGCAGCAGTCGCTTTCCACTTTTGTTAGCCCTGGGGTAACGCAGTATCCCTTATTGGTTCTCTAATCTTGTTTCAACTTTGTAAGTAGTCCCATTACAAAAGCTCCTAAATTATCTAATGTGAGCTACTTATCCTGAATTCTGCATAAATCCAAACTGAAATAAAAAAGGAGAATATTCATTTAACTTCATCTTTGAATCTGAAAAAGAAATCAATATATCCCGAGGCCAGTATGGTCATTACTTTACCAGTCCCCAGTGGTTTCCATTAACATCCTCATTATAGGCCTAGTGACTTTGTGCAAACCAGAAACTGTGTATGGTATACTCAGAAGCATCAGTGTCAAATCCTTTCACTTTGGCCGGCGCCGTGGCTCAATAGGCTAATCCTCCACCTTGCGGCGCCGGCACACCGGGTTCTAGTCCCGGTTGGGGCGCCGGATTCTGTCCCGGTTGCCCCTCTTCCAGGCCAGCTCTCTGCTATGGCCAGGGAGTGCAGTGGAGGATGGCCCAGGTGCTTGGGCCCTGCACCCCATGGGAGACCAGGAAAAGCACCTGGCTCCTGGCTCCTGCCAGGATCAGCGCGGTGCGCCGGCTGCAGCGGCGGCCATTGGAGGGTGAACCAGCGGCAAAGGAAGACCTTTCTCTCTCTGTCTGTCTCTCTCACTGTCCACTCTGCCTGTCAAAAAAAAAAAAAAAAAAAAAAAAAAATCCTTTCACTTTGGAATATGAACGGTCTTCAAAAATTTATAGAAAATTATTTGTTAATTCCATCTTTCCATGAAATTTCGATACACATGAGTTGAATACCAGCCCTTGTGAATATTTAAGTGTTTCAGCATCCCAGTACTAAAAAGTTTTTCTTGCTCTAAAAGCAAAAGTCCTTATTATAATTAAGTACTTGCTTTCACTTTACAGTTTGGGGGTTATCATGGAAAATAACTAAATAAAAGATACATAAGGAGGCCGGCGCTGTGGCTCAATAGGCTAATCCTCTGCCTAGCAGCGCCAGCACACCGGGTTCTAGTCCCGGTCGGGGCGCTGGATTCTGTCCCGGTTGCCCCTCTTCCAGGCCAGCTCTCTGCTGTGGCCAGGGAGTGCAGTGGAGGATGGCCCAAGTGCTTGGGCCCTGCACCCCATGGGAAACCAGGAGAAGCACCTGGCTCCTGCCTTCGGATCAGCGCGGTGCACCAACTGCGGCAGCCATTGGAGGGTGAACCAACGGCAAAGGAAGACCTTTCTCTCTGTCTCTCTCTCTCTCACTCTCCACTCTGCCTGTCAAAAAGAAAAAAGATACATAAGGATGTCTTTCTATTGTCTGGAAGTTTCAAAAGTATATCTTTTAAATTACAGTTTTTTAGTGTAGGCTTTCTAACTTTTTAAAAGAATGTCTACAGAACAAGCAAGTACATATCATTTCATTGTTCTCACAGCCATTTACAAATCTCAAAATCATCAGCCGTGAGCACCAATTTTGTGCAGAGCAATCTGTGATACAACTCAAGATGCCGTTACCCCTTTCATGACAATCATGCTCAGTGATTGACAGACCCTCCAAATCTTTCTCAAGAAATCAAATCTAAATAATAGAAATAAATCAAGTAGTGATGAGTCTATCATGTATTAGGTACATCAGTTTGGGAAGGCTCATATTTACTGTCATCACTGTCAACCAGTGTACAATGTAGCAAATCCCAAACAGCAATCACCATTGTTTTAGCAGAAATACGTGGTTGTTCTAGTTGAAGCTTTAACTTAGTGATCTCCTGGTTAAGTTTGTAATTTCCTAATGGGACATTGATATCCATATAAATTAGCTTGACCTAAGTAATTTGATAAATACATGAACTAAATTGATGCTCTCACACTTCTATCATGATCCCATACTACAATTCTACTTTTATATTTCTGCTATTTTCAAAATATTCATAAGTGGAAAAATAGTGAAAATATAAGACAACAAAAGATTTTTTTTAATTCATGGACTTATAATGCATCTTAACCGCTATACCAAACAACTGCCCAAACAAACACAATATTAATAATGCTGGATGCTGAACAAAGTAGAAAGATTGAATTTTTATAATTATTATTAAGTCACACAAGTTTCATGATTTTCATATATACAGATTTAGGAACATAGTGTTACTTCATACGCAACCCTCCCCCAATCCACACTCTAACCCTTCTTCTTCCTCCTTCTCCTATTCTCACTCTAAAATTTTACAAAGATCTATTTTTGTTTACTTATTGATTATAATGTTAACCCTACACTAAGTAAAGAGTTCAGCAAATAGTTTGAAGAAAAAAAAAAAAAAACACTGTTCCTCAACAAAAGAGACAAGGGCTATGAAGAGTCATTGAGTCTTAAAATGTCTATTTCACTCCCGTACTTTACATTTAAGGAACTATATTAATTACCACAGAGAAGAGAAAACATGATATCTGTCTTTTGGTGACTAGTTTATTGCACTAAATATAAGGGTTTCCAGTTGCTTCCATCTTTTTAACAGTTGAGTAGTACTCCATAGTGTATATATGCCATAACTTCTATACCCAATCATCAGTTGGTAGACATCTGGGTTTTTCCATATCTTAGCTATTGTGAATTGAGCTGCAATGAAAATGGGGGTACAGATAACTCTTTCATATACTGATTTCTTTTGGTTTGGGTAAATTCCCAGGAGTGTGTCTTCAAACTGTCTTTCACAGGGCTTTACCACTTTACATTCCCACCAACAGTGGAACAGTAGTTGCCTGAGAGCAGAGCCAAGAATGACTAAAAAAGGAAAGGAAAGAAGAAAAGGAGGGGAGGAGAAGGGAGGGAAAGAAGGAGGTCAGGGAGGAGGGGAGGGAAAGGGGGGAAGGGGAGGGGAGGGAAGGGTATGGAAAGGGGGGAGGGGAGGGGAGAGGAAGAAAGGGAAAGGGGTGGGGGGCAGGAGCGGGGAGGGGAGAGGAAGGGAGGGGAACTGAGAGGAGACTGAAAAGTAGTTCTGAATGTATTACTTGAACTGCTTTTTCCAGTAGGAGAAGCATTTTAAGCATTACTTTTTACTAAAATCTCATTTGGGTTGTGTTCTGTGACTTTTAACCAAAGGTATTTGCCTAATACAAAAGTCTCATATGTAAATCCAAGTGAGAGTTCAGGAACCACATTGATTTCTTTATTTTTGGTGCCCACCTCTCAGCTTCTCACTTTCTCTTTCCCATCAAGAATATCACAAAAGACAATTCCAGGTGTTGTTCCTAATACCAGCATAACACTACTACTTAAATGTCAGTTATGCATTAAACTTAGAGTCAAATGAAAATGTTTGTTTTAGGAGACATTTATTGTTAGTCCTTCATATGTGGATTCCTTATAGACAGCTTCACAGAACTGATAATCTCAACTGCAGATAAGAATGCTTATTCCTTTCTATGTATCCGGCAACTCTAAGTATGTCAATGTTCTGTCTTGAGTTATCTAAAGCCTTTCTTAGACCTGCTATTCAGGTGTTCTTGGTGTTATCTTGTGACAAGACAGAGCATATTCAAATGTAGCTAGACTATGCAAACTTGCGCTAATTTTGGAAAAACAATTTGCAAATGCCTTCAGAATATTCTAATTTTTGCCTTTATGGATACAGTATGCAGACTCAATATAACTTCAGTGATTTAAATATACAGAATCAGGAGTACCACTCAGAAATTCCCACCTATATCTTATCTGTAAAATTAGTACTGTAAAACACTTGTTGAATGTGACTGTTCTTGGGAATAAATGTGCAAATAACTGAAAAGAGCTTAGCATACTCTTTAATGAGTATTTAGGTATTAACAAATTTTAACTGTTAAAATGAACCATATATTTGTTTCTACAGATATTCTTAAAGTGTGATTCATAAAACTCTAAAAATTATTATCAGTGTAGATATTGTGCAACACATGGTACAGTCAATACTTCCATTCTAAGTGATTTTGCGAAGCTTCTAATGAAGATAAATACAAAAACAATAAATTAAAATAAAACCCTTCATTTAATACTAGTTTGTTTGAAAAAGAGTTTAGAGAGAATTTATCCACATGAACCTACACACACATAATTAAAATTATGATAAATGAATTTACATATGTTTGGTTTTGAGAAAGGAACCAAAAAATGTTATTATATTACTATGTCAGGTTTAAGATTGAACTTCATTTCCTTTTATAAAAATGTAAACATACTTTGGCATGTTTTCCTGGAAATATATGAATACTTTTTTGATTAGGTATAGCTATAATTTGAATGTTTGTGTGTCTCCTCCATATTCATATGTTGAAACCTGATCTCCAAATGGATGATTGTAGGAGATGAGAGCCTTTGGAGAGTAGCCAGGACAGTGTCCTTATGAAAGAGACTCCAGAGAGCTAGTTAGCCTCTTCTACCATTGAGGGCATGAGAAGTAACAGCTTTCCTTTCAACAATAAGTGGGGTCTTGCTAGATAGTGACTCTACTAGTAACTTGACCTTGTATTTCCCAGCCTCCAGAATTATAATAAATGTCTGTTGTTTAATAGCAACCTAGTCCATGGGATTTTGTTATAGCAGCCTGAAAGATCCAACACAGGTAAAACTTAACACATTTTTAAATCAGTGACTTTGTCAAGATCAATTAATCATCTGTATTCCTCTGCTTTCCAGGATTAGCCACAATTAAAAAAGAATTATAGCTTCTGGGTATGCCTTTGTGGGTGCAGTCTGTTGAAATCTTTACTTAGTATATATTAAGTTGATCTTCTGTATATAAAGATAATTGAAATGGATTGTGATGAAGAATGGGATGGGAGATGGAGTGGGAGATGGGATGGTTGTGGGTGGGAGGGAGGTTATTCGGGGGGGGACTGTTATAATTCAAAAGTTGTATTTTGGAAATTTATATTTATTAAATAAAAGTTAAAAAAAAAAAAAGAAGTGGCCGGCACCGTGGCTCAATAGGCTAATCCTCTGCCTGCAGCACCAGCACACCAGGTTCTAGCCCCAGTCGTGGCGCTGGATTCTGTCCTGGTTGCTCCTCTTCCTGTCCAACTCTCTGCTGTGGCCCGGGAGTGCAATGGAGGTTGGCCCAGGTCCTTGTGCCCTGCACCCGCATGGGAGACCAGGAGAAGCACCTGGCTCCTGCCTTCGGATCTGTGTGGTGCGCTGGCCGCAGGGTGCAGGCTGCAGTGGCCATTGGAGGGTGAACCAATGGAAAAGGAAGACCTTTCTCTCTGTCTCTCTCTCTCACTGTCCACTCTACCTGTCAAAAAATAAATAAATAAATAAGAAGCGTGGAGTACATTTTTAGCCTAGCTTCTAAGTCTCCAGTTAGGATGCCCACATCTCACATCTGGAGTATTTGGGTACAATATCCAACTAGTTCCTAGTTTCACATCTTGCTAAATCAGACCCATGGAAACAGCACTGGTGGCTCACATAACTGGGCTTCTGCCACCCACCTGGGAGACCTGGATTGAATTCCTGGCTCCTGGCCTCAGCCTCAGCCTAGCTCCAGGCATTTCAGGCATTTACGGAATGAACTGTGGATTGGAACTCTCTCATTACCTCTTTCTTTCTTTCATTCTCTCTCTCTCTCTGCCTTCAAATAAAACAAATAAATAGATAATAAAATGCTGGCTGTCTTGAATATCTTAATGTTCAATTTTAGTAACTCTGAAAACTAAAGTCAAGCAAGTTAAGTAAAACAAAATAAAACACTTGATATTTGTAACAGTCTTCTCTCCCAAGCTCTAAAACACTTAATCTTTCTCCAATTATATTTTGGCTTACTTTTGCAGAAATGGCTCTTGAAAATGGAAATTAAATACATTCATAGCTAGATGATTCCCCAATTTAACATTTTTAAACATTTTAATTATAGGATTAGAATTTTCCTCTTTTCTAAATTGCATTTTAAAGTATTTTAATCCTTTAATTCTTCAGGTATTATGGAAAAACTTAAGTTTACATTCAATCACCGTTTTAAAATCTCTATACCAAATCCAAAAAATGGGGCAGAAACAGAAGATCCCACCAGGACAAGTCACATGGCACATTTTTTTTTTTCTCTTTGCAGTCTTGTTCAATGTTCTGGTCTTACTGCATTTTCTCTACCCAAAAGATTTAATTTTAATTTTCATTTTTTGTACATGATAACTTCTACTTCCAAAATGGAAAAAGAACTTCTTTGTTTTACATTATAAGATGCTCTTGGAAATCAGTGCAATTAAGCTCATTTTCTTTATTACTCCATCATTTGCCTATTCCAATATTTTAGAACATTTGTCTTTCATTCTTCTTATTAGCCTCACTTTTAGTTTTCTGATATCACAACACCACTTCAGCATATTCTTATTGCCTGAAGGGTGAATTTTACAATCTTACCCTGAAGGTTTTCTGTAATCTTACTACAGTTTATATTTAAATGCTTAATCTTACATCTCAGTCAAAGGAATCTTACCTTCTGGATGGTCTGTGCTCATATATATCTGTACAATGGTACTATTTTTATACCTATGCTTATGTTATTCACCCTGATTATGGATTGCATTTGTGGAAACTATTTTTAGTAGATGAGTTAAATTATAATTTCTGTCATGAAGTTAGTATGCACTGATCCACATAGAAATGTTTTTCTCCTTTACAACCTCATATACTTTGAAACTTTGGAAGAGGGAATATTTGAAACAGATGGAACCGGAGCAGTAGTAGATTTTTTTTTCATTTTATAATTCTTAGTGTATTCTTTTGTAAAATTTTATTAAAGGTATACAAACTTCATGCATTAATATACACAAATTTAGGAACATAGTGATTCTTCCCTCCTTCCCTCCCTCCCAAACTCACACCCTCACTCTCACCCTTCTTCCTCCTCCCTCTCCTATTCTCATTCTTATTTTTTACAAAAATCTATTTTCAATTACTTTTATACTAAAAATATTAACCCTATACTAAATGAAGAGTTCAACAAATAGCATGAAGAAAAAAAAAAAAACAACACTATTCCTCAACAGAAGAGAAAAGGGCTGTTCAAAATAATTGTGTCTGTAAGTGTCAATTTCGCACCTGTAGAATATCTTTTAGGTAAGCTAATAGTTACCACAGATCAGAGAGAGCATATGATATTTTTCTTTTGGGGACTGGCTTATTTCACTAAGTATAGTGATTTCTATTCCATCCATTTTGTTGCAATTATGCATGGTATGGTTTCAATTGTTTTGAATTTGCTGCAACTTGATTTATGGCCTAGCATATGATCTATCCTAGAGAAAGTGCCATCCACTGATAAAAATAATATGTATTCTGCAACTGTGAGATTTAAGGTTCTGTAGATTTCTGTTAAGTCTGTTTGGTTCATAATGTCAATTCCCTCTGTTGTTTGTTTGTTGATTTTCACTTTAGTTGACATATCCCATGATGAAAGTGTGGTGTTGAAGTCCCCCATTACTATATTGTATTGGAGTCTATGTCTCCCTTTAGATCCATTAACATTTCTTTCAAGTAGTTAGGCACTCTGGCATTAGGTGCATATAATATAATTGGGTGTACATACATTTATTAGAATTACATCTTCCTGCTGAATTGATCCCTTAATCATTACATTGTGCCCTTCTTTGTTTTAACAGTTGTGATAAAGTTATTTTGTCTGATATTAGGATGGCTATACATGTGCATTTCTGCTTTATGTTAGCATGGAATATCCTGTTCCATCATTTCACTTTAAGTCTGTGTGTATCATTGCTTGTGATGTGTGTTTCTTGTAGGCAGCAAATAGATGTATCTTTTTCTTTAATCCACTCAGCCAGCCTGTATATTTTAATTGGAGAGTTTAGGCCATTTACATTCAAAGTTACTGTTGATAAGTAATAATTTTGCCCTGCCATTTCCCATAAATATTCATATTATTTGTTTTGGATTTCCTTTGTACTTGTATTGGGAGATTTTCCCCCTTCAGATTCTTTCATAATGATAATTATCTATGTTTCTGTGTGTAGCACATCCTTAAACATCTTTTGTAAGGCTGGATGAGTGGTGGCAAATTCTTTTAATTTCTGTTTATTATGGAAAGTCTTTATTTCATCTTCATTTATAAATGAAAGCTTTACAAGGCATAGTATTCTGGGTTGACAGCTTTTTTCTCTTAAGATTTGGACTGTGTCTCTCCATTCCCTTCTATCCTGTAGGGTTTCTGATGAGAAGTCAACTATGAGTCTAATTATGTATCCTCTTAAAGTAATGTAGCATTTCTCTTGTGGACATTTTAGAATCTTTTCTTTATATTTGACTGTGGAAAGTTTGACTACAACATGTCATGGTGAACATCTTTTCTGATCATGTCTATTAGGAGATCTATTTGCTTCCTGTACTTGGACATCCTTTTCTTTCTTTCTTCAAATTGGGGAAGTTTTCTGTAATCATTTCACTAAATACGCTTTCTAATCCATTCTCTCTTTCCATTCTTTTAGGAACTATTAAGACCCATGTGCTGGGTCATTTGATAGTATCCTACAAATCTCTGACACTGCTTTTAGTTTTCTAATTTTTTGACCTTTTTAACTCTTCATTTCTAAAATGTCATTTTGATTTCTCTTTAAAATTTCAATTTCATGAGCTAAGTTTTCATTAATGTCATGTATGGATTTCTTTAATTCATGGATTTGCTTTTTATTGCTTCTGAGTAATCCTATGGTTAATCATTTGAATTCCATTTCTGGCATTTCATCAATCTTTTCATCTTCACATTCTAATATTGAAGTGCCCTTGTATTCCTTTGGAGGGATTGTTTTGTTTTATTATTGTTTCTTGAATTTTTGCATTTATTTTAGGCATTTGTGGAGATATTTGTTGGTTTATTCCTCTGATGGCTTTTATCTTTGAAATATGCTTCTGTGGCTTAGTGGAATGTCTGCTCTTTCACTGTTTACCAAAGGGTGTGTGCTGGATGTGGACAGGAAGCTCTTGTCAGTGCTCCAGTGTAGTATCCAGGATGACACCCAAGATGGGTGTGGTAGATCTCCTCTTTTTTGTTTTATCAGTAAGGAGAGGTTTGTCACCTCTGTTGATGTAACACACCCTCACGTCCTCTCCTCCACAGTGATAAATGCCCAGGTGCTGACTCACAGTGGGTGCAATACTCACCTGTGCTGCCATAAGAACCACACAAAGGATCTGTACAGTCCTCAGTGTGAGAATGGATTCTGTTGCAATAATCCACCCCAGGTAATCAGAGAGCTCTGAACATGTCGAATTTATCACAATGATTGTTCATGGACCCAGCTACACCCTGAACCCTCTCGTGAACTCAAGTTTTCACAGTCTCAGTACAAAATGCTCCCACAGTAACAAGGTGCAGAGAATCCCTTCACCCTGCTAACCTGTCCTATCCACAGAGAGGCAGAAACGTTTCCAGAGTCAGGTAGTTGTGGATGCTCCACCTAGGCAGTTTGAGCCCCAGAGTCTGTGATATGTTGAGAGGCTGGGGGGCACCTCGCAATCATATGTGGGAGATCAGTCCCCTTTCAATCCTCCCAGCCAGAATCAAAGTCAACAGGCAATGCAGATTTTTCCCTCTGGTAAAATCCCTGGATAACATGCATACATAAGAGCCATAGGCACAGCCCCTTCTGGTTTCACAGTGCCAGTTTCTCACTGCAAATTGCTTTCTCACTGCCAATTGCTAGGTGTGCAGACCCAAGCCACTGCCACAGCTACTGATAAGATGACCTTGGTCTCATCTCATCCAGTTGCTGGGCACTTACCCAAGAGCTGGCACAGCTGTTACATATGTCCAAAATGGTGCCTGCCCTCTCTCAGCCAGTTTCCAGGTGCATTGTGGGGAGGACAGAGTGGAAGAAATGCATTCCCTTTTTCCCCACTATGTTAGCAGGTAGCCTGTCTCCCACAGGGCTCCAGGCTGGACTCACACCAGGCTTACCCCAGTTATACTGCCAGTGGCACAGACTACTGCAGTCTGATCTCACCTCACTCTCCAAAGCTGGTGTTGCCTCAGGCTCTCGGCTGCTGGGGTCCTGTGTCCTGTGTTTTGTCCATGCCCGTGCTGCAGGGCCACAACCTCTACATAGATCCATGGGTCCCTCATCCTTCAGAAGAATTTCCACTGCAGTTTTCTCCCAAATTCTCCCCTGAAAATGCAGTCTTTCCACTTATTTTTTTAAGCTATCTTCCCCTAACCTGAACTAGTAAACTCCCTCCATGTTTCACAATCTTGAACACTGTTAATCTAATAGTAGATTAACCACTTAAGTAAATGTGTGAGAATTATGGCAATCTAAAAGATTCCAAACAGGAAAATTATATTTAAAATTACACTTGATAGATATAGCTATAGTAAAATTACAACACAAAGGACAGAAAAAGAATGATTGCATCTTTATTCCTCCATTTTTAAAATTCTGGCATGAGATTTATGGATGGAATGTCAATTCAAAACATCTAGTATAGTGCCCAGCATAGTGGGTAAAGCCACAGTGTACAGAGCCAGCATCCTGTATGGGTGCTGGTTGGAGTTCCAGCTGTTGCACTTCTGATCCAGCTCCCTGCTAATGGGTTTAGAAAAGCAGTGGAAGATGGCACAAGTACTTGAGCCCCTGCCACCCACATGGGAGATCAAGAAGAAGCTCCTGGCTTCTGGCTTCAGATCAGTCACTGTGGTTTTGAGGGAGTGAACTAGATGAAGGAAGATCTCGCTCTCTCTCTCTGTGTCTCCTGCTCTCTGTCTCTCCCTCTTTCTGCCTTCCAAATAAATAAATAAATCTTTAAAATGTGCAATATTTTTGGTGTCCTGTGTTCTGATATTCAGCATGGGTTATATCTAATCATTGATTTTAAAATTATCCTTGATAGGTAATCAGGATTGTACAATGATTAATGCAGTGATATACTTTGAAGTAAAAGAAACATGGAAATTTTGCTAACAAATACTTACTTTAGACTGAGACAAAAATCAATCTAGTCAGGAACAAGAAAAATCTTGTTTATTTGGGGCTTATTAGAATTATAATACAGAAAAAAATCAAGCAGTCTTGAAAGTATGCTCCTAGGTTTTACAACATGGCTGCTTTTCTAATCTTAACTACAAAATGGATTGTTAATTACAAGTCCTGTTTGTCAGGAATTATGATTCTTGTGACAAAGGTCAAACTGTTTTGTAGGAAGGGGCTTGGAGACAGGAAGCAAGGGAAATCTTTTCACAAACTTGCAGAAGCTCATGAATTTCATTACAGAAATAGCAGTTCAGCTCAATTGACATCAGATACTTAGCTGGGCATATGCAAGGCAGCCAAGTTCAAGATTTCAGCTGCAGAATCTGGCACTGTGGCGTAACAGGTAAAGCCACCTTCTGCCGTGCCGGCATCTCATATGGGTGCTGGTTCAAGTCCCGGCTGCTCCACCTCCAATCCCGCTCTCTGGTATGGCCTGGGAAAGCAGTAGGAGATGGCCTAAGTCCTTGGGCCCCTGCACCCGTGTGGAAGACCCAGAAGAAGCTCCTGGCTCCTGGCTTCACATCAGCTCAGCTCAGGCAATTGCAGCCATTTGGGGAGTGAATGAGCAGATGGAAGACCTCTCTCTCTTGCCTTTCCTTCTCTCTCTGTGTAACACTGACTTTCAAATACATAAATAAATATTTAAAAAAAAGTCTTCAGCTGCAGATTAGCCTGAAGCCTCTTTTACAAGAGCTCCTTGACTATATTTTGAGTGCCTGAAACAGTGCTGTTCCACCTTGATTTTCTTCTTTGACACTGGTTTCCAATAACATGGTAAAATTACACATAAGGAGAAAAAAACAATTGCCTGTCATTATTCATATATCCAACGAATCTAGAGAGGATCTGAGGGAAAATGAAGAGTAATATAGTATTCTAAGGGCTGAACTAAGATTCATTGAGAGGGAGGGTTCCTATCACTTTTCAGCTGGATCTTAGCAGATTTGAATAGGTAAGTTCTATATAAGATGCATCAATCCTGGATGTTAGAAAAAACATTTTTGGTCCATAGATTAGAATGTTCTCTCCTTTAAAATGTTTTCATGAAGTGGGTGTCTACTCTAGTGCTTAATATGCCCACATCCCATAACACAGTGCCTGACTTCAATGCCCGGTTCTGGTTCCAGGCTCCAGATTGCCATCAGTATAGACCCTGGGAGGCAGAAGATGATGGTTTAAGTAGTTGGATCTCTGCTACCCACGGGAGCGACCTGGATTGAACTCTTGGTTTAGACCTGGCTCAGCACCAGTCACTGTGGTCATTTGAAGAGCCAATGAGCTAATGGGAGCTCTCTGTCTGTCTCTCTGTCCTTTTCTCTCTCTTTCTTCTTCTGTCACTATGCCGCTCAAATAAATAAAAAGTTCCTAAAAATAAAAATTTTCAACTGCATGAAGTTTGTGGAAGAGTGTTAGGATTTCCATGAATCAGGTAAGCAAAAAATTTTCTGTGTCATTTTTTTCTTTAAATTAAGCATCTGGCCTTCTGAAAATATGACAATTGTCAATGTTTTAAATGTATTTGTGTAATTCTTCTGTACAAAAAGAGTTTGTAGGATGATGTTATTTTATTATTATTCTATAAGTAGAACTAAAACTCCATGTAATTAAAAGCACTTTGTTAATTGAATGAAAACTTACTTTTGTGTTTTTGCACAATGTTATCTTGCTTGTCCAGGCAGTGGAAGATTATTTCTACAAAGAAAAACTGTGAAAACCATCTTTTTCTGTGCCTGTTATTAAAAAACTTAGTTCAACGTAATTAAATAAAATATATCCGAAAAATGCACTTGAGTATAATTTTTCTGAAGGAAGACCCCAAATATTTAAATAGCTATCATCTTTATTCTCCAATCTCCCAGCTCAAAACAACCACTAAGGTAATTTCTATGTATATAGGTGGTCTATTCTAGATATTTCATCTAATGGAATCATAAGCTATGTGGTCTTTTGTTTCTAAAGTTCATATTGCAGCATGCATTAATGCTTCATTGACACCATTTCCCTCTATGGAATGCCACATTTTGCTTATATTTCATCATTTGTGGATTTTGAGTTGTTCTCAACTTTGTGCTTTTATGAATAACATGTTTTGTTTTAAATTTTTATTATAACAAAGTTTATTTATTTGGAGAGAGAGAGAGAGAAACAGAATCTCACTTGATGGTTCATTCCCCAGCTGCTCATGATTACCCGGATTGGGACAAGACTGAATTCAGAAGCAAAGAACTCAATACAGGTCTCTCACATGGGTACAGTGTACCATCCCTGCTGCCTCCCAGGGTCTACCTTCACTGGAATTTAGAGTCAGGAGAGAGACGTGGTTTTTGAACCTAGGTTCATTTATAGCTATCGTGGGCATCTTAACCAGGGTCTTAACCATTAGGCCAGACACCTGCCCCAAAAAAGCTGTTTTATTTTATTATTATTTTTTCTTTGTTTCCTGTCTTTGAAAGGCAGAATGACAGATAGAAAGAGGAGGGATTGATCATCTGCTGGTTCCTACACAGATGGCCAAAACAACAAGTGGTGGGCCAGACTTCAGCCAAGAGTCAGAAAGATCACCTGGGCCTCACGGGTGGGTGGCAGGGGTACAAATACTTGGGCCATCATACCATGCTTTTCCAGGCACATTCGAGTGACCACACGAAGCAGCACTCTGATAAGGGATCCTGCTTTGCCACAATGCAAGCCCCAAAATTCATGTGCAAGTTTTAGGTAGACATTTAAAATATGTTTTTATGGCACATATGTAGGATTGGATGGTTTCAAAGGTCACAATCAAGAATGTGGAAAATTATTTGTGGATAAGAGTGTCAATTGTTAAATCAACAACAGGAGTCACTGTGCACTTGCTCCCCATGTAGGATTTCTGTCCTTAATATGTTGTACTATAAGAATTAATGGTAAAACTAATCTTCAAACAGTACATTATACTTTGTGTGTCTGTGTGGGTACAAACTGTTGAAATCTTTATTCAGTATAGAATTGATCTTTTGTATATAAAGATAATTAAAAATGAATCTTAATGAAGAATGGGATGTGAGCGGGAGTAGGAGACGGGATGGTTCGTGGGTGGGAGGGTAATTATGGGGGGAAGAAGCACTGTAATCCAAAAGTTGTACTTTTGAAATTTATATTTATTAAATAAAAGTTTTCTATTAAAAAAGAGTAGAGAGAAAAAAATAAAGTGGAACAAGTCTCAAAAAAAAATGTATAAAGAGGGGCCGGCACTGTGGCTCAGTGAGTTAACGTCCTGACCTGAAGCGCCGGCATCCCATGTGGGCGCTGGTTCGAGACCCAGCTACTCTACTTCTGAAACAGCTCTCTGTTGTGGCCTGGGAAAGCAGTAGAAGATGGCCCAAGTCCTTGGGCTCTGCACCTGCGTGGGAGACCCCAGAGGAGGCTCCTGGATCCTGGCTTTGGATCGGTGCAACTCCAGCCATTGCGGCCATCTGGAGAGTGAGCCATCGGATGGACAACCTCTCTCTCTCTCTCTGCCTATCCTCTCTGTGTAACTCTATCTTTCAAATAAATAAATGTTTTAAAAAATTATCTGTGTTCTCTATAGAATACAGCAGTCAAAAACAATGAAATCCAGTCATTTGCAACAAAATGGAGGAATCTGGAAAACATTATGCTGAGTGAATTAAGCCAGTCCCAAAGGGACAAATATCATATGTTCTCCCTGATCGGTGACAACTAACCAACCACACAAAAAGAAACCTTTTGAAGCGAAAAGGACACTATGAGAAACAGTGACTTGATCAGCCCTTGTCCTGACTGTTGATGTACAATTTAATTCTTTATCCCTTGTAGTATTTTTTTGTTCTAGTTAATACCATTGGTTGAACTCTGTAATTAACACACATTTATTCTTAGGTATTGAAATTTAACTGAAAAATTATCCCTGTTAAATATAAGAGTGGGAATGAGAGAGGGAGGAGATGTACAATTTGGGACATGCTCAATCACACTTGCCCCAAATGGTGGAGTTAGAAAAGTGCCAGGGGATTCCAATACAATCCCATCAAGGTTGCATGTACCAATGCCATCTCACTAGTCCAAGTGATCAATTTCAGTTCACAATTGATCACACTGATAGGTCTAAGAGTCAAAGGGTTCACACAAACAAGACTAGTGTCTGCTAATACTAGCTGATAGAATAAAAAAGGGAGAGAACAATCCAACATGGGAAGCAGGATACACAGCAGACTCAAAGAATGGCAGATGTCCTAAACAGCACTCTGGCCTCAGAATCAGCCCTTAAGGCAGTTGGATCTGGCTGAAGAGCCCATGAGAGTATTTCAGGCATGGAAAGCCAAGACACTCTGGCAAAAAAAAAAAAAAAGAAGGCCTAAATGAAATATCTCTATGAGTGAGATCCCAGTGGAAAGAACAGGCCATCAAAGAAGGAGGTAACTTTCTCTGAAGGGAGGAGAGAACTTCCACTTTGACTATGACCTTGTCTAAATAAGATTAAAGTCAGAGAACTCAAGAGGCTTCCATAGCCTTGGAAACTCATGACTAGAGCCCAGGGAGATATCTGACACCATAAACAAGAGTGTCAAATTGTTAAGTCAACAACAGGAGTCACTGTGTACTTACTCCTCACGTGGGATCTGTCCTTAATGTGTTGTCCAATGTGAATTAATGCTATAACTAGTACTGAAACAGTATTTTACACTTTGTGTTTCTCTGTGGGTGCAAACTGATGAAATCTTTACTTAATATATACTGAATCGATCTTCTGTATATAAAAATAATTGAAAATGAATGTTGATGTGAATGGAATGGGAGAAGGAGCGGGAGATCTGAGGGGTGTGAGTGGGAGGGAAGTTATGGGGGGAAAGCCATTGTAATCCACAAACTGTACTTTGGAAATTTATATTTACTAAATAAAAGTTAAAAAAATTATTTGTGAAACCTAAAGCAATCAACTTCACAGAAGCTAAGAGTAGATTGATCCCTCAGAGACTAGGGGATGGGGAGATGTTAGTCGAAGTGCTTAAATTTCAATTAAATAGAGGAGTAACTAATACATTTTTGAGGTGATGGGATAGTTAATCAGCTTGTTTTAACAATTCCACACAATTTACAAATACCATAACGTCACTTTGTGTCCCATAATAATTTGTCCATAACAAAAAAAGTTTAAGTACACAATACTGGGGGAATAAAACAACAGCCCTCAGAATGGGGAAAAAATTTGCAAACAATATATCTGGTAAGGGACTTACATCTAGAATATATAAAGAATTTAACTCACTAAGAAAAGGACAGATCATCAAGCTGAAAAGTGGTACAGATCACCAAACTGAAAAATGGGTAAAGAATCTTAATATATATTTTCCCAGAAGAGATATGCAAATGTTAAGTATCACACCGTTAGTCATCATGAAAACTCAAATCAGGATCTCAACAAACTTCTACATCACACACCCTAGAATGACTATATTCAGAAAGTCAGATAATAACAAGTACTGGCATCTCACTCACTATTGGTAGACATGTAGATTATTGTGAGCATTTTGGAAAAAGTCTAAAAGTGCCTCAAAAAGTTCACTAAAGAGTTGTCATATAATCATGTATTTAAAAAATAAATTTATTCTCCCCTTGATTCTAAACTCTCAAACTATTTCCAAATAACCTGGATCTTTGTGAGATATTAGCTCCAGGATAATGGATGAAAAACAACTATGGGACGGCGCCACAGCTCACTAGGCGAATCCTCCGCCTTGCGGTGCTGGCACACCGGGTTCTAGTCCCGGTCGGGGCGCCGGATTCTGTCCCGGTTGCCCCTCTTCCAGGCCAGCCCTCTGCTGTGGCCAGGGAGTGCAGTGGAGGATGGCCCAGGTGCTTGGGCCCTGCACCCCATGGGAGACCAGGATAAGTACTTGGCTCCTGCCATCGGATCAGCACGGTGCGCTGGCCGCAGCGCACCAGCAGTGGTGGCCATTGGAGGGTGAACCAAGGGCAAAAAGGAAGACCTTTCTCTCTGTCTCTGTCTCTCTCACTGTCCACTCTGCCTGTCAAAAAAAAAAAAAAACCAAAAAAAAAACAAAAAACAAAAAACCACACACACACACACACACACACACACAACTGTGGCAAGTTATAACAAAGAAATGCTTTTTTTTTTGTATTATGTGATTTTGTAGCAACTTGATAAACTGAAGCATGCAAAATACACTGTCCAGATTAGCTTCTTATTCCTGCACAATTTACAAGAGTAAAAAGCCTTGAGACAAACAAAGTGTCTTCAACACATTCATGGAAAATGCATACCATGTTTTAATCCCATTTTTCCATGAAAGTTTTAATGTTCCCTTGTTATTTCAGGATCTGAGTGAAAATAGCTCTCTAAGTGAAGCAAACTAAGGCTGGTTAGAGCTGATTAAAACAAAATACAGTCTTAATTATGTTGTTCACTATCTGAAAGATGAAAAAAGAATGTGAAATAACATTAAAATTTCTTGTTGACTCATAAGATTTTAGATTCTAGTCTCATACGGCCCATGGCAATCAACCACTGATTTCTTTATAATACTTTTTCAGAGCTTCTATACCCATTGTCAGCCTTCACTACTTATTAAAGCACCAAGGCAATAGAACACTTTGGATCTTCCTTTCAGACTCTATCCTCTTTCATCCACCCTGGGTAGTTTAGTGTGAATTTTCCTCAAATAGCTCACCTGATGAATTTCCACATATTCTTTTTTTTTAACTTTTATTTAGTAAATATAATTTTCCAAAGTATAGTTTGTGGATTACAATGGCTTCCCCCCCCATAACTTCCCTCCCACCCACACCCCTCCATATATTCTTTCTTTCTTTCTTTCTTTCTTTCTTTCTTTCTTTCTTTCTTTCTTTCTTTCTTTCTTTTCTTTTTCTTTTTTGGACAGGCAGAGTGGACAGTGAGAGAGAGAGTCAGGGAGAAAGGTCTTCCTTTACTGTTGGTTCACCTTCCAATGGCCACTGTGGCTGGCACGCTGATCCGAAGCCAGAAGCCAGGTGCTTTTCCTGGTCTCCCATGCGGGTGCAGGGCCCAAGGACCTGGGCCATTCTCCACTGCCCTCCTGGGCCACAGCAGAGAGCTGGACAGGAAGAGGGGCAACCGGGACAGAATCCGGAGCCCCAACCGGGACTGGAACCTGGTGTGCTGGCGCCGCAGGCGGAGGATTAGCCTAGTGAGCCGTGGCACTGGCGAATTTCAATATATTCTAATTAAAGCCTCCAGGAATGCCTTTCAACATTGAGGAACTCATTGTTCATTTTCCTCTGTAGTCTAACCTGCAAAGATAATGCAGACCTAATATTTCATTCTTTAACTATTTAAAAATAATACCTAAGCCATGTCTGCTTTAATTCATGCAGATTCTTATCTAGATTCTTCAAAGCAAGTTAAGCTTAAATGACTATTTTTAACGTGCTTGATCTGACAAAGACTGATAACACTATAACAAAGGCTGCTACCATTCTATTCAGCACAGAAAAGTCCATGGTGATTTTACCTTCACTCAGAATTGCACATATTTTAACATAAAATGATTCTGTTTTCATACATTTTTAACAATGAATGTCAAAGTTATGATTTTGTTTAATTTTGTTGGCTTATTATATTACAGATATGTATCACATACATGTATAAAATATGTGCATATAATATGTATTAGAACCAGTGTCATAGCAACTTTATTAACATTTTTCTGCATCTTTATAAGCATTTTAACTGAATGTAAATGTTAAATGTAAATGTTCAAAGACGGCTAAACTGTTATTGATTATTTGCCAAAGTTTGAACCAAAAAAAGTTGTGTATTTTAGTATAAAGATTTTACTCTTGTTTTATAATCTCTGTAAATTTCCAGCTTTTATGCAAAAAAATTCAAAACTACACACAATTCTCTTTACAAAGCCCATAATTCTATCATAACATACCAAATGTAAAAAAGCACTTAACGACACTTGTCAGCAAATATAAACTCAAGTTGTCTGGTCTCCCAAGCCCATCCACAGCTTAGATGAGGAAAATTACCTGTGGAGAAGTTTGTGTAAAGGTGGTGAAGAGTCCTTCTCTCATGCTCCCATTCTAAGGCTTATTCTTCAATTCAGGTGCATTGTTGAACGTTAGCATAGATTCTCACAGAATCATATTACAGGACTCATTTCTCATGATGAGAGCTTGACCTGCTTTGATTGTTGCAAAGAAGGAAAGAAAGAAAACCTCCATTTAGATTGACATAAATTTACTTCCAAAATAATGTCAGAAAATATTGCTTCATGACAATGAGGAAATTCATTTAAAGCCAAATTACATTAAAATTTGTTTCACCACAAATTCTCATTTATTTAATTTTCATAGAAATATCTAACATTCAATTCCCAATTGTGTTGTGCTGATCAGTTTGTTTCTAATCAAATATTGGATATTGTGCTGAAGAGAAATTATGTAGGTAAGGGATGTCAAAATTTCCATAAACCAAACTGAAGGAGACTCTGGCTAATTTCTATTTTCCTGCTTTATTTGTGAATAAATAGAATTGAGATATGTCTGTTGAGAAAGCAAAATTTTGATGTATAAGTTCTCCAGCATGGCATACTGAAGTTAATATCTATCTGAATTCATAATTCTTAAAGAGGAATAGAAGAAATGTCTGATATGGCCTTGAACCTCATCTTGACTGTGTCAGTAAAGTAGTTTTGTACCTATCACATTGATAAGAAAAAAAAAAAAACACTTTTTTTTTTAAACCATGACAAGGGAACCTTTATTCTGACTAATGTAAGTAGAAGTCCCAAGCAGGGCTGCCATTCACTGACGTAGGCACTGTGTCACCGCATTTCTTCTTTTTTTTTTTTTTTAGAAAAGTTTTATTTAATAAATATAAATTTCCAAAGTACAACTTTTGGATTATAGTGGCTTTTACCCCCATAACCACCCTCCCACCCACAAACCATCTCATCTCTTACTCCCTCTCACATCCCGTTCTTCAGTAAGATTAACTTTTAATTATCTTTATATACAGAAGATCAACTTAGTATATACTAAGCAAAGATTTCAACAGTTTTCACCCACACAGACACACAAAGTATAAAGTACTGTTTGAAGACTAGTTTTACTGTTCGCATAGTACAATGCCTTAAGGACAGAGATCTTACAGGGGGAGTGGTGCACAGTGACTCCTGTTGTTGATTTAACAATTGACACTCTTATTTATGAAGTCAGTAATCACCTGAGACTCTTGTCATGAGCTGCCAAGGCTATGGAAGCCTCTTGAGTTCATAAACTCCCACCTTATTTAGACAAGGCCATAAACAAAGTGGGAGTTCTCTCCTCCCTTCAGAGAAAGATACCTCCTTCTCTGACGGCCCATTCTTTCCACTGGGATCTCACTCATAGATCTTTCATTTAAGTCATTTTTGTGTCACAGTGTCTTGGCTTTATATGCCTGAAATACTCTCATGGGCTTTTTAGCCAGATCTGAATGCCTTAAGGGCTGACTCTGAGGCCAGAGTGCTGATTAGGGCATTTGCCATTCTATGAGTCTGCTGTGTATCCTGCTTCCCATGCTGGATCATTCTCTCCTTTTTAATTCTATCAATTATTATTAGCGGACACTGGTCTTATTTATGTGATCCCTTTGACACTTTTTCCTATCTTTATGATCAATTATGAACTTAAACTTATCACTTTAACTATTAAGATGGCATTGGTAGTTGCCAACTTAATGGGATTTGGATACCCATGGCACGTTTCTAGCTCTATCATTAGGGATAAATCCAAATGATTATGTGCCAAACTGTACATCTCCTCCCTCTCTTATTTTCACTCTTATTTTTAACAGGGATCAATAGAAAAAAAAAAAACTTAAAAAAAGATGGAGTGACAGAGAGATAGATATATAGATAGATAGAGAGAATCTTCTTTTTTTCCAATTACTGATTCACCACTGAATCAGTAAATTCAATGGTGAATTTACTAATGGGGCTAGACCAGGTGGAAGTTGTACTCCATCCCAGTCTTCCATGAGGGTGGTAGAAATCCATATACCTGGTCATCATGTGCTGCTTCGCAGGCACATTAGCAAAAAGCTGGATGGGAAGCAAGGCCGGGACTTGAACCAGGAACTGCAAAATGAGCTCTGGGTGTCTCAAGTGGTACTGTAATGAATGGTGAAGGTTGACACTTGGTTATAGAAGTTCTAAAAAATATTATAAAGGAATCAATAGTTGCTCACCATGGACAGCATGAGACCAGAATCTGATGAGTCATTTAGAAATTTAAATGTGATTTCTGTCTAATTTTTTCATCTTTTTGCAAGATGGACAATGTACTTAGGGATCTATTTTGTTATGGTAGACTCCAACAAGCTTTAATTTGCATTCATTTATAGCTCTATCTTTCATTAGATCCTTATAATCCACAGGGGAATGTAAAAAATTTCACAGAAGATTGGAATTAAAATATAACATATAATTTCCATGATTGTTTCGAAGGCCCATTGTATGTCTTACAGCATTTTCCTATTACAAATTATCAAAGAATAAGAAGTTAATCTGACGAGTGTATTTTTTCATGCTTCAATTTATGTAACTGTCACGAAACCACATTAAATAAGGAGAAAGCATTTCTTATATTGTAACTTGCCATGGCTGCTTTTCATCCATTACCCTGAAAATAATGCCTCACAAAGTTCCAGTCTTTTGGAAATAGTTCATTAGTTTAGTATCAGAGATAGCAGAATGGATTCAAAAAGAAAATAAGACCCAATTATGCAGTGCCAGGAAGAAGCTCACTTCAAAGGTAAAGATATACATAGCCCGAAAATTAAGGATATGAAAAAGAAATTTCCATGCAAATGGAAACCAAAACAATCCATTATGGCTATACTTTTATCAGATAAAACAGACTTTAGATCAAAAAATATAAAATGAGATAAAGATGCTTAGTATATACTGATAAAAAATATCAACCATAAATGTATATGCATTCAAAAAATAACAACTGTAAGTATATATGAATGCAGTACCAGACTACTCAATATATAAAGTAAATTTTAGATCCAAAGACTTCAATACAATAATAGCTAGGTACTTAAACATCAATGAGCAGATCACTCATCCAGGAAGTCAACTAATGAACTTAACAGAAAATCAGCTAATGAACTTAAAAGGCATGTACAGAACATTTCATCCCACAGCTGCAAAATATGCTTTCTTCTCATCAGCACACAAAATCAGAGACCATAGGCTAGGCCACAAATCAAGTCCGAAGAAATTTTATTGAATCAAAATTATACCATTTATCTTCTCAGAACACAGTGGAATAAAACTAGAAATAAACATCCCAGAGTTGCCAAAGTAATCCAGATAGAAACAAGTAAGTAATTTAAATAAATAAAGCTGGAGCATCACAATATCTGATTGAAAACACAATACAAAGCTACAGTAATTAAACAACATGGGCCTCACATAGCAACTGACAAACAGATCAGTGGAGCAGATTAGAGAACCCAGAAATTAATCCACTTTCACAGAGACGGCATTGCAAGCAGTGGCTTAACTTGCTGTACCACAAGATGAGCCCCTGGCCTTTGATTTTTCTTGGTGGCTGTTTACACATACACCCATGCTTAGAGCATACCAAATTTCAAGACTAATGGCAGACAAGTAGATGTACAGCATACAAACTGTTTAGACTGAATGAACCACTCTCACCAGTTCTGAGAGGTGAGCCTGTTGCAATTATTCATGTTTCCAAATAGTAGGAAGGGGCCACCATTGAAAGCATTGAAAGCCTAACAGTCTTAGGCTTGGTCTGTAAACTTTTTTTCTTAACACTCTGTGTCTGTTCTGTATTCTTACTTGAATCTCACTGAGAAATAAAATAAAAATACAAATTGCAGGCATTCTCAGCAGTACATCGACAGAACCACTGTGTATTCTCTGTGTGCCTCCCCTTTCCTCATGCCACTGTAGATGGACAATCCATGATTCTCTCCAAGGCCAATTCACTGCCTGTGGACTGTACATTATTAATTTTTTTAAATGCAGGGTGGGAGAGAGAAAGAAAATTTCCCATCTGTAGTTCACTCCCCAAATGACCATAAGAGCTGGGACTGGGCCAAGCCAAAGTCAAGATCCACAAACTCGATTCCGGCCTCCAATATAAAACACAGGGACTAAAGTAGTTGCCTATGAGTAAGGAACCACATTAGGAGGAGGCTAGAATCATGACTGCAGGCATCCCAATGAGCATATTAACCACTAGGGCAAATGATCATACTTTAAAAAAAAAATCTTAAAATTTGTTTGAAAGGTAAAGAAAGAGGGAGAGAGAAGTGGAATAGATACATATACCCCTATTTCCCTTTTCATTAGGGTCACTCTGCAGATGTCCTGTAATATTTCTCTCTGGAAAACAATTAAAAAATTATATAAATATAATAATCCTTTTACTAAGTCATCTTTAGATTATTAGAAAATGTTCCACATGATTATACTTTCTTTTGCTAAGAGATATTTTCTTACTTTCAAGGAATTATACTCAATTCATATTCTGTCAATACATAATTGTTAATAATAGGTGAATATTATCATTGAGTAATTCAAGAAAATTTAATTATATTTACATATTTTGTCCACTTCATATTTTTTAAGTAAAACAGAATTGAGTTCAAATCATGACTCAGCCATCAATATATACAGTTTCTAAGTTGAAAAAGGTATTCAACTTCTCTAAACTTGGACTTCTGTAAAACAAAAATTTTTTTCCATCAGAATTATCTGCTATGTACATATGCTTATGAGTGTGCTTTTATGAGTGTATATGGTCTCTAAAATCATTGTCATTAATTTTTTTTAACTTTTATTTAATGAATGTAAATTTCCAAAGTACTACTTATGGGTTACAATGGCTTCCCCCCAATACCGTCCCTCCCACCCACAACCCTCCCCTTTCCCACTCCCTCTCCCCTTCCATTCACATCAAGATTCATTTTCAATTATCTAATATACAGAAGATCAGCTTAGTATACATTAAGTAAGGATTTCAACAGTTTGCTCCCACACAGAAACATAAAGTGAAAAATAATAGATGATTTTTTTTAAATGATGATGAAATCAGATCAGACCTATTGTCATGTTTAATCCCAGTGAGAGTCAAGTTGGGAGTTGATAATTTCTTCTTCTTTTTTTTTTACAGAGGATCAGTTTGGTATGCATTAAGTAAAGATTTCAACAGTTTGCACCCCCATAGAAACACAAAGTGAAATATATTGTTTGAGTACTCGTTATAGCATTAAATCTCAATGTACAGCACATTAAGGACAGAGATCCTACATGAGGAGTAAGTGCACAGTGACTCCTGTTGTTGACTTTACCAATTGACACTCCTGTCTATGGCATCAGTAATCTCCCTATGCTCCAGTCATGAGTTTCCAAGGCTATGGAAGCCCTCTGAGTTCTCCGATTCTTATCTTGTTTAGACAAGGTCATAGTCAAAGTGGAGGTTCTCTCCTCCCTTCAGAGAAAGGTACCTCCTTCTTTGAAGACCTGTTCTTTCCACTGGGATCTCACTCGCAGAGATCTTTTGCCAGAGTGTCTTGGCTTTCCATGCCTGAAATACTCTCATGGGCTTTTCAGCCAGATCCGAATGCCTTTAGGGCTGATTCTGAGGCCAGAGTGCTATTTAGGACATCTGCCATTCTATGAGTCTGCTGAGTATCTCACTTCCCATGTTGGATCACTCTCCCCTTTATTTATTCTATCGGTTAGTGTTAGCAGGTACTAGACTTGTTTATGTGCTCCCTTTGACTCTTAGTCCTTTCATTATGATCAATTGTGAACTGAAATTGATCACTTGGAATAGTGAGATGGCATTGGTACATGCCACCTTGATGGGATTGAATTGAAATCCCCTGGTATGTATCTAACTCTTCCATTTGGGGCAAGTCAGCTTGAGCATGTCCCAAATTATACATCTCTTCCCTCTCTTATTCCCACTCTTATGTTTTACAGGGATCACATTTCAGTTAAATTTCAACACTTAAAAATAACTGTGTATTAATTACAGAATTAAACCAGTCATATTAAGTAGAACAGACAAAAAAAATACTAAGAGGGATAATGTATTAAGTTGTTCATTAACAGTCAGGGCTATGCTGATCAAGTCACCGTTTCCCATAGTGTCCATTTCACTTCAACAGGTTTCCTTTTTGGTGTTCAGTCAGTTGTCCATTCTCCCAAAATCAATTTATAGATTCAATGCAATACCAATTAAGATACCAAAGACCTTCTTCTCAGATCTGGAAAAAATGGTGCTGAAATTCATATGGAGGCACAAGAGACCTCGAATAGCTAAAGCAATCTTGTACAACAAAAACAAAGCCGGAGGCATCACAATGCCAGATTTCAGGACATACTACAGGGCAGTTGTAATCAAAACAGCATGGTACTGGTACAGAAACAGATGGACAGACCAATGGAACAGAATTGAAACACCAGAAATCAACCCAAACATCTACAGCCAACTTATATTTGATCAAGGATCTAAAACTAATTCCTGGAGCAAGGACAGTCTATTCAATAAATGGTGCTGGGAAAACTGGATTTCCACGTGCAGAAGCATGAAGCAAGACCCCTACCTTACACCTTACACAAAAATCCACTCAACGTGGATTAAAGACCTAACTCTACAACCTGACACCATCAAGTTACTAGAGAACATTGGAGAAACCCTTCAAGATATTGGCACAGGCAAAGAATTTCTGGAAAAGACCCGGGAGGCACAGGCAGTCAAAGCCAAAATCAACTATTGGGATTGCATCAAATTGAGAAGTTTCTGTACTGCAAAAGAAACAGTCAGGAGAGTGAAGAGACAACTGACAGAATGGGAAAAAATATTTGCAAACTATGCAACAGATAAAGGGTTAATAACCAGAATCTACAAAGAGATCAAGAAACTCCACAAAAACAAAACCAACAACCCACTTAAGAGATGGGCCAAGGACCTCAATAGACATTTTTCAAAAGAGGAAATCCAAATGGCCAACAGGCACATGAAAAAATGTTCAAGGTCACTAGCAATCAGGGAAATGCAAATCAAAACCACAATGAGGTTTCACCTCACCCCGGTTAGAATGGCTCACATACAGAAATCTACCAACAACAGATGCTGGCAAAGAAGTGGGGAAAAAGGGACACTAACCCACTGTTGGTGGGAATGCAAACTGGTCAAGCCACTGTAGAAGTCAGTCTGGAGATTCCTCAGAAACCTGAAGATAACCCTGCTGTTCGACCCAGCCATCCCACTCCTTGGAATTTACCCAAAGGAATTTAAATTGGCAAACAAAAAAGCGGTCTGCACCCTAATGTTTATTGCAGCTCAATTCACAATAGCTAAGACCTGGAACCAACCTAAATGCCCATCAACGGTAGACTGGATAAAGAAATTATGGGATATGTACTCTTTAGAATACTATACTGCAGTAAGAAACAACGAAATCCAGTCATTTGCAACAAAATGGAGGAATCTGGAACACATCATGCTGAGTGAAATAAGCCAGTCCCAAAGGGACAAATACCATATGTTCTCCCTGATCATTGTCATTAATTTAGATACCATATTTTACTCTATTTTGCTTCTATTTCTATGCACATTTCCCACAAATAAAATATCTTGCATAGGTAAAATATGACTGAATGTACAAGAAAAATTTAATATGCTTATGTGGGCTTTCATATAAATAACTCTGTCCTTTATCATAGCATTTTGTTAAGTTAGCTTTCAGCAATTATGGTTGGAGGACACAAGTGGACTTCTTGAATTAGTTCCTTTTTACCCCTGCTGACACTATTTTTTAGAGCCTTTCAATTTTATGAACATTTGAGGAAACTATAATCCTACTGCCTTTTGAGTTTCATGTTTTGTGCTTATAGTACAGCACATTTTCAATATAGCCACCCTGTGAATAATAACTATTAAACTATTTTTACTCTGTTGTTTTCAATGTGTTAGAGTCTGCTACTATCTCAACTTTGATTTTTAAAAAGCATTTTGATCTAAATGGATTAATATAAAATCCAAGTTGAAAAACAGAGGTGTAGAGTAATATCTATTTGTAAATAGGTTCTTTATTTCTACAAAAAACCTGCTGAGAATTTAAATGGAATTGCACTTCATTTATAGATCAATTTGGAGAAAATGGACATCTTTATAATACTGAATGTACTGACCCTTACACATAATGTATGGCTCTGGTTATGTTGCTATTTTTTATTTTAGCAATCTTTAGAAAATTTTGTTGCAGAGCTCTAACATTTTTATAATATTTTCTTTAAGTGATTTGTGTTGAATCATTTGGTAAGTGGCATTTATTTGTAATTTCAATTTCCAAATTGCTAGTACATAGACGTAGAGCTGACTTTTGCAAGTTAATCGTGTATTCTGTTAACTTATTAAGTCCACCTATTAATTCTTGTACCTTTTTCCTAAAGTTCAAAGGGCTTTTTCTTGTAGACTATTACATGGTCTTTAAAGACAGCTGTACTTCATTTCCAAGCTGTATGGATACTGCTTTCTCTTTTCTCTTTCTTTAAAACACACACTAGAATATGAATACAATATTGAATGTAAGTAGTGAAAATAAGTATGCTTGTTTTGTCCCTAGTATTAAAGAAGAACCCTCTCTCTCCAGTAAATATCATATTAGTTCTAAGTATTTTGCTTATGTCTTTAATAAGATAGAAGTTTCTATTGGAAGTTTGCTTACTAGTAGGTGTTGGATTCTGTGGGCTTTTTTTTTTTTACATTTTATTGTTACTATCTGTTTTTATAGTTTGTAATATAATAATTTTACTAATTTGTTTTTCATTATCAATCCAACATCATGTACTTGTAGAAAAACCACTTACTGGGGCCGGTTCTGTGGGGCAGTGGGTTAACGCCCTAGCCTGAAGCGCCAGCATCCCATATGGGCGTTGGTTCAAGTCCCAGCTGCTCCTCTTCACTTTCAGCTCTTTGCTGTGGCCTGGGATAACAGTAGAGGATGGCCAAAGTCCTTGGGCCCCTGCACCCATTTGGGACACCGGGAAGAAGTTCCTGGCTCCTGGCTTTGGATCAGCGCAGCTCCAGCCATTGCGGCCAATTTGGTAGTGAACTATCAGATAGAAGACCTCTCTCTCTCTCTCTCTCTCTCTCAATCTGCCTCTCCTCTCTGTGTAACTCTGACTTTCAAATAAATAAATAAATCTTAAAAAAAAAAGAAAAACCACTTACTGATTACAAGCAATCCTTTTTATATAATAATGAATCCAGCTAGCTAATATTTCTCTTTTTTTTTTACTTTTATTTAATGAATATAAATTTCCAAAATACAGAATATTGATTACAATGGCTTCCCCCCATAACGTCCCTCCAACCCGTAACCCTCCCCTTATCCACTCCCTCTCCCCTTCCATTCACATCAAGATTCATTTTCGATTCTCTTTATATACAGAAGATCAGTTTAGCATACATTAAGTAAAGATTTCAACAGTTTGCTCCCACACAGAAACATAAAGTGAAAAATACTGTTTGAGTACTAGTTATAGCATTAAATCTCAATGTACAGCACACTAAGGACAAAGATCCTACATGAGGAGTAAGTGCACAGTGACTCCTGTTGTTGACTTAACAAATTGACACTCTTGTTTATGGCATCAGTAATCTTTAAGATTTTGCTATCCATGTTCAAGAAAAATAATCTTTTCTTATAATTTCTTTACCTGCTTTTGGCATTTGGGCAATGATAGTTCTAGAAATATATTCTTTATAATCCCTTCAAATTCTATTTGTAAAATAAAGTTTTTAGAATTAGAATTATTTTGTCCTGTTTCTGTTCTCTCCTATACTCCCAAGGCAGTTGCATTAAGCCCTACACAACTAAAAAAAATCAGGAAAATAAATTTACAGATATTGCTTTTTAATATTTGGCAGCAGACCTTTCTGAATTGTGATGCCGGGAAAAAAAAAAACACAAATGACTTGATCCCTCTTCTTGCCTTAGGTTATTATCTAATGGTGGTTATCAGGCCACACCATGAAACTCAACAGTGTTTAGTAGAAAGAAATTACAGTTCAGTATTTTGGAAAAACAAGAAAGTGTGCAGTATACTTCTGGACAAGAGGAGCACAGGAATAGAGAGAATAGAAGTCCTAACTCTGGTTGAGTCCTGATCATATATACATTGGATGCGACTCCATAAAAGCCAAAGAAGCCACCAGAACTCAGTGGATCAGACAATTTCTATAACTCACACAGGCTAAGATGAATCGGCTTTCCCATCAGCCAGAATAGAGGGACCTTGAACTACAGGGAACATTGGGCAGAGTTCTTAAATGACATGCCTGAGAGTAGAGCTAAATTAACACCAAAGTGACAAATGATGAAGGCATGACATTATAAGGCTTACATAGAGACTAGATCCAACGTAAAGGAACAAATTTCAATACTATTTAAAGGAATATGAAAATTCTATCAATTATCACTGTAAACTTATGAATATCCAAAACCAAATAAATAATGCTGCTTTTATAGTAGCAGAAGATAACATGACCCATAATCAGAGTAAACTAATCAGTAGAAAGAGTGGGAATAAGAGAGGGAAGAGTTGTATAATTTGGGACATGCTCAAGCTGACTTGCCCCAAATGGTAGAGTTAGAAACATACCAGGGGATTCCAATTCAATCCCATCAAGGTGGCATGTACCAATGCCATCTCACTATTCCAAGTGATCAATTTCAGTTCACAATTGATCATAATGAAAGGACTAAGAGTCAAAGGGAGCACATAAACAAGTCTAGTACCTGCTAACACTAACCGATAGAATAAATAAAGGGGAGAGTGATCCAACATGGGAAGTGAGATACTCAGCAGACTCATAGAATGGCAGATGTCCTAAATAGCACTCTGGCCTCAGAATCAGCCCTAAAGGCATTCGGATCTGGCTGAAAAGCCCATGAGAGTATTTCAGGCATGGAAAGCCAAGACACTCTGGCAAAAACAAAACAAAACAAAACAAAACAAAACAAAACAAAAAAACCTAAATGAAAGATCTCTGTGAGTGAGATCCCAGTGGAAAGAACAGGTCTTCAAAGAAGGAGGTACCTTTCTCTGAAGGGAGGAGAGAACCTCTACTTTGACTATGACCTTGTCTAAACAAGATAAGAGTCGGAGAACTCAGAGGGCTTCCATAGCCTTGGAAACTCATGACTGGAGCATAGGGAGATTACTGATGCCATAGACAGGAGTGTCAATTGGTAAAGTCAACAACAGGAGTCACTGTGCACTTACTCCTCATGTAGGATCTCTGTCCTTAATGTGCTGTGCTTTGAGATTTAATGCTATAACGAGTACTCAAACAGTATATTTCACTTTGTGTTTCTATAGGGGTGCAAACTGTTGAAATCTTTACTTAATGTATACTAAACTGATCTTCTGTAAAAAAAAAAAAAAAAAAAAAGAAAGAAAAAGAAATTATCAGTTCCCAACTTGACTCTCACTGGGATTAAACATGACAATAGGTCTGATCTGATTTCATCATCATTTAAAAAAATATCATCTATTATTTTTCACTTTATGTTTCTGTGTGGGAGCAAACTGTTGAAATCTTTACTTAATGTATACTAAGCTGATCTTCTGTATATTAAGAGAATCGAAAATGAAAAAAAAAGAAAGATTATCTTTGAAGAAGTCTGATAGTATAAAAATATAAATATAATATAGAACTATGAATATAAATAAAATATAAAATAGGAATAAATATGAATATAATTATATTTACTTCTAATTCATTTCTAATAGAAATGTTAGCAGTAAAGCACAACATAAATTGGGCCTTCCCTCAATGCACACTACATTGTTTGAAATAAAAAAAAGCATTATTTTATATAGAATTAATGGCAGATGCTTCATTGCACAAGAAATTATAGGGAAAATGAGTGGACAAGAAGGAGAAATGTGACCTGTAATAAAATATGAAGTGTACATCTATACACAGTAATGTAAAACTTGGAACACACACACAAACAGAGAGAGAAGTAAGAAGTTAAATGGTACTCTGGGAAGAAAATATTTCAAAAACGTAATCACAGCAAATCCAATTATAATCAAATTGCTGAACAACACAGATGGAGGACAAATCTGAAAAAAGGCAGAAAGAGGGGGAAACAGCTCACGGGTGAGAGAGAAAACTGCAATTAACAGAACATGTTTCATTGAAACCTTGTAATCCAAAAGAAAATGGAACAATACTCTTCAGGTGCTCAAAGAAAAAAAAAATCTATCTAGAATTTTTACCCAGTAAAAATATCCTTCTAAAACTAAGGCAAAACCAAACCTTATTTGCAGGCAAAAAGAAAATAAAGTTCACAATCAATAGTTCTACCATGTGACAAATATTAAAGACATTTCTTTTTGCAGAAAGAAATCAGGCAAGTTAAAAATTTGAGTCTACTTAAAGAAAAAATTGCAAGACTTATAAATATATGGATATACATGAGATAATTTCTCCGTTAAGAAATGTGACTAGTGGCCGGCACCGCAGCGCATCAGGTTAATCCTCTGCCCATAGAGCCGGCATCCTATATAGGCACTGGTTCTGGTCCCGGCTGCCCCTCTTCCAATCCAGCTCCCTGCTGTGGCCTGGGAAAGCAGCAGAAGATGGCCCAAGTTCTTGAGCCCCTGCACCTCATGGGAGACCCGAAAGAATTACCTGTCTCCTGGCTTCAGATCGGTGCAGCTCCGTCCGTTGTGGCCATCTCTGGGGAGCAAACCAATGAAGGGAAGACCTTTCTCTCTGACTGTCTCTCTCACTCTGTAACTCTACCTCTCAAATAAATAAGTAAATAAAATGTTAAAAAAGAAAGAAATATGAATAAATGGAAATTTACTGTTTAAAATAAAAATTCAAATGTTATACACTGAAATTTATAAGATGTTCAAAAAGATTAATAACAATAACTACACAAACACTTAAAGGTGGATATGTTGTAAGATTCACATTTACAGATACATAGCTATAATATTTAAAATAGACTTGTAGGTATATGATACATAATACAAACCTTAAATCAATCATTAAAATAGTGAAATAAATATGGGTAGTTAATGAGTCAATAGTAACAACAAATACTATAAACAAAACACTCAAATAATCTGAAATAAAACAAGGAAAGAAGATTAAAAAAAGAGCACTTGGTGCAGAGAAATACATAGTAATATTATAGGTTTAGAGTTTTTGTTAAATAATTCTGAAGTTGTATAGCTGAAAAGCATTATTATGTAGATGTAAACCGAAGTCATGATCATGTATGAGACTGCTTAGTTTGAAGTATTTACGTCAGAAAGGGACACAGCCTAAATCAAATTTTGAGAACCATTAGTACTGAATAGCTAAGTGGAAGTGCGTGGGTATACAAAGGGAACTGAAAACATTATTGATGGCCGGCGCCGCGGCTCACTAGGCTAATCCTCCGCCTAGCGGCACCGGCACACCGGGTTCTAGTCCCGGTTGGGGCGCTGGATTCTGTCCCGGTTGCCCCTCTTCCAGGCCAGCTCTCTGCTGTGGCCAGGGAGTGCAGTGGAGGATGGCCCAGGTGCTTGGGCCCTGCACCCCATGGGAGACTTATTTTTGGAAATAGTGTGTCCCAAGCAGTGTCTTTAGCTGCTGTGCCAAATTCCTGTCTCAATAATTTTTTTTTTTTTTTGACAGGCAGAGTGGACAGTGAGAGAGAGAGACAGAAAGAAAGGTCTTCCTTTGCATTGGTTCACCCTCCAATGGCCGCCGCTGCCAGCGTGCTGCAGCCGGCGCACCGTGCTGATCCGAAGGCAGGAGCCTGGTGCTTCTCCTGGTCTCCCATGGGGTGCAGGGCCCAAGCACTTGGGCCATCCTCCACTGCACTCCCTGGCCACAGCAGAGAGCTGGCCTGGAAGAGGGGCAACCAGGACAGAATCCGGCTCCCCAACGGGGACTAGAACCCAGTGTTCCAGTGCCGCAGGTGGAGGATTAGCCTATTGAGCCGTGGTGCCGGCCAATTCTATTATTTCTAAAACATAGGATATATGAGAAAGAACTATAGTTTTTAGTAATATCCACTGGGATTCAGGATGCTTTGTTAGAGGGAAAAAAGCTGACTGCACACTGACTTTTTTGTGTTGTTTTACTCAAATGTTTTTTTCTTCCTTTCAAAATAAAGTTATGTACAAGGGTCAGGGTTAGATCTTTTGGACCACAATACCAGTGGTTATTCAGCTTCACATGTGCCTTATAAAAGAATCAGAGGAAATTAACCAAAAGTTTCCGGAGGATAGTATTAAAGTTCTGTTTACCACAAGTCTATTCCACATACTTACTCAGCTATTATCAAACCAAGTTTATCTCTTGAGAATTGAGTCCACTCAAAATGGTCCTACAGTGTAGGTTATCCCATTCCAATACTTATTCTGTACTATCAAGAAGTTTTTGCTATTTGAATTTCAAAACCTAGTGTTTGACAATGTATTTTTATCTTATTGCTATGTTGCTATATATATATATATATATATATACATACATATATATATATATATAAAACACACACACATCTTTCCTATTATAATTCTGGAAGTTTGTAGGTTTGGTTTTTGTGCTGTTTTGACATATTTTGATATTAAATGAGCATGAATGCTTATGTAATCATTACTAAGACAGGTGAAATAATAATTTATTACTCTGTGCTCTCTACATGAAACTTTAAAAATCTGAGAGGAAACAAATAAGCTAACCAAGTCATTAGCTAATCTATAGTAATTCTTTACCAACTTTTAGTAACACCATTATTAAGATTTAAACAAAAATAACTATACTTGGAATTTAAAGGCGTTTTGCACTTTTCATAGATAGATCATTTATACCAGCCACATACTGTCTGTTGAAAGTGTGCAACACTGGACAATCAACTAAAGTGCTCTGCAACTCAGTTTCCTTACAGGAATAAGAACTCTTTATCTCCCTCACCAATGTTAAGGATTAGTGTGATACCATGTGTAAAATAACCCTTCAGGGAGTGCATAGTACACAGCTCAAAATATTATTGTTTTATTTTTACCATTATTGCCGTAGAATCAATGATGGATTCATAGCAGTGTTTATTTATAATGTGAAAATCATTGTTTATAGTTGCATGTTTTACTTGATTTAAGAATACAAAAAGTTGCTTTCAAATTCTGTTTTCCAACTTCTTCTGTTATTTCTAGAACTTAAACTATTAAACTCTATAGAGTTGAGATACACAGAGTACATGAAGATGATCATGAACAACCCTATGTGTCATTTCTTTATGCCATCATACAATTAGAGCCAGCTGTAGGTGAAATTAGAAGTAACCAATGGTATTGCATTTTCCTGGACTGAATCAGAATGATGACACTTTCTTCCTCCTGGCTTATATCTTAGCATTAATATCCCTGTATTATTTTGATGATCATCTGCCAGCCTCTAACAATTACACATACGTTTTTCAAGTTAATTGCCCTAAACTGCCATTTAGAAAATCATTCCATAATCGTCAGGATGCATTTTTAAATTGCAATTTGGAAATACAATTACAAATAAAGATTGATTTTTTTAATTTGCTATTAAAATCCATACCCAATTTTGTACTGTCAGTTCAAATGTACTATATACTATGCTGTGAAGTGATATTTGATTTCAGTCAGATTCTTTCATTCAGTCTCCACTAATAATGCTTGCATTATCTTTATCCTTATATCAGAATTTTTTTTAAAGATTTTATTTATTTATTTGACAGGCAGAGTTACAGACAGTGTGAGAGAGAGAGACAAAGAGAAAGGTCTTCCTTCCGTTGGTTCACTCCCCAAGTGGCCGCAACGGCAGGAGATGTGCTGATGCGAAACCAGAGCCAAGTGCTTTCTACTGGTCTCTCATGTAGGTGCAGGGGCCCAAGGACTTGGGCCATCCTCCACTGCTTTCCCACGCCACAGCAGAGAGCTGGACTGGAAGAGGAGAAACCGCGACTAGAACTGGCACCCATATGGGATGCTGGTGCTGCAGGCAGGGGATTAATCTAGTGTGCCATGGCTCAGCCCCCCTCATACCAGAATTCTTAGCTTACAATACTTAGTGTTCGCTATACTTAATTTTTTCTTTCTTGACTTTTTATTTTTCTACAGATTGGTCTAGCAACTCCAGACTTCCAAGTACCCTCTCACTATTCTAACACCTTCCATTTCTAATCTCAATTATATTTCCTAAATACAGTGCTAATTTATGTAGCATGAATTATATATAGAAGACACTGATGAAAATAATATATACTCTGCAACCTTGGGATCAAAGGTTCTGTGGATATTAGTTAGGTCCATTTGGTCCATAGCATAGATTAGCTCTGTTGTTTCTTTGTTGACTTCCTATCTGTCTGGTTGATCTGTCCCATTGATGAAAACTAAGTGTTGAAATTTTCCATTACTATTGTATTGAAGTCATTGTCTCCCTTTAGATCCATTAACCTTTGTTTTATTTTATTTTATTATTTTTTTTTGACAGGCAGAGTTAGAAAGTGAGAGAGAAAGAGAAAGAAAGAAAGGTCTTCCTTCTGTTGGTTAACCCCCCAAATGGCTGTTGCAGCCAGCGCGCTGCGCTGATCCAAAGCCAGGAGCCAGGTGCTTCCTCCTGGTCTCCCATGCAGGTGCAGGGCCCAAGCACTTGGGCCATCCTCCACTGCCTTTCCAGGCCACAGCAGAGAACTGGACTGCAAGAGGAGCAACCGGGACAGTATCCAGTATCCAACTGGGACTAGAACTCAGGGTGCTGGTGCCACAGGCAGAGGATTAGCCAAGTGAGGCGCGGTGCTGGCCAACCTTTGTTTTAAATAGCCAGGCACCATGTCATTGAGTGTATATACATTTACTATAGTCACATCTTCCTGTTTAATTGATCCCTTAATCATTACATAATGCTTTTATTTGTCGTTTTAACAGTTTTTGTGTGAAAGTCTATTTTGTCTGATACTAGGATAGTTACACCTGCTCTTTTTTGCTTTCTATTAACGTGGAATGTCTTTTTTCCATCTTTTCATTTTCAGTTTGCCTGTATCATTGTGTTGAGATGTGTTTCTTGTAGGCAGCAAATAGATGGGTCTTAGTTTTTAATTTTTCGGCTATCTTCTAGCTTTTAACTGAAAGTTCAGACCATTTATACTCAAGGTTACCATTGATAAGTAATGACTTGGCCATGCCATTTTTTTCTGTGAATACTCCTATTGTTTGCTTTGGATTTCCTTTGTACTTTTACTGCGAGATTTTCTGCCTTCACATTCTTTCATAATGATGACTATTTGTGTGTGTTTCTGTATAACACATCATTAAATATCTTTTGTAGACCTGGGTGAGTGGTGGCAATTCTTCTATCTTTTTGTTGTTGTTGTTATGGAAGGTCTTTATCTCACTCTCCATAAATTAGAGCTTTGTAGGGTAAAGTATTCTGGGTTGAAAGTTTTTTTGTTTAAGAGTTGGACTATGTCTCTCCATTCTATCTTAGCCTGTAAGGCTGCTGATGAGAAGTCAGCTTTCAGTCTAATTGGAGATGCTCTGAAAGTAATCTGGCATTTCTCTCATGCACATTTTAGAATCTTTATGTTTTACTGTTGAAAGATTGACTGCAATGTCAATCTTGGTGAAGATCTTTTCTGGTCATATCTATAAGGAGTTCTTATAGTTACGTGTTCTTTGATACTCTGCAATATAGAAAAATGTGGTTTGGAATTATTGCCCTATTCAAAGATTTTTAATAGGAGAAAATTACTAGTTTTAAAAGTGCATATAGGAGATCCAAGATGGATAAATAGAGTTTAACCACACTAACTTAAGCTCTTCTGGGATATGAAAAGAACAAAGGAAAAAACAGGTTTCCAGGGGTTTGATTGACAAAAATTTTCAGAAAAGTGAAAAAACAATGAAGACTCCATGGGACAAGAAGAGAGAGGACAGAAACATCGCATCCAGCTGTGCAGTGCAGCCAGTTGCCAGCTGCAAGCCACTGTCTTACCATATCAAGGTAGGAAGAAATTTCCATGAGCCTCGCCACTCACAATTTTAGCTAAGAGGGAATTCCACAGTCACTCACTGTCTTTTATTTCTGCCTTAAGGAGCTGACTAGGATCTGAGAAACTTCTGGGCTTGGAGCTAGGAAATCGCATTGCTCCTTCCCCTCCACCAACTTTCAGAGTACCATACTCAACAGCAAGAAGTCATGCGGTGTGCCTCATCTCCACCTTACCAGCATCAGAGTCAGAGTTTGGGTAACGTGTGCAGCAAAAGACAGATGCCCTGCATTCTACGACTGTGGGAGTTTGGAGTATTAGCCCCAGAGCTAAGCTCCCATATTGTACATGAACCATGGGTAAGCACCTTAGCTTATGGGCTAACACAAGAAACAACACATTAAAAATATGTTCCCAACCTGGAAGATAGGGGTAATGAGCCCACTATACCCTACAACACCAGGACTGTAACAATCAATTCTAAATTTCTCAATGCTGCTAAACTTGGAAACTATCAAAACCCCACTATATGCTGCCTACAAGAAACTCACTTCACACACAAAGATGCATGGAGACTGAAAGTGAAGGGATAGAAAAAAGATATAACAGGCAAATGGAAACCTGAAATGAACAGGAGTAGCTGTCATGATATCATATAAAACAGACTAAATCAAAAACCGTAGAAAGAGATAAAGAAGGACATTGTATTTTCATAAAAGGTTGAATTTGGCAAGAAGAAATAACAATCATAAATGCATGTAGACCCAACACAAGACCACCCAAATATATACAGTAAATGCTATTAGACCTAAAGAGAGAGAAAGATTCCAATACAAAATATTGGGAACTTCAATACACTACTCATCAATGGACAGATCATCCAGACAGAAAATTATAAAGATGTATCAGAGCTGAAATATAATTGATTAAGTATAATCAGACAAAAAAGTTAAAAAGCTAATATTTAGGTGCTTATGTCAAAATAGTATTTTAATAATTTTACTACTGAATAAGCTAAATGCATACCCCATCTGTAAAAGGAAGCAAATGGCCTATTTGCTACTACATTGTTAAGATTTAGCAATTACTGATGAGGATAATTTGATGTCATAAAGGAAGTATTAAAACTTTTCACGATAAGGGGGCTGGTTTTTCAAAAGAAACTCAAATCTGGAAGTGAGCACTCCTAAATGAGAAAATAATAAAGCTTACACTAATCCTGAGCAAGGAGAACTCTCACTAGCAAAATACGGAAAGAAAAAAGTGCCAAACTAAAATGGTGATTAAGGGTCTAGGTAAATAGAAAAATATATGTATGGGTTAATGAATAGAGCAATAAACAAATATTTGTCAACAGTGCAAATGAGTAGCAAAGACTTTCAAAAAATTCTATTAATGATAAAAACTATAGCCAAAGACTTTGAGGATTTACTGTGTATGAATTTTAAGTAATAAAACTGCCAAAACTAATATCTACAATTTCAGTCCAAAATAAAAATAAAGGCAATTCTATAGAAAAGAGAAAAGGAGTCAGCTTGTCACAAAAGGTGACTTAGTTTCTTGATGGCCTGGTTACTGGAGTGCATTAGCTGGAAGAATTGGAAGTTTCTAACAGAATACCATTAGGAAGCTTTCATAACTGGTGTTGACAATATACCCGTGCCATACAGCAACAGTGTGCTTGTGAACAGTCCTCTGTGTGTGAGTACTAAATTTAGAATTTGAGTTATCTGGAAAAATTACTTGACATTAATTGAAATCTTGAAGATTTTGTTCTTTGCAATGGTTCCCTGCTCTGAGTGATCTCCGCCTAGCAATATAGTCAAGATTATTGTTTTCAGAATGAGGAAAAAAAAAAACTAGACTTTATTTTTTAACAGCACTGGTCTATGTTTCTTTCTATCCTATCCTGAAAGCACCAGACGAGATCGGGCGCATTCAGGGTGGTATGGCCATAGACTGCAAGCACCAGTTTTCAAAGTCAGACATTTTGAATCATTTGTCCAAGGCCTGTTTAACTTCATCTCGACCTATTTATGAACTAGGTAGCACATATCAGAATGACTAATTCAATTAAGAATTTTTATTAATGAATGAATTTTTTAAAAACTGATTAAATTGTAACTCTTTTGTGTTTCTTTGAGCGATTATATTGTGGAAAGCTTTCAACTTCTTAATAGGACAATAAAATATTTCTGCATTTTCTGTTATGATAATTCATCAGTGAAACCCAAAGAAAGTTAAATGTAAACATTTCAAACCACCTTTCTGCTTCATGCTAAGTGTGGAGAATCTCAAAATTTCCCTCACAGTTCTGAAAAGTTCAGAGTGCTACTACCAATGAGAACTTTTCTCATATCAATCAGAAACCACTGGTCCTGTCAAAAATTTGGGTAACCTTTATGCTGTCCTTATTCTGGATACAGACTATTGCTCATTATTAGTTACAAGTCTTTGTTCAACTCCCTGACTTGACCCCCTGTGTATAATATCAGTGCACTTGAAAATCTTGTTACACATTTCCCTAAGACTGGGTCAAAGTGAAAATTAGAGGGACTACTCAGCGTTAAGCTCTAAAGCATCTCTTCTTGACAGTGATTACTGAATTAATTCAGATGACTTCATAGTCCCATGTTTAATCAAAATTAATGAATTCATCAGCAGTGCACTGACTTATTTGTGTGATTAGAACTAAAAAGGTCATTCTCATCATTTTTCACCTCTTTCAATCTTGGTTTCTCTTTTGAGTGGAATAGATTTAATGCCTCTTGAAAGGAGATTTTCTTTTCCTTGTATTGTGTGATTCACTTTAATTCCCTATGAATAGGCTTTAGTCAATTTTTCAATGTGCTTGCAAAGGATGTACTACAAGAAAGATCAAGTATGTATCTATTTGTTCTCAAAGAATGTTCTGGGGAAGTGTTATAAATCCCCAGGGATCTTTAGACCACTTCATTATTTTGACCAACAATGATTCAAATGTGTCTAAGTGTCCACCGCCTTCCCTGTCTCCTCTTCCCATTGAATTTGAATTTGTAAGTGAAAAGGATTCTGTCTCATATATTTTATAATCTCTGTGATTAATGAAATAGTGTATCTAGCAGTCATTCAATCATATTTATTGGCAAATTACATTGCATGATTAAATTACATGATTGAGTTATAGACTAGTTTATTATATACTATATGTACTCTATAGCATTTTTGTTTTGTTTTGTTTTTCCAATGCCAGCAATTTCTTTTTTTCATGAAACCAGGAAGCTAGTGTTTTTTTAAGAGTTATTATTCCTTTATTTGTGAGGCAGTTACAGACAGAGAAAGGAAGAGACAGAGAGGTCTTCCATCCACTGATTCAATACCCAAACAGCTTCAATGGCCAGAGCTGGGCCCATCTGATGCTAGGGGCCAGGAGCTTCCTCCGGGTCTCCTACATGGGTGCCAGGGTCCGAAGCACTTGGGCTATATCCCACTGCTTTCCCAGGCCATTAGAAGGAAGCTGGATTAGAAGGGGAGGTGCAAGGACTTGAAGAGCAACCAATATGGGGTGCAAGCGCTGCAGGCCAAGGCTTAAACTACTTTGCCGTGGCGTGGACTCCAGGAAGCTAGTCTTCTACAAAGACAAGAATGGTGGGAAGTTTGCATTATTTTCTTTTGAGAAGATGAAGAGAAAATAGAAGTTAAAAAGTAAATATGCATAGTAACTTCTTGTATTAGTTTTCTGTTGTTGCTGTAACCCATTACCACAAACTTGACAGTTTAAAAATAGCATAAATTTACTTTCTTATAATTTTGAGGGTCAGACGTCTGAAATGGATCTCAATGAGATATAGTCAAGCTATAAGTGGGGGCTGTCTTCCTTTTGAAAAACTCTAAGGAAGAGTTACTTTCCCTGCCTTCTCCAGCTTCTCCAATCCAGCTGGGTTTCTGATCCTCTCCTCAAGATCCTCTCCAGCATTTTCAAATCCAGCATTTGTAGGCTGAGTTTGTTTTTATATTTTTTTCATACTGCCATCTGTCTGTGCTTGCACTGTCCTGTCTCTTTCTTCTGCTTCTCTTTTCTACTTTTTTAAGACCAAGGTGACTAAGTTGGACTCTCCCTGATAAAACCTTCAGAGAGCCATTTGTTTCCTACCGCTTATCCTATTCAGTTTGTGACACAGCGATTCTCTACCAGGGATGGCATAGCTTAACGTTAAATGTAACAAATAACTTTCCTTGGCAGAAGCATTATCCCTGTAAGAACCGGAGCCTCCAAAGTTCTAAGGTGAGGCAAAAATTTCACAAGTGGGCCCTGGAGTGATGTTTAGCAGAGTCCCTTGTGTTTCCATCCTCAATTCCTGGCCCACGTGTTCTATTTGTTGGAGGACCAACAATGACTACAATAGTTATGTGTTCAATGCACACTTGTTCGCAAATACGATAATGCAAATGCAAATACATTGCTCTATTCCATTGATCTCCATCAATGAATTAAATAATTTGTCATTTTCTAAATATAGTCTTTTAGAAAAGAAAAGTCACTTCTTACCAAGATATATTACTGCCCCTTCCAATGTGAAAAAGAAACAATGGAATCAGTTTGCCACTAAGTAATAGCTCATCTCATATGGATGGTGTCATATTGTCATATTGGCCTCTGCCAATTTTAATGAATCAATTTTAAAAAATGAGAGTCGATAGCACTGAAATTATTCATGACCTCCAAGTCTGCCTTCTGGCTTCACGGACTCCTTGTGTCAGTACTGGAGTAGCCAATAACAAAATCTGGTGGCTCTGAATTGGATATGTTCCTTTCGCTATCATCTTCCACGATGGCTGCTTTCTGTGGAGGTGAATTTGCAAGACATACTTTATTCTCAGTACAATAGATCCAGTTACATATCTCCCCTTCAGACTTTGAATTTTCCAATTTAATTTTTCTCTATGCTTGCTGAACTAGCCAGGCTATCTACTGTTGTCCATGGTTAATAGATTTCACTACTTTTCCTTTCACATGAAGTGAATCTTCAAGACTTCTACCTGAATATTTTTCAGTTGGGAGCATTTCGTTTTAACTCTATTTCACTTATTTCCTTGAGTGGGGCTTGTACTGATATGCGAAGCTACCAATCTCTGAAGAGAACTTGGGCTTTTTATCCTTTATCAAGTGATCCTGGGGATACACACACACGCACAAATGGTCATAGCCAGACTGGTGGATGATATGGAAGTCTTGACCATCTTCCTATGTAGTTTGCTTTGACTTATGACTCTAGTCAGTCTTCATCCTGGATTGTTCCTGGGCCCATTCTAATTTATGATTTAGTGGATCTGGCAGAACCCAGTGCATGAAAAATTCTTTTCACCGTAGATTAATTAATGTCCCATAGTCAGAAATCTATCTCTAGCAGCTCACAATAGCAGGATGGGACTTTTTATTAATGATGTTTGTCTGTGCTAAAAATGATATGTTCACTGCATGATTCTCCTATTGATGCTACCCACAAAATCTGTATGATATGTTTTCCCATCAAATATATCCCTCTAATATCAAAGGGTTTACTGAGGATTTATGACCAAAGAGTAAGAATGGACTACATCAAGAGCTTCTACATGGCATTTTGTTCTACTCTTATCTCTAAAAGGACATAAGAATATTTTCGGTTCAGTCAGTAAATGAACTGCAACTGTATTTACAAATGTGAAATATGCTTCCAAAGATTGAAAAAGTCTACTAGTGTCCTTCACACTTGTACTAGGGTGTGATGAAATAATTTATTCTTGATTTTAGGGGAAGACTTACTCAGAATCCTGATCACTGGACATCAAAAGCTCCACATATTTGTGGAATTGATATCCTACAATTCTTGCTTACACAGTGGAAATGGAGTGACTGTTAGCAAGCCATGGATGTATATGCTATTTCATGGAAAATCCAAGTATCTGAAGTATTTTTGCTCAAGAATATGATAGAAAGTAGGAA
This sequence comes from Oryctolagus cuniculus, assembly GCF_964237555.1. NCBI lineage: Eukaryota > Metazoa > Chordata > Mammalia > Lagomorpha > Leporidae > Oryctolagus > Oryctolagus cuniculus. Next base: position 38,963,589 of record NC_091433.1, on the reverse strand, counting down.
AATCAATGTAGTCTCAGGGCCAGCTATAATTAAATACTGTTATCTACCATATGTGGATGTGAACTATTGCTGAGCCTCCTTCCTGACAGAGATGGAAGATTGTACATTGTACCTCAGGCTGAGGTTATCTGCCTCACAAGAGATATTTCATTAAGTTTGCAGTAGTTCACCATCAACTTCCTGATCCATCTTGCTTTTGAAGGGGACTGATAAACTAGTGATGATGACAGCCACTAATGAATGTCCCTGTTTTACATCTTCATACATGACACCAGCATTGGCAGTTCTCCCTGTCAAGGTTTTATTTTATATTTTAAGTTTCCTTTCTTTACTGGAGTAGGAGGGCAGTTTCAGAGACTTCCACTTAGGCAGTCTCATTGTAGCAGTACTTACTTCACAAATAAATTAGCAAAACTTGGATTTCTGTACAAGTATTTCCTTTCTTTTCATAAATGCTTAGGCTGGAGGAAAACCAGACAACAAGTCTATGGAGCTATTACATTTACAGTGTACCACAATTAGCAGAGAACTCAATTTGCTTGTCATCCAAATGTTCTCACTCTGATGGGGTGAATAAGATTGTGCATCAGGACCTAAATATTAATGCAATCAACACAGAATTCTTTGATATGGTGGTGTTACTTTCTCTTCATGCATGTTTAGCTAAATAAATGTCTGTAGGTTGGACATACATTACCATACACATTTGCAATAGAATTGTAGGAGCCTGGTATCTGAATTCTCATTCAGATTCTATGTTTTCGTTTGGGCAATTAGCTCAATCTGGAAACTGGGCAATAGAGTATGACATTTTGGGAGAAGCTTTCAAGCTGCTAACCATCAACCCTTGAGTTGTTGTAACTTTATAGGTTGTATACCACCCTTACTGCCTTCCTATCTGCCATATCTGTGGGCAATCCAGATATCTGAGTTAGAACTCATATTTGCCTGTTGTTCATCTTTCTTGTGATGAACTGCCATTCTGCCTCTGTGATTTCTAGATTGTGTCGTCCTCATAGCTATGAGGGCAAAAGTCTACAATAACACTTTCTAATATCATCATTGCTTTAGTGAGAAGAGTGACTGATGAATTTATCATTTGTACTGGTGTTCTTCTGAGAAACAAGTTTCTTAGAGTTTTGGGAATACAATATGGAAAATTGATATTGTGCAGGTTTTTGTCTTACACTGTGTGTTAGTCAAGATTCTCCAGAGGCAAAAAAAAAATAAGACCAGATATATGAGAATACTGCCAAAACTATAAATTGCATGAAGTTTTGAAGATTACATGTGTGTGTGTGTGTGTGTGTACTCACAAACATATGAAGGATTTGTTATGAGGTATTGACTCATATGATGATAGAGGCTGGGACACCCTACCATGCATTGTCAGTAAGCTGTAGTTTTTTGGAAGTCTGTAGTTTTGCAAGTAGTCTTTTAGAGTGGGAAAGCTGTTGATAGAGTTCAATCAGAAGGTCTGAGAATCAAGACTGCTAAGGCAGAATATCAATATCTCACCTCAACCAGTCAGATAGAAAAGAAAACACAACCTTCCTCTGTGTTTTTGTTCTGTTCAAGCCATCAATGCATTAAATGTTGCTTACACTGAGGAACTTTTCTCAGTTCACCAATTCAAATACTAACCCCTTCCAGAAATCCTTACACAGACACAACTAAATAAAGTCTAAAAAAAATACAAATTAAAACTTGGAGAAAAACCAAATATCTGGGTATCATGTGTATAATTCAGTCAAGTTGCTACAGAAAATTACCTAAGATATATAGTATGACCGTTGTAATATACTCATTTATATATCTTTTTAAAAATCATTTTATTGAGAAAAGATTTATACATAAGAAATGGCATATATTTAAATAATGCAATTTGTTAGTTTTTGATGTAAGTGTAAACCTATGAAACTCTTATCAGAATCAAGACAATAAATATACTCAGGGGGCTGACACTGTGGTACAGTGGATTAAAGCCCTGGCCTTCAGTGCCGACATCCCATATGGGCGCCAGTTTGTGTCATGGCTGCTCCTCTTCTGATCCAGCTCTTTGCTATGACCGAGGAAGCAGTAGAAGGTCTAAGTCCTTAGGCCCCTGCACCTGCATGGGAGACCTGAAAGAAGTTGCTGGCTCCTGGCTTCAGATCAGCTCTGCTCTGACCATTGCAGCCAATTGGTGAGTGAACCAGCAGAATGGAAGACCTCTCTCTCTCCCTCTGGGTCTACCTCTTTCTGTATAACTCTGACTTTTACATAAATAAAATAAATCTTAAAAAAAATAAATATACTTACAACTCCAAAATGTTTCTTTCAGCACTTACGCAAACCAACTCCCATCTCACTACCACCTCATCTCATCCCCTGGCCATCTCTGAATTATTTTTTGTCATTATAATGTAGATTGCATTTTTTTTTTCAATTTTGAGTGAATGGAATCTTTGAAAATAACAATTTATGTGGGGACAGAAATATTCTACATCCTGATTGAAATGGGAGTTATAGAATTTGAGCATTTGTCTAAATTCATAGAAATGTACACCAAAAGAGAATGAGTTCTATCATATGATAATTATGTCTCCAAAAGACTGACATAAAAAGATTAAGCATTCAATGAGATTCAGCAGTCTTTCTAATATAACCCAAGGTCAAAGTGCTAGAAAAGTCATGGCCTGGGTGACTCAACCCGGCCAGCCTGACTACAGAGTTTAGTTTTTAGCCATTTTAGTTACAGTGTAAACTTATTTTAATATGATAAAATAACTACTTTAATGTGCTAATTTCTAAAATTCACTCATGCAGGATTCAGACATTTCCAGACTTTTAACATATCATTTCCTTTGAGATTTAAATAAGAGCCTCATTCCTTACAAACATCAGGACTCCACCAGGGGACTTCCTTGACTTTATTTTTTTTTGCCCCCCCCTCACTAAGTCGTCAACAATAGCTGTTCTAAGTAGTGCATTGTAAAAAGCATTATTAAGAGATGAAAAAAGTACAAAATTATATATGAATGTTTACACCACATTAACTTGCATCATAGATTATAATTGATAGTAATGAAAAATGCTTATAGAATGTAGGTACTTTATGAAGTTCCATACATCATTGATCTAATGCCCTTGATTCACAGTGAGGAATTCAAAGTTCATAAATTTACATGAGTTGTTTGCTGTAACACAGTTACTTAATTGAGTTAAATTTAGAATTAAACTCTGAGTTCTATGATTCAGACCAATATGTTCTATTCATTTGTATATAATAGTCTTGCTGCTAGAAACCAATGTTATTCAGAATACCTGAAAAGAGAACAAATAGCATTTCTGAGTAAAGCATGAGGTTGAACTATTTAAAAAGTTCTCACCTATTCTAATTTCTGTGTTTACCTTACAGGAATATACATTAGTTGAATTTTAGGAAGTTTGGAAGCATAAAGCAGAATATTTTCAGAATATAAGAATTATGATGAAGTCAGTCTGATAAGGAAATTAGGAACTTTGACAAATCATGTTATGGGATATTGAGCAAATCACTTAACCTCATTTCTGCAGTCAACAAGCATCCCTTTACACATTACTGGACAGGGAGTAGAGATGGGATCTGCAAAAGGGCAGAAGCACTTATTTATTGCCTATTTGTGAGTGGTGAGCTTGCTCTTGTATTTAAGTTGCTTATCCATCTTAGTGTCTTGAAGGATGTTGTCTTCAGAGTAGAAGCTTATATTCATTTGTGGAAATTGACTATGTATTGGCCGGCGCCGCGGCTCAATAGGCTTATCCTCCGCCTGCGGCGCCGGCACACCGAGTTCTCATCCCGGTTGGAGCGCCGGATTCTGTCCCAGTTGCTCCTCTTCCAGTCCAGCTCTCTGCTGTGGCCCGGGAAGGCAATGGAGGATGGCCCAAGTCCTTGGGCTCTGCACCCACATGGGAGACCAGGAGGAAGCACCTGGCTGCTGGCTTCGTATCAGCACAGCACGCCGGCCGTAGTGGCCATTTGGCAGGTGAGCCAACGGAAGGAAGACCTTTCTCTCTGTCTCTCTCACTGTCTAACTCTGCCTGTCAAAAAAAAAAAAAAAAAAAAAAAAAAAAAAAAAAAAAAGAAGAAGAAGAAGAAGAAAGAAAAAGAAATTGACTATGTATGCCATTTGCATGAAATCTTGTCTGAAGGAAAGTGATAATGTTTTTTATTGCTAAATGATGATTTTCAAAATAAATCTTGACATTATTTATTGAGTAATCCTAAATTTCTCTCTTGTTATAGGGGGAACAGTAGGAAGCATGAGTTTTGAAATGGTGGAATATTCAGTCTGGACCAGCTCTGGCCATTCACTTGTGGGGTGGGGTGAAGCAGCAGATGGAAGATTCATTCTCTCTCTCTCTCTATCTCTCTTTCTCTCTATATAACTATTTCAAATAAAGTAAATAAATATTTTATAAAAGAACTAAATAAAAACATGGATAGTTTGTCCATTTATTTAAAGTTCCCATGCCTACCTCAATTACATCTTTATCATAGGAAGAAATTTTAATTATTTTCTTTACATAAGTTATAGATAACTATCAATGTTATCTGATAGTTATCAGTGCATCATACACTATGGTGCATTTGTAAATTAAATTATTTTTATGTAACAGCAGAAAGGGAAAAACAAGAACAAATGAACAAGTGGTGCCTATCGTGGGTTGAGTGCCATCAACAAAGACAGTTTGAAGACCTAATCTTATTTAGAAATAGAATTATGTTAGATGAAATCACTCTAGCCAAGAGTTAGCCCTTAATCCAACATGACTTGCATCCTTATACAAAGAGATGAGACATAGAGCTAGAGACATAAGAGGGGAGACCCTTATGAGAAAGAGAAGCAGAGATTTAAATATATGTAAGTGAAGGAACCAAGAGTTGCCCTCAAGAAACTAGAAACCAGGGAACAGGAAAAGATCTTTCCCTATAGGTTTGTGAGGAAATACTCATCTTACAACCATTTGATTTTAGACTTCTATCCTCCAGCTATGGAGACAATACATTTATGTTATCTTAAGATGTCTAGTTTTTGGTACTTTATTATGGCAGTCCCAGGAATACAATACAGTATCTCTCTGTCTTATTCACCAATACAGAACTAGTGGTTTTATGTAAGAAAAAAATAATCCTCAATTTTCTAAGTAATCTGGGAATTTAATGCATGCATTTTGTATACATGCTTTGCTTTAATCTTGTTTCCTTATTTTCTGTAATGTGATGTACCTTGGTATCTTTCAGACTTGGGAAGGACTGCCTCTTCAGAGCTAGCTATTTCCTGAAGACAGTAAACAACTTGTTTTTTATATGTAAGCCAGCCAATCTAGAGTTTATGAACTCATGCACTAATAAAGTCTTTTTTTAAAAATTTATTAAGTCAGTATGACTCTCGCCCAGATCAACCTAGAGACCAAATCAAAAGCCAGAGCCCACTGAAATTATTGCAACCATGCAATCATAGGCTTACTCAGCATTCTTATCCTATCTGTCCTATATGTTCCTGGGAAAACTTCAATAAGGCTGGAATCAATGCACTAGGCTCACTTTCTGCTTCCTGAATTGAGTGCTTCTCATGTGGCCCAACACAACTAGACCTTCTCTTATTTTTCGTTACATGCAATTGTTGCTGTGTCTGCCATTTTAACATTCCTCATTAAAACAAAATTGGGCTGGGGCCGGCGCTGTGGCATAGCAGGTTAACGCCCTGGCCTGTAGTGCAAGCATCTCATAAGGGTGCCGGTTCGAGACCCACCTGCTCCATTTCCAATCCAGCTGTCTGCTATGGCCTGGGAAACAGTAGAAGATGGCCCAAGTCCTTGGGCCCCTGCACCCACATGGGACACCCGGAAGAAGCTCCTGGCTTCAGATTGGCACAACTCTGGCCATTGAGGCCAACTGGGGAGTGAACCATCGGATAGAAGACCTCTCTCTCTCTCTCTCTCTCTCTCTCTCCTTCTTATCTCTCTGTGTAACTCTGACTTTCAAATAAATAAATAAATCTTAAAAAATTGGGGGACAGGTGTTTGGCTTAACATTTAAGGGCTGGATGAGTTCCCTACATGCTAATTCAGAGGGTCTAGGTTCCAGTCCTGGCTCCACCCTTGATTTCAACTCCTTGCTGAGACACCCTCTGGGAGGTGACAGGTGATGACTCAAATACTTGGGTCCCTGCCACTCACTTGGGAGAACTGCATTGAGTTACTACTTCCCAGCTTCAGCTGGCCCAGCCACAGCCCTTGAAGACATTTGGGGAGTAAGCCAATAAATGAGGAAGTTGTTACTCCATCTATCACTGTCTCAAATTAAAAAAAATAATTTTTAAAGCATGCATTCATTTTATCACTATAAATTAACTTATTGTAATTAACAATGGTAGAACTAAGACCAAAATTACATTACTTTAAAAAATTATTTTACTTATTCAAAAAGCACAGTTAGAGAGAGACAGAGATGGAGACAGAGAATCTTTCTTCTTCTGGTTCACTCCCCAAATGACCACAATAGCCAGGGCTGGACCAGGCTGAAGCCAGGAGCCAGGAGCTTTTCCAAGGTCTCTCATTTGGGTTGCAGGGTCCCAAAGATTTGGGCCATCTTCCAGTATGTTCTCAGAAACATTAGCCAGGACCTGGATTGGAAGTGGAGAGCCAGGGCTTGAACCAGTGTCCATGTGGGATGCTAGCGTCTCAGGCAGTGGCTTTACCTGCTATGCCACAACATCAGATGTATAGTATTCAATACTTCTTGTTTCCTGCTTTTATTTCATTTGAATATTATGAATCAGGTGTTTTTCTCTGAGTCTTTCAAGTTTGCATTATACACAGTCTATGCATAAAAGGAGTTTCTGTTCACCACAGTGTAAACTGAAGATTTTTTCTTCATGTATTTCCATTTAACAACTTTTTCCTATACAGTGGAATATTTTCTCCTCACATGTGTAACAGGAGGGTATTGTCCAATGAAAGTAAATGTGTGTGTGTGTAATTGCACATCTTCACTAAAAGTTACATTAAAATAAGCATCTCTGTTTAAGTAATTTTTGGAAATATTAAATGAATTGTATGAAACTTCTTTTGTAACATTGAGTATAATAAAAACTGCCAAACAGCCTTATAATGCTTCAGAGACAAAACCAAACAGTACAGAAATTCAAAGTTAATATTAATGGCTTTCTTTAGTGAGAGAGTTTAGATTATTATTTTGCCCCAATATCAAGATTGTTCATTCTGGGTTCTTGTGACTTCTGCGATGAAAAATGCAACCTTTGCAAAAATAAATCTGTTTTAAATTGACCTATTCCAAGGCATTTCTATGCAAGGGTAACTACTTCCAAGTATGTCTTTTGAAAAGATGTATTTTTAACTTATATCTCAAAAATTGCATTTTAGCTTGAGTATTTAAAAATGAACTATACAGGATCCACTTCAAGCTTAAGATAGATAGAAAAACCTTTGTTTGGGTAAGCACTATTCAAAAGTCAGAAGAAAATGTGCAAGAAAAATTATTTATCTATTATTCTTATAAATTCATGTAACTGCTATTTCAAAAGTACGTGTATTTTCACTCATAACATTGATATATCTACGTATACATATATACACAGAGATATTTATGTACTTATTTGAGTGGTAGAGAGAAAGAGAGAGAAAGGGAGAGCTCCTTTTCACTGGTTTACATCCTAACCACTCTCAATGGCTGGGTTCAGGCCCCAGGCTAGAGCTGTAATGTAATGTAATGTAAATCTCCTATGTGGGTGGCAGCAACCCAACAACTTGAGCCATTACCACCATCTCTCAAGTCTGCTTTAGCAGAAAGAATCAGGAACCAGAGAGTGTCACCAAATATAGGCAGACTGATATAGATTGTGGGCATCTTATTCATAGACCAAACACTTGCCCTCAGAAGTATAATTAACTTGACTCATGAAGCCACTATCATTTGATTATGGCTAAGATGGATGTTCTAAGCTCACATCTACTCTGATTTGATTCTTCTGGTTCATTGCTGCACATTTATTTTGAAGAGATTTTCTGTACTAAATTTGAGGAAATAAAATGAAGTTTATGTTAAAGATTTAATCACTTATTTTTAATCTTAGTTTTCTGGCTTTGTGGGATAAAAACTATAATTCAAGTAAGAAATTATTACACATTTTTATTTTCTTCATATGTAAGAAATTTCCTTACTGAATATCATTATGTATTTATATGTATTCTATAGTAGATATTATATTTTTAGAATGTGAGTTTTTTAAAGATATATTTTATTTATTTGAAAGACAGACTTACAGAGAGACATAGAAACAGAGAGAGAGATCTTCCAACCACTGGTTCAATCCCCAAGTGGCTGTAACACTGAGCTGATCCAAAGTTAGGAGCCAGGAGCTTCTTCCTGGTCTCCCACGCAGGTGCAGGAACCCAAGGACTTGGACTCTCCTCCACTGCTTTCCCAGGCCATAGCAGAGAGCTGGATCAAAGTGAAGCAGCTGGAACTTGAACCAGTGCCCAAATGGGATGCCGGCACTGCAAGCTTGGGCTCTAATACACTGTGCCGCAGCGCAGGTCCCTAGAATATGTTTTTAAATGTGACTTGCCTTTTTAGTTAATTTTGCAATATTGTACCATTTTCTAAAAAGACCTAATGACTTTATTATTTCAATATGAGCATAATTTCTCTGCCAGTTACTTTTAAGAAACATTAAAAGCTAAAAATACATCATAAGAAAATGGATCACCAACTTCATTTCCCTCTAGAGAAAAAAAAAAAAAAAACATCGATCACTTATTTAAAATTGTCCTCTTATATGGTGTACTTTCATGAAACGGTTGGTTTAGCCCCTTGGACTATCAAGCTAGAGATTGATATTTTGCCCTGAAACTTATTCTTTCCCACCCCAGCTGAGGAAATGATTGGGTAACAGACAGAGAGGAGGTCTAGTAGTGTCCAGACAATTAAGCAGACGAGGAAGAAGGTGGTAAGTCACTTTCTGCTAGAGAATGTTTTGGAATTTTTTTCATTGCTTCATTCAGTGGGAGTGTGGGAAGTTTTTAGCATAGTAATATAATTGAAGATACAGTGAGATTGTGTTTTATGGATGCAGTCCCAAGCCACTTCATATGAAAATAAGATTTTTGTGAATTGTTTAAAAACAATGTAGAATACTAATTACTTGGAAACTGAAAGAGACCTCTGGCATCAAGCTACCCATTACTCCTTCCAAAAGTCACAGAGAATGAACCTCTAGAAGAACCACAAAGAAGTTCCTTTTCTCTAGGTTAGTAGAAAAAAAAAAAGATGGTCAGACATCAGGCCATCTTTAATCCACAGAACTAAATTAGAAGAAAAGACAATAGAAGTGTGCTAGCAAATGTTCATGGGAATTGGAATTAAAAGTTAAGTTTACTTGGGTGCAAAACATTTTTGAAATCCACACATTGTTTTTGTATTATATACATTTTCCTCAAACTTTCAAAGACTCCTCACATACGTGACAAATAAAAAGGAAAAAATGTAATGCCTTAACAGGTAAAACATGAACGACTTTCTTGAGACAAGATTCTTATACCTTGTTATAAATTTTTTACCACATTAGCATTGTTATAACCTTATGCTATAGAACTTTGAGTAACAGAATAATGGCATCCTGTTTGTTATTTTATTTATTCAACCTACCACATGTTATCAAATGCCTAATGTTCTTTTCCATTCTATATGCTGAAAATATATTAAATAAAAGGAGATAATTTTTGAACCACTGACTGGGGATTAAAGACAACTACAAAAATATGTTTCCATAAGAAAGTGCTGTGACATGTTTAAGTATGAGGTGTCTGAGCATACAGGAGGGACAAGTGTTATACTAGTCTTAGGCATCATTCCCCTTTCTTTTTTATAAAAGATTTATTTGTTTATTTGAAAGGCAGAGTTACAGACATGTAGAAGCAGAGAGAAAGAGAGGAAAGAGAGAGAAAGGTTTTATCTGCTGTTTCACTACTCAAATTCCACAGCAGCTGGAGCTGGGCTGATGTGAAGCCAGGAGCCAGGAGCTTCTTCTGGGTCTCCCATGCGGGTGTAGGGGCCCAAGGACTTGAGGCATCCTCTACTGGTTTCCGAGGCCATAGCACAGAGCTGGATCTGAAGTGGAGCAGTCAGGATTCAAACCAGTGCCCACATGGAATGCCGACACTGCAGGTGTTGGCTTCATTCTTCTCTCTTTGACTTAGAAAACCTCATAATACAACTAATTTCAATGTATATAGTTCACGCAATTGATCTTTCAGTAGTTAATATTCACAGTGATAACTAGCATTGTGCTATAGATATTTCATGATAGAAAACAAAACTAGGAAATTTTGACATTAGCAAAATAATCATGATGCAATGACTTAGTACGTCAATTACCTGAGTTCACTTATAGAGAGGAAGCAAACCTTACCTGTATAAGATTACGTTTTATCACCCAAGCAGCTCAACAAACTCTAAAAGCAGAATTCAAAGTAACATCACCCATAAGTAAATCTTTGAGAAACTACTTAAAGTAAAACATTAAATGAAGGGGCCAGTGTTGTGGCATAGTAAGTTAAGCCTCTGCCTGCAACACCAGCATCACATATGGGCACTAGTTTGAGAGCCTGCTGCTTCACTTCTTATCCAGCTCCCTGGTATGTGCCCAGAAAAGCAGTGGAAGATGGCCCAGGTGGTTGGCCCCTGCACTCATGTGGGAGATCTGGAGAAAGCTCCTGGCTCAGCCTTAGCGGATGCATCCATTTGAGGAGTGAACCAGTGGATGGAAGATCTCTCTCTCTCTCTCTCTCTCTGTTTCTATTCCTCTCTCTGTAACTCTGCCTTTCAAGTAAATAAAAAATGAATCTTAAAAGAAAAATAAGTGAAGATCATGACTGCAACCACAGTAAGAATACATAGGAAGACATTTTTAAAAATCACTGAAAGAAAAAAATCGACACAGAAATCCATAACCAATAAAAAATTAAAATGAATCTTAAGTATAGGTAGTAGATAAATGAATTAGTCACCAGCAGATATTCAATAAAAGAAATCAGAAGATGTAATGTAAAATGAAATATCAGTTCTGGGGAAGAAAAGAAGACACTAGGAATGACACATAAGTGGGTAAATAAAATTTACTTTCCTTATGTAACTTTGTTAAAGGATAACCAAATTTTAAAACAATAATATAGACATTTAACAGGTACACACATATAAATATATATATAAATATATAAAGTGAGGTATATAATACATGTACAAATCAAATATACGACTATAATAGCAAGGAGGATCTAAAGAGAAATAAAATTATTAGCTTATAAGAACTACAAGTATGGCATTTATAATATAAAGTCTGAAATAAGAACTGTTATTCCTTTAGTAAAGTGGGACAAAATGATACATAAGCTAATAATGTATAATATAAAACCCAGAATTATCAAGAAAAAAGATGAACGGATAAGTAGGTAGGTAGGTAGGTAGACAGTTAAATGGATACAGATAAACAACAGATCAATATAAAACAGCCAGTAGGAAATGCAATGAGTATCAAATGAAAAATTAATAAAGAGGATGCAGGGAAGAAGCAGTTGAAAAAAAGCAGGAAAAATGGACATGAAGTGTAAGATGCGACTATACTAATAAGTATGTTGAATTAGATTAAATTCTATAATTAAAATCCAAAACATAAGTCTAGATATAAAAATAGGACTCTACTATAAACTTCATATAAGAAGAATGTAAAAACAATTACATCAAATATTTGTTAAAAATGGCAAAACCAACTCTACTTGAGTTATTTCAGCAGGGGAGAAGGACTTCAAAAAAAAAAAAAAAACCTGAGCTCAACTAACTACGAATACAACTACGTTATCTGGGAGTTTACAGCAAATGACCAAATAAAGAGGACAGTGGATGGAAAACTACAACAAGGAGAAAGCCAGGATAAGGGGATTCTTGCTGACTTGTTCAATAGGAATCTTGCTAGAGGTAGATAATGCATGTAGAAATTAGGGCTGGAGCTGATGAATTTGATCAGATATTAAATTAAGGAGGATTTTGACTACATTGAATCAGTAGAATTCTTTCTTAAAATTGGGCTAGCAGGCAAAGGAGAGGGAGGCAGGCCAAGGTCAAGGCTAAGTCAAGGGAAGGATTCAGCATAGTATGACTATGGTTTGATCAAGGAAGAAGTTTATATTAAGTGCATTTTAAAATAATAGCAAAATAGGATAAAGTTTTTAAAAAGAAATATAAAAAGCAAAATAAGTTGGTGTAGGGCCCGGCTCTGTGGCACAGTGGGCTAACACCCTGGCCTGAGGGCCAGCATCCCATATGGGCACCGGTTCAAAAACCAGATGCTCCACTTCTGATCCAGCTCTCTGCTGTGGCCTGGGAAAGCAGTAGAAGATGGCCCAAGTCCCTTGGCCCCTGTACCTACATGGGAGATCTGGAAGAAGCTCCTGGCTCCTGGCTTCAGATCAGGGCAGATCTGGCCATTGCGGCCAATTAGGGAGTGAACCATCAAATGGAAGATCTCTTTCTCTCTCTTTGCCTCTCCTCTCTCTGTGTAACTCTTTCAAATAAATAAATAAATCTTAAAAAAAAAAGTTGGTATAACTTAAGAAGTAGATTTCAGAAAACAGAGGATAACATCAAAATAAATTGGTCACTTCTCAGAAGAAATAATTATATAAATTGGTATTACCTAATACAAAATCCTGAAAATAGGAAACAAAAAATACATAAATTTAGGGAAAATACTAAAAATAAGTTGCAAACATTGTTAGAAATTATTTATATTAATTCTATTTGAAAAGTGGAGATGCACAGATACACAGATGAAGATAAAGAAAGGGGGGAGAGAGAGAGGGAGGGAGAGAGAGAATCTTTGATTCTCTAGTTCATTTCCCGAATTTCAGGCAACAAACAATGGTTGGATAACCACAAAGCCAGGAGCTGTGAACTCTACCTGGGTCTCCCATGTGGGTGGCAGAAACTTGCATATTTGAGTGATTACCTGCTGCCTCCCAATTGTGCATTAGCAGAAAGCTGGACTCAGAAACAGATCTGGGACTCAAACCCAGGCACTCTGATATAGGTTATAGGAGTCTGAAACAGGACCTTAATTGCTTTACCAAATGCTCCAAGAAATAGAATTCTTGTTTAAAGTAAAGAAAACAGACATAAAACCTTCAACACAATGAAACTTCATGGTACACATATTTTCATTGGTGAATATTAAACTTTTTTTGGAAAAATATTTTCTTTTTTTCTTTCCGTCCCTCCCTCCCTTCCTTCCTTCTATGCTTCAATTTTCTTTGCCTGCCTTCCTTCCTTCCTTCTGTCTTCCTTCCGTCCTTCCTTCCTGAGAGACAGCACTTTTCATTCATCCATTCACTAACCAAATGGCTATAACACTCAGAGCTGGACCAGGCATGCACTGGAAGCCAGGAGCTCAATCCGGGTCTCCTGCATGGGTAACAGGAACTCAACCACTGAACCCATCAGCACTGCCTCCCAGAGATTGTATTAAAAGGAAACTGGAGGCCGGCGCCGCGGCTCAATAGGCTAATCCTCCACCTAGCGGCACCGGCACACCGGGTTCTAGCCCCTGTCAGGGCACCAGATTCTGTCCCGGTTGCCCCCCTTCCAGGCCAGCTCTCTGCTATGGCCTGGGAGTGCAGTGGAGGATGGCCCAAGTGCTTGGGCCCTGCACCCCATGGGAGACCAGGAGAAACACCTGGCTCCTGGCTTCGGATCAGCGTGGTGTGCCGGCCGCGGTGGCCATTGGAGGGTGAACCAATGGCAAAAGGAAGACCTTTCTCTCTGTCTCTCTCTCTCACTGTCCACTCTGCCTGTCAAAAAAAAAAAAAAAAAAAAAAAAAAAAAAAAAGGAAACTGGAGTCCAGATCTGGATTCAGCTATAAAGACAGGCAACTGCAATGTGGAAAGTGTGAGTCTTAAGTGAAATCTCAGTCTTTAAACTAAATATATGTTCAGAAACACATAATTATTGTGCTCACTCTTTTTTAAAACAGAGGGAGAAATTCTCATTCATTGTGAGGAGAGAATAAGCCTTATACTAAAGTTTGATTCATACATGAAAAGTAAACATCTGTGTATCTAAAAGCATAGAAGCAAAAATCCTCAACAACATTTTATTAATTCAAATCCATGGGGCCGCATTTGGCAAGCCATTCAGATGCTACTTGGGAGCTCATACCCCATGTCAGAATGCCTGAGTTCAAGCCCCAGTTCTGATTTGGAACCCAGTGATCTGTAAATTAATATCCAGAAAAGCAGCAGGTAATGGTGCATGTCAATTGTATGGGTGGCCTTGGCTACTGTTCTGGGCTCTCAACTTCAGCCTGGTCCAGATGTAGCTGTGTGGGCATTTGAGAAGTTATCAAGATGGTGAAAGATCTGTCCCAACAAAATGGTCTTTGAAATTCTTTAAAATCACTGCAAGATTATTTTTACAGAAATTGATAATTGGACACCAAATCTCCTGTGGAAATTAAATTAACCTGGAATAGCTAAAATGAACTTGAAAAAAAAAAAAAAAACAAAGTTAAAGGAGTGACAAAACCTAATTTCAAGACCATAGAACTATCCACATAATGGCATCATATAATAAAACAATGATATACGGATTAGTAAGAAAGTAAAGTACACCTAAATAGCTTTCCAAAAATTGTAGTGAAAATAATTAGATATTTAATCATCATCATCATCATCATCATCCTAACCGCATATTAACTCTTAATGCATAAGTCATATATGACGCTGGTATCCCATATGTGTGCCAGTTTGTGTCCTGGCTATTCCACTCTTATCCAGCTCCTTACTAATGACCTAGGAAAAGCAGCTAAGGATGAGTCAAGTTATTGGGCCACTGCTATCCATGTGGGAGAACTGGAAGAAGCTCCTGCTTCCTGGCTTCAGTCTGGCCCAGCCCTGGCCATGGCAGCCATCTGGGATATAAACTAGCAGATTTAAATTCTCTGTCTCCCTCTCTATCTGTAACTCTTTCAAAATAATCTTTTTTAAAAAATATGACATGATTTCTGACATAAAGAAGTCCATAGTATTGGCATGATTGATGCATAAAAATGCTACATTTTAAAATATTAATCATTAGAATGCTGGGGGGATTCCAAGATGGTGGATTAGGGAGAGGCATTTTGCACTGGGCTAAAGATAAACAGTAAAGAAAAACAGTGTAGGACATGCACTCTCAGGGGAGAGTTGGAGAGAAGACTGCCCTGGAAGTCCATTATGGGAGAAGGAGAAACAGAGTGAACCTGTGTGGAGGGTTCACAGCTGCAGTGACCCAGAGCCAGAGCGGGCAGCCATTTGGAGATGGAAGTGAGACGGGACTGCAGCAATCCATGGTGACAGAAGGCGAGCATGGCATAGGTGTGGATGTGAGCCCTCAGAGCTGGCTATTGCTGGAGTTGCTGGCAGTTGCCTGCAGACCTGGTGGAAGTAGAGAATGACATAATGACATTTGTTTCCCCCTAAATTCCCCCAAACAGAGCCCACTGCCTGACTGAGAGAGAGTGGGTGCAATTTTGGGTTAGGGTGGGAGCTACAGAAGCCTTTGTGCAAGCACACAGAAACTGATCGAGATGGGCTGCCTAATCGGCAGTGCCAGTGGCAATGGTGGTCAAGCAGTAACATTTGGCCAGTGGCTTTTATGTGACATTTGCTCCAAAGACTCTAGCAGAGGAAATGGGCCACAGTCCCCACTAACTGAGCATGGGTGGGAGGTGGCTGGGCAGCCACATGGGACAGTGGAGTGCCTGCAGCCTCCCAGGGTCAAGGCTTCTAGGCAGAGCTCTTTTGGAGCACATCTGCTTCACTGATGACTAGACAGGCTGGCGGTGTGGAAAGAAACCTCTGGATCTGGTAACTGTTGGAGATTTGTGTGCTAAGAAAGTGAGGACTCAAATGTTACATGAGAAGGTGCATGGTGTAGCTGGGTATTGAGATCTACCACAACCAGCCTGGATGTTACTCTAGATACTTGCTCCACCAAGGAGCATTGAGCAGAGCTCCCTGGATTTACCCACCACACACCTCTTGGTATTCACTGAAAGTGCAGACCTTCCACTAAGCTAGAGAGGATTAACACAAAGATAAATGTCATCAGAAGAAGAAAACAAAAATCAACTCCACAAATGCCTAAAACAATTAAAGAAACAAGAATGAGGAAGACACTGTGACTCCCTCAAAAGAACACAACATTGCAGTATAAAATGTGAAGATGAAGGGACTGAGGAAATGCAGGGAATGGAATTCAAAAAACAATTAATCATAGGATTACTCAAAAGCAATCAGAGTCAAATCCATGAACTAAAGAATACCATATATTACATGAATGAAAATTTTTCCGATGTAATGTAGATTTTGAAAAGAAATCCAAATGAAATATTAGAAGAGAAGAATTCAATAGATCAAATAAAAAATATGGTGGATAGCCTTAACAGCAATCTTGGTGAGACAGAAGAAATAACATCTGACTCTGAACTAGAAGACAAACCTTTGAAATTTTATAGACCGAGAGAGAGAGAGAGAGAGAGCGCAAGGAGAAAAGAGAAAACTTAAAAACAGTAATGAAGATATATGGGATATTATCAAACTACCCAAAATACTGGTCACAGGAGTTCCAGAAGGTGTAGAAAGAGAGAATGGACTAGAGGGCCATTTAGTGAAACAATTATAGAAAGTTCCCCAATTTGGAGAAAGAAAGGGAGATCCAAGTAGAGGAAGCACACAGAACTTCTAACAGACATGACCAGAAAGGAGCTTCACCACAACACATTGTAGTCAAACTTTCTACTGTAAAACATAAAGAAAAAAGTCTAAAATGTGCACAAGAGAAACACCAGGTTATTTCAGAGGATCATCAATTAGACTCACAGCTGATTTCACATCAGAAACCATATAGGCTAGGAAGTAATGGCAAGATAAGTCTAAGTCTAAAAAGAAAAAACTGTCAACCCATAATTCTGTACCTTGCAAAGCTCTCATTTGTGAATGAAGGGGAAATAAAGAACTTCCATAACAAACAGATATTGAAAAAAGTTGTCAGAACTCAAGCAGCCTTATAAAAGATGCTTAAGGATGAGCTATATATAGAAACACAGAAAGATAGCCATCAATATGAGAAGGCAGAAAATAACCCAGTGGAAGTACAAAACAAATCCCAAATAAATGATAGGAATATTTATGGAAAATGTCAGGGCCAAGTCATTAATTACCAATAGTCACCTTGAATGTAAATGCCTCAACTTTCAAGTTAAAATATACAGACTGGCTGAACTGATTAAAAAACAAGACCAATCTATTTACTGCCTACAAAAACCACATCTCACCAACAAAGATACACACAGAATGAAAGTTATAGGGTGGAAAATCATATTCCATGCTAAAAGAAACCAAAAAATATATGGTGTTGCCATCCCAGTATCAGACAAAATAGACTTTATCATAAAAACTGTTAAAAGAAGGGCACTATATAATGATTAAGGGATCAATTCTACAGGAAGGCATGACTGTAATAAATGCCTACACACCCATTTACAGGGCATATGACTACTTAAAAGAAATGTTAATGAACTTAAAGGGAGACATAGACTACAATAGATTTGGGGGGACTTTAATACCCCACTTTCAGCAAGGACAGATCAACCAGACAGAAAATCAGCAAGGAAACAACAGAGTTAATTGACACTATATTCCAGATGTACTTAATGGGTATCATAGAACTTTTCAACCTGAAGTGGCAGAATACATATTCTTCTCATCAGTACATGGATCTTTCCCCAGGAAAGACCATATGCTAGGCCTTAAAGCAAGTCTTAGCAAAATCAAATATCGAAAACATACCATGCATCTTCTCTGACCACAACGGAATAAAGCTAAAAATCAACAATTCAAGAATCTCTAGATTATGTGCAAACAAATGGAGACTGAAGAGCATGGTCATGAATGAACAGTGGGTCATAGAAGATATGAAAAGAGAAATCAAAAAATTTCTAGAAATACATGAAGATGATAATACATCATGTCAAAACCTATGGGATACAGCAAAAGTAGTGTTAAGAAGGAAGTTTATAGCAATCAGTGCCTACATGAAGACATTGGAAAGGTTCCAAATAAGTGAGCTATCAAGTGATCTGAAGGACCTAGATAATCAATAACAAGACAACCCAAAATTAGTAGGAGGAAGGCAATAATTAAAATTAGGGAAGAAATAAGCAAAATTGAAACAAACAAAAAATATTAAAAAATCACTGAAATGAAAATTTTTTGAAAAAAATAAACAAAATTAAAACACCATTGGTGTAACTAACCAAAAAAATAGGGAAAAGACTCAAATAAATAAACTTGGAGATATAAAAGAAATGTAACAATAGATACCACAGAAATAGAAAGAATCATCAGAAATTATTACAAAGAGCTATTTTCCAACAAATTGGGAAATCTAGAAAAAATGAATATATTCCTAGAAACATATAATCTACCAAAATCGAGTCATGAAGCCACAGAATACCTAAACAGATCAGTAACAAAAAAGGAAATTGAATCAGTAATAAAGATCCTCACAACAAAGAAAAGCCCAGGACCATATGGCTTCACTGCCAAAATCTACTCGACATTTAAAGGAGATATAATTCTAATTTTTCTCAAGCTATTCAAAACAATTGAAAGGTAGAGAATCCTCCCAAACTCCTTCTATGAATCCTGCATCACCTTAATACCTAAACCTGAAAAAGATGCAACAGAGATAGAGAACTATAGACCAATATTTATGATGAACATGGATGAAAAAATCCTCAACAAACTATTAGCTAATTGAATCCAACAATATATCAGAATGATCATTCACCCACACCCAGTAGGATTCATCCCTGAAATGCAAGGATGGTTCAACAATCACAAATCAGTTAAATGTGATACATCACATTAACAAACTGAAGAACAAAAAACATATGGTTATCTTAATAGATGCATAGAAAGCATCTGATAAAATAGATTTCTTTCATGATGAAAACCTTAAGCAAATTTAGTATAGAAGGACCTAACACAATAACACAATTTATGACAAACCCACAACCAGCATCTTATTTAATTGTAAAAAGTTGGAAGTATTTCCACTAGGATCTGGAATCAGATAAAGGTTCCTATTTCACCATTACTATTCAATACAGTCCTGGAAGTTTTAGCCAGAGTCATTAGGCAAGATAAAGAATCTGAAAGGATTCATACTGGAAAGGAGGAAGTCAAACTATCCCTCTGTAAAGATGACATGATGTTATATAAAGGGGATCCAAAAGACTCCACTGAGAGACTATTGAAACTCATAAAAGAGTTTGGTAAAGTGGCAGGATATAAAATCAACAAAGAAAAAACAATAGCCTTTATGTACACAGAAAATGCCATGGTTGAGAAAGAACTTTTAAGGTCAATCCTACTCACAAAAGCTTCAATAAGAATAAAATACCTTGTGAAAAATTAACCAAGAATGTCAAAGATCTCTACAATGAAAATTACAAAACACTAAAGAAAGAAATAGAAGAATATATTTAAAAATGGAAAATATCTTCTATGTTCATGGGCTGGAAGAATCAACATCATCAAAATGTCCATACTACCAAAAACGAATTAAGATTCAGTGTGATCCCAATCAAAATACCATTAACATTCTTCATAGATCTGGAAAAAATATTCTAAATTCATATAGAAACACAATAGACCCTGAATAGCTAAAGCAATCTTATACAACAAAAAAAAATCTAGAGATATCACAATACCTGATTTAAAGACATATGACAGGGACTGGTGCTGTGATGCAGTGGGTTAATCTTCCACCTGCAATGCCAGCATCCCGTACAGGTGCTGGTTCTGGTACTAGCTGCTCCACTTCTGATCTGAATCTCTGCTATGGCTTGGGAAAGCAGAAGAGGTGGACTAAGTGCTTGGTCCCCTGCACCTGCATGAGAGACCAGGAGGAGTCTCCTGGCTTCTGGCTTTAGATCTACTCAGCTTTGGCCATTGTGGCCCCTTGAGGAATGAACCCGCGGATGAAGGACCTTTCTCTCTGTCTCTCGCTCCACTATCTGTAACTCCATTTTTTAAGTAAATAAATAAAATCCTTTTTTGTAAAAAGACATATATCATGGAAGTAATAATCAAAACAGCCTGGTACTGGCACAGAAACAGACTTGTAGACCAATGGAAGAGAAGAGAAAATCCAAAAATCAATCCATGCATGTATAACCAATTTATGTTTGACAAAGGAGTTATAATCAATCCCTGGAGCAAGGACAGTCTCTTTATCAAATGGTGCCACAGAAACTGGATCTCCACAATCAGAAATATGAAGCTAGACCGCTGCCTTACACCTTACATAAAAATCCACTCAAAATAGATCTAAGATCTAAATCTACAGCCTGATACCATCAAATCATTAAATAACATTGGGAAAACTCTGCAAGACATTGTAATAGGCAAAGACTTCTTGGAAAATATCCCAGAAGCACAGGCAATCAAAGCCAAAATTAACAACTGAGATTACATCAAGCTGAGAAGCTTCTGCACTGCAATGCAAACACAGCAAAATGAAGAGGAAACTGACAGATTAGGAGAAAATATTTGCAAACTACAACTGATAAAGGGTTAACATCCAAAGTCTATAAAGATCTCTAGAAATTCAACAGCAACAAAACAAACAATCCAGTTGAGAAATAGGAAAAGGTCTTGAACAGACATTTTTAAAGAGAGGAAATTCAAATGGCCAGCAAATACTTAAGAAAATGCTCAAAATCACTAGCCATAAGGGAAATGCAAATCTAATCAAAACCACAATGAGGTTTCACCTCACTCCTGTTAGAACGGCTATCATACAGAAATCAAAAAATGAAAAATGCTGGAGAGGATGTTGGGAAAAAGGTTCCATGGTCCACTGTTGGTGCGAATGTAAACTAGTGCAGCCACTGTGGAAGACAATATGGAGACCCCTCAGAAATCTGAATGTAGACCTACTATATGATCCAGCCATCCCACTTCATGAGAATTTACCCAAACCAAAAAAAAAATCAGTATTATGAAAGAGTTATCTGTACCCCCATATTCATTGCAGTACAATTCACAATAGCTGATATGGAATCAACCCAGATATACATCAACTGTTGATTTGCTAAAGAAATTATGATATATATACACTATGGAGTACTACTCAACTGTTAAAAAAATGAAATCCTGTCTTTTGCAATAAGATGGTTACAACTGGAAATGATTAAACTTAGTGAAATAAGCCAGTCCCCAAAAGCAGATATAATATGTTTTCCCTAATCCAAGGTAAGTAATAGAGTACGTGAAATGTAACATATTGGAGTGAAATAGAATGTTGTTTCGTTTGGGCTCTCTCCTGTCCTGTGGTGGCTGGAGGTAAGATGGCACAGAGTCACGACACAGACATAGGGAGTCAAGTAAAAGCGGGCTAGTGGCAAGCAGCTCGCAGACTCATTTATTTCAGGAAGTACATGAGTATTATAGTTTAGGCAACCAATCTGCTCTTCAATGATGTTTCCTTGGCCAATCACCATCCATTGCTGGGCAGACTCTCGTAATCAGCATCCCCTTCTGTTCTTCATGGTACAACCACCAACAGGATTTCAGTGTCATCTCCTTGGTGCCCCACAAAAGAGAATTTGAAAATTGATGTTTGTTTATTGCTGTTGTCTCTTCCATTTAGGAACAGTGTTTTCTTTTGTTTCTTTTCATGCTATTTGGTGAACTCTTTTACTTAGAGTAGTGTTAACTATATGATCATTAAGCATACTGAAAAAAAGGTCATTGTAGAAATTAGGACTGGGAATCTGAGAGGGAGGAGAAGGAAATGTTGGAGTGTGGGCAGGAGTGTCTGTGATGGGAGAAGTGTCACAATGTTCCTAGATCTGTATATATGAAACTTTTATAACTTAAATAAAATTTGAAAAAGATACTAATCATTGAACTTCTTAATCCTCACTTTTTATCTATTTAACTCTTCCCCAATCATTTATAACCATCCACTATTCATTGTGGAAAATTTTTGATCAGATATGCTAAGAAGAACAAAGGCAGTATTCAATTTTGTGTGCATTTTGCTTCCAATATTGGCTTTTGATTACTGTAGTTAAATGCTTAAATGAATCAGTGCATTACCAAAGAACATATCAACAAGAGAAATTACAATTCTGATCCAGTGTCTTTGTAGAAAACATAATCATCTATGGACTGAAAGTGTGAGGAGAAGAAAAGGAAGTGAACTAGAGCTGAGGTGTCCTGAGGAAGAAGAGAATACCAACCACAGTCTGGGTCCCATTCAAATGAGTGCCAGGATTATATATGTGTCAGGCTGATTCTTCCTCTATAGAATAAGAAAAAAACCAAGTGGGATAGAAGTTCAAATCAAGTCAAATGTTCTGTGCATTCAAGGTTTGCAACTGAACTTCTAAAACCTAGTGAACTATTTCAGAATCCTGTGACAGTCACCTTGACAGCAGAGGACGAGAATCAGAGTACAATTCAAGATATGTACATGGATACGATGATATAATTGTTAAAACACATCTGTTAGTTCTTGATTAAAAATCTTGAATGCAAAAGGGAAAAAGAAACTAAGTGTCTAAGGAAGACATGTGCAGGTATGCCTTAGAGAAGTTCAAACACAAGGCAGCCTTATAAAATGTGTAAGCATTGGTTGTGAAGAAGTCAGCAAGGCACATGTGAAGGATCAGAGGGTTGAGAAAACACAACAGCACTGTAGATCATTTGTAACCAATCACAGAAAGATAAAAGTACTGATAATTTTTACCAAACTCAGCAATTTATTTCAAGTATCAACATTTATTATTTTACTTTTTAATAATTTGTTTACTTATTTTTGAGATACATATTTTAATGTATATTATTTCAAATGACTTAATGGCTCTAATAAATAGAGTTCAACAAATAAAAATTTAAATAACCATATTCCAGCAGGGAGATAGTCAAGGGCTATAAACATCAATGAAATGAAAAGATCTTCAACTTCATTCATATAAATTTTAAAATGGTCACAAAATCATTAAAACTGTATTAGTATATATTCCTTATCAATTTGTTTGATGAAGACTTAAAATGAAATTTGACAATACCCAATTTGCAGCAATACTGGTAATATAAATACTTAAAAAAAGGAACCGCTATTATTCAAATGAAATTAACACAGAAAGCACATTGAGAGTGAGCATCTGTTTCAATGCTGTAAACGCTACTTGGGATGCTCATATTTCACAACAGTGTTCCCTGTTCAAGTCTTTGCTCCTCCAGTTCTGAACCAACTTTCTGCTAATGCACACAAGGAAGCCAACAAATGGTGGCACAGATTCTTGAGTCTTTGCCACTCACATGGGAGACTCAGATTGAGTTCTGTCTTGACTTGAGTTTAGTCTGGTCTTTTGGAGGGCTTTTGCAGGGCATTTTGGGGAGTGAACCAAGAGATGGATGATCTCTCTCTGTCTCTCTGTCAGTCTCTACCTGTTTGCCTTTCAAATATCATGAAGACAAATAGATAAGAATGTTTTTAAAAAGTGTAGGGGCCAATGTTGTGGCTTAGTATGTAAAGCCATCACCTGCAGTGTTGGTATCCCATATGGGTGCCGATTGAGTCTCAGCTGCTCCATTTCCAATCCAGCTCCCTGCTAATATACCTGGCAAAGCAGTGGGATATGGCCCAAGTTCATGGTACCTGCACCCATCTGGGAGACCTGGAAGAAGCTCATGGCTTTGGATCAGCCCACTCTGGACTTTGCAGCCATTTGGGGAGTAATCCGGGGGATGGAAATCTCTCTCTCTCTCTCTCTCTCTCTCTCTCTCTCTCTCTCCCTCCTTCCCTCTCTCCCTCCCTCCCTCTCCTTCTCTGAAACTGCCTTTCAAATAAGTAAATCTTTTAAAAAATGCATCATAACTTCAATTCAGTAGCTCATGAATGAAACATACTGATAACAATTTCTCATAGCAGAGACCAAAAAAGTGACCAGAATGGGATATTTCTTGCATTATTAGCATAAAGATTCAGAATCAGATATAAAAGGCATGAAAATGGGACCTGGCATTGTAATGTAGTGGATTAAGCTTCTGCTTGCAATGCCAGCATCCCATATGGGCATTAGTTCAAGTACTGAATGTTCCAGTTCCAATCCAGCTCCCTGATAATGTGCCTGGGAGGATAGCAGAGGACAGTCTAAGTCCTTGAGCCCCTTGATCCATGTGAGAGACCCAGTTGAAGCTCATGACTTTGGCCTGGCCCAGCTGCAGAGTTGCAGGCATTTGGGCCATGAACCTTCTGATGGAAGATTCCCTCCTTCTTGCTCGCTCTCACTCTTGCTCTCTTTCTCACTCTGTGTGTGTGTTTCTCCCTATCTTTCTCTCACTCTACCTTTCAAATCATAAAATAAATCTTAAATCTTCAACTACTATTTAAAATCATATTATATTTTGAAAACAGAAAATGTATATAAACTTTTGGTTTTCTTTTAGAATGACTTATTTTGATTTCAAAGTAATTGCTGAGATATTAAATGATTTGGTCTTATACTTACATGTCAGTAAAGAATACAGTTTGAAAGGACAAAATAATTTAAACTGATATCTAGTGGTGCTAACCCAACATAATTTTAGAGGTAATTCTCAAATAACAGCTGTTCTTTGCCTCTTCTACCTTTGTGAGCCACCTACACATTCAAAGTTATTTATTTGTGATTATATCTCTTTTATTTTCCAAAAAGCAGAAACTTTTAATAGGTAGCTTACAATCTTATTGGTGGGTATATATTTAGAATATTTTAAGTCTTCTCATTGTTTTTGAGTTTTTATATCTACCAAACTTGATAAAATATGACTAACACTATTTTGAATTAAGACTGTCACTGAATTTAGCAATTGATCTGATATATAACCTAGATTATCATTTCATTGGGTTGAAATTCTATGAATCCAACTGTTCCTTTACCACTTAATTAAAAGGATCATTATTACCATTTTTCTTTAAAATACGGATTTTAATAGTTATTTTCTTATGGTTTGACATTTTAGTATCTCTGTATGCTTCTGGTTTGACATTTTAGTGTCTCTATATTATATTTCTACATGTGTGTGTTTGTGTGTGTGTATGTATGTACACACAGACACACATGAATGAGGTCACATAGCATGCGGTGTTGTATTTTTATAAGATAAACAGAAATACATAACCTATCCTTTTCAATATATTCAAATAATACAAAGTATATCAGAATTAAATGTATATAAATTAAATAAAATCATTAGTACAATTAGGTATTCAGTGAGCTTCTGCCATTAGTGACACAAGGTTTAACATTTGAAAGGAGATGATTGCTGTCCTGAAGGATGTAAAGTCCTTTTTGAGAAAAGAGGAAGGAGTAAAAACTCTTCTTTCAGATTGCACTGTTAGGAAAGAAGGGCACATGAGAAAAGAAGACAATGATCTATTGAGGGAGGTATTGAAAATACAAAGAATGTGTTAAATGAAATTGTATTGCTAGAACAAGCTTATGAAATTAGATAATAATTATTTCAACTAATAATGATGCATGAGATATTGTATTTCCACTCGCAACACAAATATCACAATGGATTATTATACATCTAGCTTTGGAAAATGAAGAAATAGGGAAGAAATCTCATCCTGTAATAAACCTTTACCCTATGATATTCCTGTGAGGATTAAGTCAGGCAGACAAAGGTTGTAAAGCCGTTAACACAAGCCTAGCTATCAACATTGGTTTGACTTTTACATTATTAGATGTCAAGCAGTGAGCCAGCATTTTTGATACATTATCTAGATTTTTTTTTTCAAAATAGCTGCAAAGTGTGACTAATCTTCCTTTTACAGTGAATGGACTGAGACTCAGAGACGTAAAAACCTTTCCCCAAATCATGCAGCTCTTCAGGGCTGAGTTAGGATTAGCTCCATTGTCTGCCTGACTCCAAAGCCCAGGCTTTCTATATGAAACTGTGAGACCTCTTTTCCTAGTTGCTGAAGGCTGTTATTTTTGCTTTTTGCAGCTACTGACTTGCAGCTATGAGTACAGTGCACTTATTTTTTTTAATTTTTAAGAAAAGAGGATATAAAGAAATATATCGGAAAATGCACTGTGTTTCTGAAACTGGTGATTTGTGATGTCTATCGGTTGGTGACTTCCTAGATTTACATG
The DNA here is from genome assembly GCF_964237555.1 of Oryctolagus cuniculus. Lineage (NCBI taxonomy): Eukaryota > Metazoa > Chordata > Mammalia > Lagomorpha > Leporidae > Oryctolagus > Oryctolagus cuniculus. The sequence goes on along the minus strand of NC_091433.1, from coordinate 38,937,285 downwards.
TGACTCTTGAAGAGTTATGGGAATGGAAATATGGTACTCTGTGCTTTTGAAGATAATGAATATTTTATAGCATATTTAATATATTTGGATTTCAGAAAAACAAATTATTGGCTTTACTGTGCAAGAAAATGGTTACTCTCCTAGAAAAATTGACAGATTTAACAAAAATGTATGATGAGGTTGAGGCTGAAGATTAGGTCCAGCAGAGAAGTGGGTAAGTGCTTACAACAGCAACTGCTATTGAGTGGGTGATAATTAAATAGATAAAAAATGTAAGGGATGCTCATTTAGATAAGTTTTTATTATGCCCTGTCTACTAAAGTAAATTACAGGATAAATGATGTTTCCTGGCTGAGTTATACCTTATATTATGAAAAACTTCCTAATGGCCCAATAATTGAAGATTTTTCTATTTCACCAAAAGAGGATGGGCTTGGGATGGGAAGAGTGTAGTAAATGACAAGGTAAGTGAGAAATTTCTTTTTGTAATTCACAAAATCCCCTACCAGATTCAATTTGTAACAAATATTATTCTTTTTTGACTTTTATTTAATAAATATAAGTTTCCAAAGTACAGTTTATGGATTACAATGGCTTCCCCACCCCCATAATTTCCCTCCTACTCGCACCGCTCCCATCTCCCACTGCCTCTCCCATTCCATTCACATCAACATTCATTTTCAATTATCTTTATATACAGAAGATTGATTTAGTATATATTAAGTAAAGATTTCATCAGTTTGCACCCACACAGAAACACAAAGTGTAAAATACTGTTTCAGTACTAGTTATAGCAATAATTCACATTGGACAACACATTAAGGACAGATCCCACATGAGAAGTAAGTACAGAGTGACTCCTGTTGTTGACTTAACAATTTGACACTCTTGTTTATGGCATCAGTAATCTCCCTAGGCTCTAGTCATGAGTTGCCAAGGCTATGGAAGCCTTTTGAGTTCGCCGACTTTGATCTTATTCTGACAGGGTCATAGTCAAAGTGGAAGTTCTCTCCTCCCTTCAGAGAAATTCTTTGATGGCCCCATTCTTTCCTCTGGGATCTCACTCACAGAGATCTTTTTTTTTTTTTTGCCAGAGTGTCTCGACTTTCCATGCCTAAAATACTCTCATGGGCTCTTCAGCCATATCTGAATGCCTTAAGGGCTGATTCTGAGGCCAGAGTGCTATTTAGGACATCTGCCATTCTATGAGTCTGCTGTGTATCCCACTTCCCATTATGGATCGTTTTCTCCCTTTCTCTTTCTCTACCTCTCTCACTGTCAAAAAATAAATAAAAATCTTAAAATAAAAAAAAAAGAAATTAAAAACTTAAGAAACTCTAGAAAATATGCAAGCACATAGGCCCAGGCAGTGATGCAAGCAGAGCTGCCTCTTAGATCATTGTATCTGCCAAACCCTTCAGTTTTGGTGGTATCAATGCTGAGTAAAAGCACATATGAATTATGATGTGAGGTATTTTGAGGGGACACGACCCATGGCCCTGGGTTCATAATGCAAGGCCATTATATTCATTGCTGAGAATTGAATGCCTATTGACAAAAAAATCATGACTCTTGTCACACTTGTTCCTTATAAATTCAGCATGCCAGATCATGAAATAGCAAGTAACCATACACTCTAAACTCCACATCATGAAATGAGCTCATCAGACCCACGAAATCCTAAGATGAGAAGCCTGAACACTAAGTGACACCTGCTTTATAACATAGTCAGGAAGAGAAGGTACAAAAATCGATTGAGCAGTGAGGCAACCAGCCTCCAGAATAACCCCAAACATCCCACTTCTTGTATTCCCATACTTATTTAATCACTTCCCAAGTTTTTTTTTTTTTTTTTTTTTTTTTTTCAAGCTCAGTTATGTTACTACTTCCCCATATCGCCAGTTGATCCATAACTGGATTTCTGCAGATATAATCATCTGTCACTCCCAAAATAATTTATAAAAGACACTGTGGCATCTGTTTTTCTCTTGCTCTTGTGGAAGTTATGCACCATGTTATGATCAATGCTATGGAAAAGCTCACATGATGAGTACCTAAAACTTTCTGCTGACATCCAGGTGAGATAGATTGGAGTAGATGCTTTAGCCCCCATCAGGTTTTTAGAAACATAGTCCCACACAACAGCTTTATTGCAACTTGTTACTCTGACTGAGAGAGAGAGAGGTAAACAGGTAAACAAATGGCCATAGCAAGAGGGACTGGGCCTTGCTAAATCCAAGAGCCGAGACCCCCATCTGGGTATCACACATGTGGGCCAGGAACTCAAGGCCTTGAGCAATCATCTTGGCTTCCCAGGCTCATCACAGAAGTGGAACAGCCAGAACAACGTGGGATGCAGAAATTATAAGCAGAAAGTTCTTAGTGTTTTAAGCTGTTATGTTCTAAACAATTTGTTGCACAAGAATATACTGGTTTGCCCAGGACTATACCAGTTTTGGTATGAACTTTCCCACATCTCAGGAGACTGTCTAATCCTCGGGAGAACAAAAGGTTTGGTCATAGGTAGACATCCAAGGGAGGTTCATAAGAAATTGATTTAAAAGATGGTGTGATTTTTTTTTTCATGAATGTTTTGAAGTTCTATTAGGCAAGTGGGTATTCGAAAGTCCTATATCTTCACACTTCTTTTACCAGGGCTCCTTCATGTTATGCCTAGGACTTCTAAGGCCCGATATAGCAACCTGAGAAAAATGAAGTCTTGAAGTGGTAGAGATTTGGTTCAGTTTAATGTGTGAGTAGAGGCCAAAAATGAACGTTGGCTGCATCTTAGTTACTTTCAGCTATGGCTTTGAAGGTCAGTGACAGGGAAAGCTTCTCTTAATGAAGAGAGGCTTTCAAGGTCCACTTGATATTTTTTATCAAAATGTGTTTTTGGCAGAGGACTGTCCCAAGATTAATAGGTATACAAACTCACTTGTTTGATGAAGGTCACAAAAGCAAGTTGATCAATGACCTAAAAGTAAAGAGTGATAGATCTAGGACAAGAAGGGAAGCCAAAGATAGTCCTAGAGGAGTTGCTCCTCAAATAGAGATGGAGGGAGCATCCAGGTGATTCATAATTACAGTGTTAGATGCAGGATGTGACACCTAGACTTCTCTTTATGGAAAGTCTTTATGCTTAGCTACAGGGTTCATGGTCGTCACAGAATGTCCTCTTCTCAGTTCCCTTAGCTCAGCCTCAAATGCAAAGAGTCATCTTGTTCAGGATGATGCTTGCTGTTTGAAAGCCTGTGTACAGTGACCAGTGATGTAGTGTCATAAAAGGCAAGCTGTGAGTATCTCTGTCCAATTCAAGACACTCTGATAGGTAAATCTTACTTCAGAGATCCTTCCTGGATGGTTTTCAGATAGACATAGTCAAGCCTGTGCTGTGGTTTGACTCCTGTGTCCAATCCTGCTTCTTTTCCCCCTCCCTCCGTATTATGGATCCTCACCTGATAGCTGAAGCCCCAAACAACTCAGTGGCTGCATTCAGAGAACCAATCTTGTGACAGATCCTCTCAGCTGAAAGCTTTGATAATTTTAATGAGTAAATATTTTCTAAGTTGCTTTGCTTTGGAAGGGAAATGAGTATTTCTGCTCACATTCTGGTAATTTTAGTCCTCGCGACTCTTCATGAGAGGCTGTGTGACTGATTCAAGCACATATCCTTGTATTTTGCTAGTACTTTTGAAAAAGTCTGCACACTTCCCTTTTGATGGATTTGATCTTGGAATGTTGTGTACTTGGTGCTGGAGCAACCTTGAAAATAAACACAGCAGTAGGTATAAATAAAAGATATTGAGAAATATGTCATCATATGATCACCCACATTAGGGTACATCCACTGAAAACTCCACAACTGATGCTTTCATTTAAAATTGGCCGTAAGTTTCTTTTCTAAAGTCGGTTATTTTGGCTCAATTTTCCATTATTTAAAACTAAATCTTTCCCAAACCAGTTTTCACATTCATGCATGAATCAGCACTATTATCATTTCCTGAGAATTTATTAAAAATCCAACCCCACACCAGATTTACTGAATCAAAGTCTCTGTGGGTGGGTCCAGGAATTTGCATTTTAAGAAGCTCTCCAACTGATTATAGTGCACCCTGAGGACTGAGAAGCACTGTTCTAGCAGATACAGGGGCTGGCCTTTGTCTGGCTAAGTTGTAATGTCACTTGAGCCTTGCTACTTTTGGGTCACATTATTGGAAAACAATTTTAAACCATGCATTGTTCTCTTTGTGTGATGCTTAATGATTCTCTCTTTGCAGTTCATAGAGTGTTCAAATGAGTCTCTAAAACTTACATTGTTTTACTTAAAATATATATAATTTTTATGATACTCAGGTTGAATACACTTAAACAGGTAAAGCAGTGATAGATTAAGAACACAAATTTCTAAACTTGTTTCCCACATCAAGCTCTTCCTGTGAACTATATCATATCTCTCTTTACTTTTCTACATGATGCTGTTTACTTCAGAAAATAATCTTGCTCTTAGTTTGGGAAATAATACATCACTGTGACTCATTCTTAATAACAACACTAAATGTCAGATTTTTGTCTAATTTTGTGAGACTCTGGTCATCATTTTACCAAATATCCTGCAGGTAGTTGATACCATAGTATATTACCTCCTTGCCAACAGTATATAAAATAATGTGATTTCTTTCAATATGACAGTGTGATTTCTTTTTTTTTTTCTGATTTCTTTTATCTAGTTATGAGCACATATTTATAATTGTAAAGAAATAACTATGTTTTTGAATATTTTGTATTTTGTAATATTTTATATTTTGAAAGTACCCACTGATATAAAGAAAAATTTGCAATCATAATCTTAGCTCCTGCAGAGAGTAACCATATCATTTTATTCTCTTCTTCAAATAAATATGTGGCTGTCTGTGTAGAGAAATATAGTAGACAGATAGTTAGAAAAATAGATATTGATACATTATTCAAAGACATTGTAACCTAAAGGTCTCCAAATTTCCCTACTTCAGATTTTTTCTTTAGTTATCAAATTAAATAGCTACAGTGTTTATGCTAGGTTCAATACACAAGGTAGCATTCTGCCCTTGATTTGGGATGACTTCCATGAGATAACTTCTATGATGCCTCTGGCCCTAAAAATATTGTTCCGCCTAAGGGGTTTTAAACAGCAGATTTTCTAAAGGAAAGTAACAAATCTTTCTTTACCGTGTGCTATTTTCTAATGTAACTTTGCTACTCTGAATTCAATCCTCGAGTCTCAGTCTTCTAGTCAAGTTTCCAGTTATACCACTCATCTCCTTCTCTTTTTCACTAATTATTTAATGAGTAATTTTGAATGTTTGCTATGCTAGCCACTGGTAAAACATTTCGAATACAGAGGTGAAAGAGAAAGTTTCCTTTAATTATGAAGCTAAAATCGTCTCTGAGATAATGAGTATAGGTGGTAGCTAGCCAGAGTCAGACCTCAGGCCTTCCTAAACATATTGAATATTGTGCAACATAGCTTGGTAGTAATGGGAATGTGAAATTTAATTACTCTGACATCTTGCCACTTGAAAGTAATTATCTTAACTAATTTAAAGTCATCTCTTCATCACAAACCAATTGTTACTACCACTTTAAGGCTGCAATTTGAAATTCATTAAATAATATTCAGAAGAATAATTTAAAATTCAATATTTTAACTAATGATCTAGAGATCCATGTGTTCTTTGGAAACCCATTGCCATATAATTAAATTTTCTTTAAAAATAGCCATTAAATCAGTGGGCTTGCCATGTGTCAGACATGAGTGCTTGTTTCTTTAGGGCAATAGTCATCTGTTACAAGCAGTTTTTGTATTCAACATCTTAATTAGATTTTTATCCCATTCACTCTACCCCTAGAATTTAGTTACCTGTCAAACTGTGAGAAAAGAAAATCAGACAGTAGGAAGATACCATAGGAATAATAACAGAAATTATTACATGGAAGTTGTCATTTTTCCTTTTATCATATAAATCTGAAATACACATGTACATATATATATATATATTCTATGATAGCTACCAAATAGGAGTCTATTTAACCAAATTTAAAACTCTGAGAAGTAGTTCATGTTTTCTCACCATTTTGAACATAAATTTTGTGTTACACGCACACAAACAACCTCTAGAGGAATTTTTCATTGACTAAATACTCTTGAGTAACACAGTGAATGAAAGCCAGATTGCTGTTCTCAAATTTTGATAACGTCATTTATTCACTGTGATATCTATTTCTATTCCTTCATCCGTTGCCTTAATTACTTCTTAAGCACTTTTTAAGGTTCACATGAAAAGAAAATCTGAATATTTTATTTGCAATGACAATAGCAACCAGATGTTCAGGGATAGAAATAACAATGGGCATAAAAAGATTCATGGAATGCAGCAGATGGTCATTTGAGACTATTAGATTTTATGCTCTGAGAAACACAGAAGATGAAAAATTTACTAAACAAAGTGAAGGATCTGAAAATATAAACTGCGGCAAATGTCCATAGAAAACACTATTTATTAGTTCTGTTTGGTATGTAACTAAGCTATCTAGTCATTCCATAAAGGTAAGTAGATTAACGATAGTTAATTTCATAAATGCTTCTATAAATGTTAAATATCTACATCTACAATGGTTACCATTAAGGAGGATTTTAGATTGTAATTACTTATAGTTTACAGTGAGTGTTCCTGTAAGACAGATTGAATGGCAACATAGCTTTTCACTTGACCCTACAGTTCTTTTTCTTTCTTTCTTTTTAAGAGTAAAGATGTATTTATTCATTTGAAAGAGTTACAGAGAGAGAGAGAGAGTCAGAGGGAAATCTTCCATCTGCTGGTTCACTCTCCAAATAGCCGCAATGGTGGGAGCTGGGCTGGTCCAAAGCCAGGAGCCAGGTGCCTCTTCTGGATTTTCCATGTAGGTGCAGGGGCCCAAGCACCTGGGCCATCCTCCACTGCTTCCCTAGGCACTTCAGCAGGGAGCTGGATCAGAATTGGAACAGCTAGGACTCAAGCCTGTGTCCATATGGCTGCCAGCACTGCAGGCTATGCCACAGCCCTGGCCCCAAACCTACAACTTTTATGGAATATGCCAAAATGCACTTGTGATTTTTGCCAATAAATTTATCTTATGAAAGTTTTTTACTGACTGTTTAACATGACAAAATATGAGTATCCAGTAAATTTGATACCCTCCATTAAAATACTCATGGAAAATGCATTAAGGAATAAATAACACTCCTATACTTTTTAAAATTTAAGACAGAAATCCTATCATGGAAAGATTTATTCATTCAATAATGTGAGACATACTTACATAACACATGGTATGTGTCAGCTATTGTGCTAAGTACTACAGAAAGGGAAAGTAGAGTGGCAAATGTATCCTGCTCTAAATGATTTTACAGGTTACTTTGGAGATAAAATCATCAATCATGCAATCTTATGAATATTTAAGTCACTGAGGTAAGTGCTCTTCAGGATAGATGTATGATTCATTGAAACCTTGTAAAGACTTATCTAGGTTTTAGAGCTTAGGAAAGACTTCTATAAAGCGTATGATGCTTAAGTTGATACATTAAAAATGAGTAGGGCATCATTAGCTAATATGTGATAGCTTTGGGAAAGGCTAGGCTGTTTGAAAAAAAAAAAAAAAAGACAAACAGCCAGGGTGACAAAAAAAAGCAAAAAAAAAAAAAAATGGAGAAAGTGGTACAAGATTAGCTAAGAAAGGTAAAACAAAATCCAGGGAATGCAATGAAACAAACTACAAAGAATGGAGGCCACTGAAAGACATTATAAAGAATGTCGACATGCAGTATAATTCAAACTGATTTTTCTGTTATTTACAGTAAAATGCTCCTTTTTAAGTTATACAGATGTATGAGTTTTGGTCAATGCATTCAGCCATGTGAAAGGCAGCCTATTACATTTGCTGTAGGTCCCAGTTTAAAGAATTCCAGTTCATGTGCTTCTATTACAAAAACTGGTTCATACCTTAAATTGTCAAGGGGGAATTTTATTTACAGCAACAGCCCTTTGTTTATGGATAATCTGTCCTTGATTTCTTTTGATGGTAAAGGTTGAGAACTATAATTATTGTCTGTGGAACACCACCTTGTAAAAGGGGACTTAAAAATGTTCATGAAAACATGGAATTAAAAGATAAGTTTACTGTGATGCACAGAAGTTTCAAATCCATGCATACTTTTTCGTAATATACGTTCCATAATTTTCTTGCAAAATTCCTGTAGTAATCAGCTCTGAGGGTCATTTTTCCTTGTACACCATTCTGACAATGTGATTCATGAATTGTGTCCACGTGTCTCTTGGCAGTTCAGCATCATCAACTACCCTGTCTTGTTTCAGGGTCCTGTCATCTCTGTTGTAATCAGTAAGCCTAAATATGTCACAGACTCTCCAACTTTCAGCTCTGGTCTTCAGGACAGCCCCTTGCTAATAATGGTGTTCCTCATATTAGCACATTTCTTATGGCTTTGTTTAATAGGGTAACCTCTGAACTCTTTTGTAGCCATAATCAACAATGAGATCTTCTAGTCGTACTTTCTATATTTATTCCAGCATGCCCACTCCCTTGGACCTTTTCATCCATTTCCACATCGTCTGTCATAGCAATACTAACTTCACACTTACTCAACACGGCCATCTCTTTTTTCATATTTTAGAACCCACACAAGTAGCCTATTTGCTCCATCTCCTGAGGTTCTTATGAAAGTTCCAGACTTGTAATTCCATCAAATGCTTTCAAATCAGTAAACTCAGATCCAAACCGAGATTCCGTCCCTTTATTTCATATTCTTTGAAACCCATTCATGTAGGTACTTTCCAATTCTTTAGACTATATTTCAGCCAAGTTCTCATCTCCTTTGTGGTGTAATCTCTTTTTTCCTTAGAATAAGCCATCAGAAGTACCTTTGCAGATTCATGCTGTGAATTTACCATAGTTACAACATAATGATAGGGAGGGGAGTCATGGAGATATTTTGAGAACACACGTCACCATGACAGTGAGAATCTCATGTGATGTTCTAAAGGAAATTGGGAGTGTTACCTCTAATAGAAAACACTCAGACATATCTTCAGTCAGAGTTACGAGAAATATTGAAAATATTCAACACAATTTACCAGATGTCCCCTGACAACTGTTGGAGTCCTGTTTTTTTTCTAAAACTGGGCCTAACCCAAAGAGAAACTCATTTGATTACATTTAAGCCATATTAACTTAAGATCTACATTAGGGTTATCAACTATTTCAGTTTCCTATAATAGGGACATTGTTTCTGCTTTTGTTGTTACAATATGTGGTTCTAATCTTACTTCTCTTTTTAAATACCTGTTTAAATCAAATAAATTACATGCACAGTGTGTGAACACACACATACACATGCATGAAAGTAAAAAATAAAATAAAATTACCCTAAACCTTAGTACCAGTTCTAAGCTTTTGAAGATAGTAGTCAAAATGCCTAGGTTCCCACTGTAACTCTAACACAGGGTAGCTCTGTGTTCTTATGCATGTTAAATACTTTGTCCATGCCTCATTTGCTCTTACAAAGAAAATGCAAGTGTTAGCTATGAATTTGGGTTCTTGTGAGGACTATCAGATTTAATTTATACAAAGCCATTAAAACAGAGTTTTGGCCCATTCAAAATAGCATAATGATATTTGCTTTCATTTTATTAAAATTTTTGTTTCTTTTTCTTCCTCCAGAATTGTTTTATATCTTGTTTTCATTGCTGATAATACACCAAATGCTTAATTCTTATCCTGATTTATTTCATAAATTTTCTCAAATTATTTAAATTACTTTTTATGTATTACAAATCACAAGTTTCTTAAAGTGCATAGTTCCATAATTACTTTTTTCCTATTGTTAGATATTTAGGTTCTTTCTATCAAATCAAATAATGATGCAATTATGTTTGTTCAGAAATGTGAAGGTAGAATGAAAATAATATTTAGATTAAAAGATATTAAATTTTGAAATATTTATGTAATACCTGATGGAGAAAAATAGATTTAATTGACATGTAGGTATACAGTATGATCGTGGTATCTGATATTGCTTTCTGCAATAATTATAATACATTCCTATATTTGGCTCTGTTGCATATATTTGGTAATCATTACCTACATGTGGTTACTGAACAGTTAAATGTGACTGGATTGAATAAGAAACTGAATTAAAATATCCAGATGTGTGTAATAGTTATTGACAATATAAAATCCATACATGTGAAACTTCCACCCCCAAATCTCTACTCCTGATAATACTTCTCTGATACCTGACAACATTGACCTAACATCCACCATAATTTTATTTTACCTGTACTTTTAAAATAGCTTGCCACATGCTTATGAATGTCTAGCTATATTTCATTCAATTTTGCTTGTTTTTGAGTGTAACTAGAGAAACCTAAAGCCATAATTAGAACAGGAATTTGAGAAATCCTATACAAATCATACATTTTCTCTTCTACTATTGCCATTACTGATTCTTTTATTTTAGAAGACAACAGACACATGAATGCCTATATGTAAATGCATAATATCTATAATGATTTCTAATTAGTTATTCTCATTAATTAGGACTTAGATTGAGGGACTATTATATTGAAGACAAATAAGAAACTCTTCCTCCACAATGGGGATTCCAGTGTAGCTCCTGTAAGTACCTGTTAGGTACCACTCTCAGTAGCCACAAGGGAACATGTAAAACATTTGACCCTGAGATCTTTGGAGAATCGCCATCTCCTTCTATGTAAACTCACTTCCTAAGGACATAACAATATCTCTGCTATGTTTTGTGTAATAATAATATCAAAGACCACTAATGAGCATATGCCAATTACTGAGAACATTACCTTGTTTAATCTTCATTTCAACTCATGATTCTATTACCCTAATGAATCAACTAATGATGACTCTGAAACTAAGATGTGTCAATTATATTTTCCATATTCACAAAGATGGTAAGTTGGAAAACTTCCATTTAAGTACAAATCTATCTAATAAGAAGGTAAAGATGTGGTATTGAGAGTATTTTTTTATTTAAAGAATACTATATCACATTTCAGCATTAGATTGTATGGTAGTCTTAATAATAGCCCTTGGCACCAAGGGGGAAAAATAGATATCTATGTCCTAATCCTGTAAACTTGTGATATAATTGAGTTAAATCTCTTGAGATGAAGGGATTACCTTGCTTTATCCAGGTAAGCTAGGTGTAATCCTTAGCGTCCTTAGGTAAGAGAGACCAGATGATCAGAATGGTAATAGGAGATGTAACCACAGAAGCAAACATTTGAAGGGTTACAAAGAATGAGTCTCAAGTCAAGAAAGAAATTGATCTCTAGAAAGTGATCAGGGAAGGGATTCATCCTTTGGAGTCTCTACTCAGATCCAGTCATTCCAATATCGAGGCTTTAACCCAATGAGACTAAGTATGGATCTTAATATGGAACTCTCAGTTAAAACTTTGTTGAAGTTAATAAGTTTATAGTAATAGAAAACTAAAATTAAGAGAAAACTAACACAGTTTGCTTTACTTTATTGCTTTAGAAGCCAGTTCTGTATCAAGAAAAGCCTTCTGGGGTCAGCACTGTGGCATGGAGGGTAAAGCCGCCACCTGCTATGCCCGTATCCCACATGAGCACTGGTTCATGTCCTAGCTGCTCTACTTCCAATCCAGCTCCCTGCTAATGGCCTGGGAAAAGCAGAGGAAGATACCACCCTGTTGGAGACCCTAATGAAGCTCCTGGCCTCTGGCTTCAGCCTGGTGAAACCCTGGTTGTTGGCAGCCTTCTGAAGGAACCAGCAGATGAGAGGTCTGTTTTTCTCTCTCCCTATATTTCTGTAACTATGATTTTTCAAATAAGTAATTAAGTCTCTTTAAAAAAAAGAAAAAAAAGTATTTTCATTTCCTGAGCTAAACTGTTAGAGGATTTACTAATGAACACCTGTAAACTAGGATGATGTCTCCTTTGGAAACTTATAGAATAAGCCCAAAATATCATGTACTAATTCCATGTGGAGTCTTTCTGCTTGGTTTGTTCTTATTGCAAAAAGATTTATTTTAATTGGTTTGGTTTGGCTTGGTTTTTCCCCCTCACAGCTGTCCAGGGTGTCATGGTGGAGACATCCCATAGCTCTCCTGCTGCTGCAACTGAAGGCTAAGAATCCAAGCACCCGTGGGAGCCAAGGCTTCATGAAAGCTATTTAATCCTTCATATGGAAAACAACGGACACCTCACAAGTCTGGCCGTGAACACACATCTCACAGCAGTGGTTGCTGTCAAATGAAACTGAAGTCTTGATTATATACTTTCAATCATCAGATCATTTGAAACAAAAATGGTTCATGGAAATTCTGTAGAGGCAAAATATTTCTGTTTTTTCCCTATTATTTTATGGATTCAAAAACTGATAGGAACCAAATTATGACATATATATCAAGTGAAGTAAAATACAGAGATACGGAATATTTATATAAAGGTAATTGTAATTATATCTAAAAGTACTATGTATTAGGTAACATAAAAGAAGTGAATTGGGATTGATTCCAGCATGTAATACAGATGACAGATTTTTAATTCCTTTTATAATAGCATTTACTGCTCAGAGATGGAGAAAAAGCATCTTTTTGAAGATGGGGAGTGGGAAACTGAAACTAAAAGTGACCATATTAGGTGTTTCATTCATTTTAGTTACACTAACCATTTTAATGTGCAACTTGTCCACTTATGTGTCACTCCCTTCCACTCACAAAAAGGGCTTACTCTTTGGACTCTCTCTTAATTAAAATATCTTGGGTGTATATTGCCTTTTGCACATATATAATTTAGGCACATTACTCTCAGAATCTCCTGTTGTTAGTAAATATTTTACACTTGATCTATTATATACTATTATCTGCAGGTATATATGAAGATGCCTTCAGACATCAGATATTTCTTATAATCCTGCACCATGATGAATGTGGAACATCTCTAGTGGACATGAACTATTCTTGAGCTAACATGGAAACAGGAACCCATTACTGTGTAATTATATTACCCTCCCAGCCTAACCATAAACATTATTTTGACCCAGGATAGAGAAAGTATACTCTACTTTACCTGGAGATTTTGAAGGAAAAATTTTTTTTTGGATTTCAGAATTTGAGAGACAATAAAAAGTACTCTTTAATCAAGTACATTACTAATTGTGCATGGAAAAGCATGCATATTTGTAACAAATGGAATCCAAATCTGTTTCAGTTTTCAAGTGCAAATAAGAGAATTCATACCTGTAAGTTTAAGATTGTTGCCCTTTAATCCCTACACAGACTTCTTTCAGCACCTCCAAGGGTGTGGTGGAATGAGAAGGCCATGCCAAGATGGCTGCTGCCAACAGAGTCTGCCTGGCAACAGGCTGTGATTGGATGGCTTCAGAAACTGCCTGGCAACAGGCTGTGATTGGTTAGGGCATAGACCACCCCTCGACCAGATTGGCTGCCTTGGCTATATAAGCTGTTGTAGCAATTGAAATAAACGAGGCTGCAGGTTGCTTGCCTTAGGCCTGCTTTCTCCCGACTCCTGGGGTCTGTGTGGTGACTCCACGCCTCTTGCCACACTCCTCCTTTCAGGAACAAACCCTCTCAGAAAAGAAATCAACTTCAACACAAGGGTGTATCCATTTCATATCATTTTGTTATATAATTAACCTGTACAAGTCTTTCAAACAGAGAGTTTTGCTCATGAAACCTGGTATCTGCAAACAAAAAGAGGTTTCTTAATAGATCATATGACTGGATATAAATAATTGTAGTTGTTCTTTCTTCCAATGACAAGAATTGTACTTTTTCACCTTGCAAGCACAGCCACCTGACAAGCTTTGGACACAAACCATGGGAAACCTCAAGGATCACTTTCAGGTAGAAGCTCATGATACACTGTGTTCTCTTTACTCTGCCTCTGAGATCATGGAGGTCTGTGTTAAAGCAGAGCCTCAGTCAATCTGTCAATGACTTTTCTTCTTCTTTTTTTTAGATTTATTTATTTACTTGAAAGGCAGAGTTACAGTTACAGAGAGGCAGAGGCAGAGAGAGAGAAAGGTCTTCCATCCTCTGGTTCACACCCCAAATGGCCACAGTGGCAGGAGCTATGTGGATCCAAAGCCAGGAGCCAGGAGCTTCTTCCAGGTCTCCCACACGAGTGCAGGGGCCCAAGGACTTGGGCCATCGTCTACTGCTTCCCCAGGACATAGCGGAGAGCTGGATGGAAAGTGGAGCAGCCAGGACTAGAGCCAGCATCCCATATGGCTTTACCTGTACTGCAGATTACAGCTTTACCTGTATGTCACAGCGCCAGCCCCTATCAATGACTTTTCAAACAAGTAGCTGCTACCAAGCAAATGAGAGATAAGACACAGAAGCACAGATACTGTAATTTGCTTTATAACATGTATTTAAGTATTTTTAATAAGCATATACTCCTATAGGAATTTATTCAAATACATACCTAAGTAATAGGCAACTAGGTCAACTAAAATATATTATTTTAGAGAATCCATATATAAGATTGCTTATTAAATGATGTTAAGTATAAACCTCACTATCACTAAATAATTTTTTCTAAATTTTTGGTTAGTTCCACACATTGTTTCTCTTATTAAGAGATTCTGCATTATAGATAGCATTAATGGAAAACTAACGCTCTCTGCTCTTCTCTCGGTCTCTAATCTTTGTCAGACAGCTTGGTTCATTCCTTAGCATACTATTGCTTCAGTCAGTTGGCAAGTGGTGGATGTACTTCTATGCTAGCTGGCTGCTCCACTATTGCAGGTAACAGGGTTCCTGGAACTGGGACCAAATTGAACTCTGAAACACTTAACAATATTCCAATATCTCCACAGCTCCTTGGCCATATGTATCATCTACAAATTCTGTTCAATTTTATTTAATCCAAAGAACATTCAAAAGTCTAATTTTGGATGCTGGAAATTGATAAAGCAGTTTTGAAAAAGCAGTACATGAGTAAAAAAATACTAAATGCAAAACATTTAAAAATAAAGTATTTAATTTCCATTTTCAACTTCCAGTAGAATCCAGGCTAAGGGACTTCTGTAGAGAATTTCAGTCTTATATTGTCTTGCTGATTAAATGCCCCTGTACCTATTCTGATAAGCTTCATTAGTTTCATCTTTAAACACAATTTGCAATGGCAATATACAGTTTCCTAAGTTCCTATAATGACCCATGCACTCTAATTCACAGAAATGATTCTGAAATGTGCTGATTCATGCATATTTTAGTCTTAAATATATATTTTTATGTATTTATAAATATATATTTTCTATATATAATATTGTATATTTAACATAAATTTATTTAAATATCTAATAAATATATAGTATATGTTTACATATACAAATTGATATACAATTCATATTAAAATAAACATATATGTAATGATGCATATGTATAATTATTATTACACATATTTTAAGTAATACATATTATACATAAATACATAAAATTCCTTACATTTTTATCCTTAATATATGTATGAATATATATATATGTGTATATATATATATATATATATGTATAAGTTTGAGAACATAGCCAGTGAAATAAAAATGTCATCTCTGGCAAAATCCATTTATTTTACATGTCGCCATGCAGATTTTTAAAATTCTACAAACTTTTTCAAAAAAGATTAATTTGTTTGTTTGTTGTTTGTTTGAAAGAGCTATGGTGGGGGGATAGACAAAGAGAGAGATCTTCCACCCTGGTTCATTCCCTGGATGCCATATGGCCACAACAGTCAGGGCTGAGGCAGGCCAAAGCCAGAAGCCAGGAGCTTCTTCTGGGTCTCCCAGGTGGGTGTCCGGTGCCCAAGCACTTGGGCCATCTTCTACTGCTTTTGCTAGGCCATTGTCAGGGAACTAGACAGGAAGTAGAGCAGCAGGTACATGAACCAGCATCCATATGGGATGCAAGCAGCACAAACAGCAGTTCTACCCATTATGCAACCATGCAGGCCCCAATTCTACAAAAATTTTGAGGCATACTGAACTTGAAAATAAATTTTAATATTTTATCTTCAGTTATTAGAACACTGAAATATAGTAGGTGTTTGCACTAAAAATAGGTTTTTAGTGCTAAAGAGAGTCATAAAATTGAGGTTAATAAACTTTTTTATACAGTTTTATTTTATTTATTCAAAACACAGAATTACAGAGGGAGACAGAGAGACAGAGAGAGATCTTCCATCTTTTGGTTCACTTCTCAGATAACACTAATGGCCAGAGCTGGGCCAGGCCAAAGCCAGAAGCTAGGAGCTTCTTCCAGGTCTCCCTCATGGATGCAGGAGCTCAAGGACTTTGTCCATCTTCTGCTGCTTTCCCAAGCACTTTAGCAGGGAGCTGGATCACAAGTGGAATAGCTGGGAGTCAAACCTGTGCCCCTATAAGATGTCAGCATTTCAGGTAGAGGCCTAACTCATTGCATGACAATAACAGCACCCATGGTTAATAAATTTTTCCAGTACCACTCTGCAAAACATCCATATTAACCCAAACTTTCATAATCACAAGCATATACAATATTTCAGGACATGAAACCTCTATATTTATTATAGATATAGAATTCTCTCTTTCTCCCTCCCTCTCCATGTATAGACATGTATAAATCAATGATGGTAGATGAGTGTGAGACAAATCTGAGAATGTGAACACAATGAATATAATGTTATACTAATAATTAAAAATCAAAATATACTCAGAAGGCTATTTATATTACTTTTGGCTCATTTTAGTTGATATCTATTTTGATTTGAATTCCATTTCCCAAAAGCTATTATTTAGAATTTAAGAAATATTAAAGGAGAAGTTTTAATAATATTAAATATTTTAGGTATTGTAACAGCAGAATGCAATAAAAGTATATGAGTTAAAATTGGTTATTTAGTCAGATTATTATCCAAATCCCAAGAATACATACTGCATAAAACCCCAAGATCTAAGTATTTATTTTGTTAAATTACCCATATAATTGACATTTTAATTAAAATTATACTTAATTTCTTAATTTTAAAGGCAGTAAAAAATGCATGACCTAAATAATCATTGTGAAAATGTAAAGTATATGAAGAAAAATATTATCAATTTAAAATAAAATACTTGAAAATTACCTAGAGGTAGCCATTATTAGCACAATAAGATACAATTTAATTCTAATTAAATTTGGCCAAGAAAAACAAAACAATTAAAACTCAGAAAAGATGCAGACTTTAGGAAGAAAATATAAATACTCAACAAAAGATGAGATTGTATGAAAATGTCTCTGAAGTCTATTTTATATAACTAGAAATTAATGTCATTCTATGCACCTATTTCTACTGCATATTTCTACAGAGCCTTAAGTAAAATTTAGTACATGATAAAAGTTAATTAACCATTTCATAACAACAAATCAATTTGATCCCTGACCTTGAAAAGCCTCTAATTTGTTTTCCTTAAGACAGTCTTCTTTATGATAAAGTCTTAGTTAAATTTCATGATGGTATTTTATGAGACATTAATTGGAAAATATTGACCTGGAAGCTTAATATCTCACAGAAATATCACAGAAAAAAATCTACATCATAGACTCCATATTATATGCTTACATATATTGTACAGAAAGAAATCATGCAGTATATCACATAATCTCTGTACATTAATTGAACATGGGTTATTATTTATTTGAGAGGTATGGAGATAGAAAGAGACATAGATTTTTCATCCATAGTCTCTTTCCACAAATGCCTTCAACAGCCAGGACTTAGCCAGGGTGAAACCAGGACACAGGAACTCAATCCAGGTCTCACACAAGGGTGACAGGGACACAAAGACTTGAGCCACAGTGTGCTACCTCTCAGGGCCTACATTATCAGGAAGCTGGAACCAAGAGTTGCGGCTGGGAACCAAAGACAGGTACTCCAATATGAGATGTGAGCATCTTAACAGGAGTCTCACATGCTCAGCTAATTGCTATCTCGATAATCAGTTACTTTAAGGCATCTCACATTTCATATTGCATTATATTTAAAACATGATGTTCTCGTTTAACATTTTTATTGTCCCAGAGCATCTACTTCCATTTCCTTGTTTCAGTTTAAGAAATATACAATCTTTTTGTAAGTTCTTTTACCTAATTATGCCCTATATTTAATATATGTCCACATTTTCCTGAAGACATCTTACTAATGAGTTCTTCTCACTCTTTGTGCAGTGTTATACTATGTACTTTGTACATTTACCATGTAGCTGTCTTTCATTCCCTCTGGGTTTCCATTTGTTGTTTTAACTGGTGTTTTCTACTTTCTTGGAAGAATATGATAAATAAAATTCCCCAGCTTTCAGTGTTCCTACAGTTTATTAGAAAACAAAAGTAATAATGGTGATTAAAAAAAATGGCTGATGTCTGACTGGGCATTGTATCTTCTCCCTTATTTCTTTTTTCTTTCAAAGATTTATTTTTTATTTATTTGAAAGACAGAGTTTCAGAGATGGGTAGAGACAGAGAGAGAGGTCTTCCATCTGTTGGTTCACTCCCCAGAGAGCTGCAACGGCCAGAGCTGCGCCGATCCGAAGCCAGGAGCCAAGAGCCTCTTTCAGGTCTCCCACGTGGGTGCAGGAGTCCAAGGATCTGGGCCAACATCTACTGCTTTCCCAGGCCACAGCAGAGAGCTGGACTGGAAGAGGAGCAGCCAGGACCACAACCAGTGCCCATATGGGATGCCAGCACTTTAGGCCAGGCCACTAACCTGCTGTGCCACAGCGCCAGCTTCTTCCCTTACTTCTTGACACATTTTGGAATCGTTAAGTTGAAGATTCAACTCTTCCTCAAAAGCAAATTATTTTAATTTATTTTTCTGATTGTTTATGTTTCTGCTTAAGATCTTCCTTTTATATAAGAGTTTTATATTCTCTATCTGCATGAGTTATCTCTACTGTGTAAGAAATTAGGCCAAAAGTTACTTAAAAAGAGCAAAGATTAATTTCCCCACAATTTCTGTGGATCAGTAATCTGGAAGCATGCACCTGTCTTTGTGTGGTGCCTCTTGAAGCGATACCCAAGATTTTACTATATACTCCTTATTAGAAGAGAGGCATTCATTCTAAGTCACTTTCTTTTTATATTTTATTTTTGAGATAACATAATTATAATTTACATTATAGTCAAAAGAGTTCAGACCATAATACATCAAGCATATAGAGAAAGGCTATTAACCATAATCAAATTCAAAAATGTTAATTTCACTCAGATACAGCAAATTTTAAAATAACCACAGGTCATTCTTAACAATTTGATTGACAAATATACAAAACAAAGTTTGACAAAACTGTATTTGTCGCAATACTGATACATACAGGCATGTCTTCCCTTTTTTGTTCTTGTTTTATTTATTTATTTATTTATTTATTCATCTATTTAGCTCCTACTATAAGGGAGCCAACTCACTTTCTAAGGGAGGGAAATATACAAGGGCATGAATAGCAGGAAGCAATGATCATTGTAAGCATTTAAAAGCTATCAGTGCCTCATTGGCCTCCAACATATAACATTCCCCCCATCAGGATATTTTCACTCTCAAAATTCCTAAAATGCTTATTGCATTTACACATTTGTGAAAAGTCCATGTTCTCATTTCCTAGATCAACTCAGATATGATGAGGCTCTTTGGATGCATTTCCTTAAGTATAGTGCTTCTTGATTTATCCATGGTAGAACTAACAATCTGTTCCCACACTTCCAACATACAATGGTGAGACAAGTATCGATAATAAAACAGATGCTACTATTCAAGAAATGGGGCAAGAAAAGGCACAAAGAAGGCCATACCAATCCCAATATCAACCTAGAAAAATACCCAAATTTTCTTGATTCCCTTAAGTTCAAAGGTAACCCTCCACATGTATTGACTCACAGATGGGTCCTTGTTTTCACCCTTTGACTCATTCTTCCTTTAAGGAAAGGTACCACATACTTAAAGCAGAGTGCTTTCTGTCTGCATCCTGCCAGTACAATTTTGGAGATGTAACTCCTTTCTTCACTTTGCACCACCTCTGGCTCCTTTGTTCCAGGACAGAAAAATTTGCTTAAGAAAGCCATTAAGGGAACCAGCATTGTAGCATAGCAGGTAAAGCTACTGCCCATGATGTTGGCATCCCATATGAGTGCTTGTTGGTGTTCCAACTGCTCCAGTTCACATCCAGCTCTTTGCTAACGGCCTGGGGAAAGTGGCAGAGGAAGGCCCAAATGCTTGGGCGTCTGCCATTCATGTGGGAGACCCAGATGAAGCTTCTGGCTCCTGGCTTCAGACTGGCCCAGCACTGGTTGTTGTGGCCATCTGGGAAGTAAAACCACAGATGAAAGATTCTCTCTCTCTCTCTCTCTCTCTCTCTCTCCTCTTTCTCTTTCTTTCTCCTCTTTCTCTTTCTCCTCTTTCTCTTTCTGTGACTCTGACTTTAAAATAGATAGGTAGGTAGGTAGGTAGATAGATAGATAATAAAGAAGCCCTTAAGTTGAAACATAAACAATAAGATAAATAAATAATTCTCATAAAAATTACGTAGGCTTTCTCTATATTTCACTGATTTTCATTTTTTTTTCTTTCACAAAGTTTATTCCAATATCAACAAACATGTGCTTCCAGTCCAATTCTCTGCTGTGGCCCAGGAAGGCGGTAGAGGACGGCCCAAATGATTGGGCACCTGCACCCATGTGGGAGACCAGGAGGAAGCACCTGGCTCCTGACTTCGGATCTGTGCAGCGCCGGCCATAGCAGCCATTTGCGGGGTGAACCAACAGAAGGAAGACCTTTCTCTCTGTCTCTCTCTCTCTTTCTCACTGTCTAACTCTGTCAAATAAATTAAAAAAACAAAAAACATAATATTAAAATTATGATTAACTAGAGTTTTTTGGCTTTTGCTTATATACTATTCTTTTAAATTACAGAAAAAAAGAATTACAGCAAAATTGTTTTTATCAGTCTTTCATAGTGACGTATTTAATATTCTTTATTGGTGATTTTTGATTTTTCGTGTGGATTTTTTTTAACTTTTATTTAATAAATACAAATTTCCAAAGTATCACTTTTGGATTATAGCAGCTTTTTCCCCCCATAACCTCCCTCTCACCTGCAACCATCCCTTCTCTCACTCCCTCTCCCATCCCATTCACATCGATTCATTTTCAATTATCTTTATATACAGAAGGTCAATTTAGTACATACTAAGTAAAGATTTCAACAGTTTGCACCCACACAAAAATACAAAGTGTAAAGTACTGTTTGAGTACTAGTTATACAGTTAATTCACATAGTACAACACATTAAGGACAGAGATCCTACATGGGGAGTAAGTACACAGTGACTCCTGTTGTTGATTTAACAATTGACACTCTTATTTATGACATCAGTAATCACCCGAGGCTTTTGTCATGAGCTGCCAAGGCTATGGAAGCCTCTTGAGGCATAGTTTGCTAACTCTGATCTTATTTACACAAGGCCATAGTCAAAGTGGAAATTCGCTCCTGCCTTCATAGAAAAGTGCCCCCTTTTTAGATGGCCCGTTCTTTCCACTGGGATCTCACTCACAGAGATCTTTCATTTAGGTCCTTTTTTTTCTTTATTGCCACAGTGTCTTGGCTTTCAATGCATGAAATACTCTCATGGGCTTTTTAGCCAGACCCGAATGACTAAAGGGCTGATTCTGAGGCCAGAGTGCTATTTAGGACATCTGCCATTCTATGGGTCTGCTGTGTATCCCGCTTCTCATGTTGGATAGTTCTCTCTTTTTTAATTCTATCAGTTAGTATTAGCAGACACTAGTCTTGCTTATGTGATTCCTTTGACACTCAATCCTATCATTATGATCAATTACTAACTGAAACTGACCACTTTGGCTAGTGAGATGGCATTGGTACATGCCACCTTGATGGGATTGAATTGGAATCCCCTGGCACGTTTCTAACTCTCCCATTAGGGGTAAGTCTGATTGATCATGTGCCAAACTGTACTCTCTTATTCCCACTCTTCTATTTAACAGGGATCACTTTCAGTTAAATTTAAGCACCTAACAATAATTGTGTGTTAATTAAAGAGTTCAACCAATGGTATTAAGTAGAACAAAAAAATACTAAAAGGAATAAAGTTGTTCCTTGACAGTAAGGCTGATCAAGTCATTGTTTTTCATAGTGTCCATTTCACTTCAGCAGGTTTCTTTTTAGGTGCTTGGTTAGTTGTCACCAATCAGGGAGAACATATGATATTTGCCCCTTTGGGACTGCCTTATTTCACTCAGCATGACGTTTTCCAAATTCTTCCATTTTGTTGCAAATGACCAGATTTCATTTTTAACTGCTGTGTAGTATTCTATAGAGTTCATATCCCATAATTTGTTTATCCAGTCTTCTGTTGATGGGCATTTAGGTTGATTCCATGTCTTAGCTATTATGAATTGAGCTGCAATAAACATTGAGGAGCAGACAGCTCTTTATTTGCCAATTTGATTTCCTTTGGGTAAATTCCAAGGAGTGGGATGGCTGGGTTGTATGGTAGGGTTATATTCAGATTTCTGAGGAATCTCCAAACTGACTTCCATAGTGACTTGACTAGTTCGCATTCACTCTTTTAAACAAAGGCCATATCCAAAAATCTTCTGGATCAAAGTGTCTAAACTTCTGGACGTTCTAATAATTTGATTCAGAGAATCAATGAGTCAGTCATTAAGTTTCCTTAAACGCCCTTTGACATGACTGAATAAATATACTGAGGGACTAAATTCGATCTCTCTGAGGGCTAACCAAAAGATTTTACCATTTCACATTCAGTATCTACTCTGGAAGTATTTATTTTATTAGTATTAGCATGGTTGTAATCTGTAAAGGCTCAGGATCTCCAATATCATCAACTAGATCAACCTTTTGTTTAGGTGTTTCTTATGATTTATCTCTGTCCTCTCATACTTTTATATAAGTAGTAATATAGACACACATAAAACTTTGAGCACTTTGCTGAAAATTTACTTAGCTAAGTCAATGAGTTTGTTAGGCACATTTTCTGCTTCTCACATTTCTGCAGATTATATATTTTTATACTCTTCTATTGCAGTATAAAGGATCCCCTCTCCTGCAGTTTCCGACAGTATGTCTCTCATTTCTTTTTCAGCATTCATCAGAATAGCCTCAAAATTCAAATTTCTACCAACAGTCTTTAGAAGCCAATTCTGACTTTATATAACATACTGTTCAAAATCTCTCGAGTACACATTCACTGCCCAGTTTCAAATCAAATCCTTTGTATTTATGTATTTGTTAAGAAAATACTCTACTTCTGGTACCAAAACCTATATTATTATCATATTGGGTAGCAAAATTCTCCAGTAGTTTTCAAGATTTGAGGAGCAGCTTACCTGTGCACCTTTGGTCGAGGTCTGTCATACTGCTTCACAAAGCTTGCCACTGAGGCGGCCTCAGGGAGGGATCTCTTTCCAAGCTCATTTCATTGCTCATATTGTTGGGAGGATTATGTTTTGCACCGGCTATCGCACTTAAAGCCTTTGTTCCCTGCTAGATGAGTCTCTCATCAGGCAGATCAGAGCAAGCATAAAAAGGAGAGCAACAGAATCCTGAGACCCTTTGTGATCTAATTTGGGAATCAACATCTTTTCATTTTTGCTATGTTGTATTTTAAGAACAGCATGCATAGTAGGAGGTAAAGTTAGGAATTATTTCTTGCCAATATAGAGCTGCCTACTATAGAATTTAGTCTCTCTGTTTCTTAACTATTACCCTCATTTTACCTTTGTGTATGTTTTTCCCTCAATTTGTATGGGTTCCTATGGAAAATAATCTATAAATTGACTTTTCTTCACAGGAGATGTAAAATAGTCAAAAAAAAAAAAAGTGCTATCAATGAACTAAAAGAATGTTCATGCCGGCGTCCAGCTCCAGCCAGTCCAGGGGTCCCAAAGTGTGAGAGGTGTTGGCACATGAAGAAATGAGAGACACACTCACAGCAAGGCTGATGGCATGGCTCTGGCTCTCTAGCACCAGACTATATTATTATATCATAAGTCATATAATGATTCGTTCTTCTTACAATAACAAGTTTGTTGTCCACTTTCATCTAGTTACAATTTCTTTGAATTTCAAAGGCATATTCAGAGCCTGGGTTATAATTACAGACAGGTGCGAGATAACAGGCTGCCCACACAAGCCAAGGCTGGAGTGCTGCTGAGCTACACGCAAATTGGCTACACAAGCTAGAATATTACCTTCCTAATCTAATCTTTACTAGAAGCCCCAAGTTCAAAGCAGGCCCTTTTTAAAATGTATCCCCTCTTATGCAGTTCTTTCTGAAACACTTTAATTTATTTATTGTACTTACCTAAAGGTTCACTTAGATCTATCCTACGGTTTTGACATCCTAACCATTGTAGTATTTGTAGCACATATTGAATTAAAGCTTTAATAACATTTATCTTTGTTTTAATGGGAAGTATATACCAGGGAGCCTGTTGCCTTTTAATTGCTTTCCACAAACAGCTCAACCTTGCGTAAAGCATTAACTCCTTCTCCTACACTAACATTCTGCTTGATTAAAATTCTACAAAGCAATGGACATTTTGGGGATTTTGAAATTAAGCACTCTTCCCTAAAATTAGGAATACAGCAATCATTAGCTGGACCACCAGGAGGCTCTGGCTTTCTTATGCAGAGTGTAGCTCCCAACAAACTCAAAACCACCAAGAGGACTGCAGCTGTCATTCTCAGGCCTTGCTGAGACAGACCTTCTGCTGTGAGCTTGTCAGCCAGCCGAAGTTGCCTTGGCCTCGCCATGTTCAATAACCTCTTTTGCCCTTTTTTAAAAATAGATTGTAGGTTAACTTGTCTGACAAGTGTGATGACATTAAAATGACTCATCAGAAGAAAGCACACAAGAGTGCTTACGAAACACATATCCATATATGTAAAATTGAACAAGAGGCAAACATGACAATAATTAGCAACTAATGACTCCAGGTGAAAATCTCATAGTTTAATGTCATATTCCTTCAATTTTTTTCAAAATGAAAAGTGGGGGGAAAATCCAGAACCATTACTTAAGGTCTATATTAATATAAGAAAGTTTGTCAAATTTGGAATCACTTTATAATAAAATGAGATAATGTGATAAACTAACATTTAAATTTTCATAATTTTAGTTTAAGGAATATGAGAATATAAGGCATAGAATTTTTAAAAGATTGTTTTAACAATTTTGAGCTACTATTTAGAGTGAAACCAAACAAACCAAGAGCCTGATTTCCTTTTCAGTTTCATCTAAAGTTACCTTACTCCTTATACTCCATGCTACTGAAGCAGTAAACTTCAGTTTCTTGAACACTACGTGTTCTTTCATTCACAGATGGCTTTTGTATATATTGAACTCTCTGGCTTAAATACTCCTCATATCCTTTTATCCAAGAATTTCTTCTTATATTGCAGATCTCAATTTAGGTATGACCCTTTTAAGACTGAGAGTTTTCTACATTTTTAATATTCCTAGGACATGCTGTAGATCTTCAATTATAGCATTTATCCTTATCATGTCTTGCAACTGTTTATTACTGTTTGTATTTCTCTTACTAGGTGAATTACATAATGCAAATAAAATCTACTAATTAATCATAGGCATAAAACATGTTGGACAGTTATATAACATTATTATAATACTTCTTGAGTTAAAATTTCCTGGAACAATAACTATATGCTTGCCATTATGAAAAATCCATTACATAGATGATCTTATTTCCTAACCCAAAGCAATCTTTGAGTTTAGGTGGGTCATTTCAAAGAAGATAAAATGGGTATAAAATACTAAAAAGGGGGCAGACATTGCAGTGAAGGAAGTAAAGCCAACGTCTGCAACAGCAGCATCCGATATGGGCACTGGTTGTCCCAGCTGTTCCACTTCCAATACATCTCCTTGATAATGACCTAGGAAAAGCAGCAGAAGATGGCCTAGGTGTTTGATCCTCTGCCACCCACATAGGAGACCTAGATGAAGCTCCTGTCATCTGGCATTGGCCTGTCCCAGTCCTGACCATTGTGGTCATCTGGGGGAGTGAACCAGAAGATAGAAGACTGATCACTTTATCTCTCCTTCTCTTTCTGTAACTCTGACTCTCAAATAAATAAATAAGCAACTCTTTAGCAAAAACAATACTAAATTAGTAAATGTCAAATCTCATGTTCAAACTCAAAAAATGATGCAGAATTTAAATTACTAAGCCACAGAAAATAAGTAGATGGCTGTAAATTGGAAAAAAACAATAAAACTGTTTTGAGATCATCTATTATGGGAATTTGAAATTAATTACAGTCTCTTCATATAAAATGCTTTAAAATATTTGGGGCCAGCAATGTAGCACAATGGGTTAAAGCCCCAGCCTGCAGCACTGGCATCCATATGGACACCAGTAGGAGTCCTGGCTGCTTCACTTTCAAACCAGCTCCTTGCTAATGCACCTGGGAAAGCAGCAGAGGATGGCCCAAGTGCTTGGGTCCCTGAACCCACAAAATGTTTTGTGATATATAACATTATATATCTTTTCAAGAAAGTTATTATTTTATTGAACAACTAGAATTACTTAAGTCTAATCCCCCTTAACGTGAGGCAAAAATATCTATCTTCAAAGTCAATATTATGAGTTTTTTTGAATCTATAAAAAATAAGTCCAATTGATATCCCACATTAATAACTCTATAGATTTTTTAACAAATGTTTGTACTTACTAATTTGACAGAGTTACAGAAAGAGAGGGAAAGGGGGAGAGAGAAAGAGTGAGAGAGAGAGAGAGTTGGTTTCCATTTACTGGTTCACTCCCCAGATGGTAGTAATGGCCAAGTTGAGCCAGGCTGAAGCCAGGAGCCAGGAGTTTCATCCAGGTCTCCCACGTGGGTGGAAGGGGCCAAAATATTTGGGCCATATTGCACTGCTTTTCCCAGGCCATTAGCAGAGAACTGGATCAGAAGTGGAGTAAACAGGACTTGAACTGGCACCCATATGCAATACTGGTATCATAAGCAGTTGCTTGATTGGCTAAGCCACAATACCAGCCCCTGTAGATATTTTTTTTAAGATTTTATTTACTTTAAAGGCAGAGTTAGAGGAAGAGAAAGAGAATATCATCCATTAGCTGGATGTCTCCCCAGATGGCTACAATAGTCAGAGCTCGGCCAGACAAAAGCCTGGAGCCAGGAGCTTCATTGGGGTGTCTCGTTTGGATGCAGGGGCCCAAGGACTTGGGCCATCTTCCACTGATTTTCCAGGCACATTAGCAAGGACCTGCATCTGAAGTGGAGCAGCCAGGACTTGAACCGGTGCCCATATGTGATGCTGGTATTGCAGGCGGTGGCTTAATACATTATACCAAAAGAAAATTTCTTTGAGAAATGGAAAAAAGAAAGAAAAATGCAATTGAAAATTGGATTGTGGAGGTATTTAGCCTAGCAGTCAAGATGCCCAAGTCCATTTGGAGTGCCTGGAATTAATTCTCAGTTCTGGCTTCTGACTACAGATTCACACAGCAGCATTGGTTAAGTAACAGTGCTGCTGATAACCACATGGGAGACCTTAAATTGAGTTTCAGGCCCCTGGCTTCCACTTAGCCCTGTCAGAGCTGTTGCAGGCATTTGAGGAATGATTCAGTGCATGGGAGCTCTCCATCTCTCTCTTCCTCTCTTTCTGTCTCGTGAACAAATATAATAATAATAATAAACTGTAAAAATACCAAAAAATCATGAGTAAGGATTTTGAATTTGATGTGATATAGAGGAGAGGATTCTGTCTACACTGACTTTTTAAGATAGGGTTGGGAGACTAAGTGCAGGTAGGCAGGTCAAAGTCAAGGCCCACTCAGAAAGATCAAGGATGATGTCTGTGTCGGGTACATTTGAAAATATAAAAGCAAAATTAGGGTAGGGTATTTGGTCTACCAGTTAAGATGCTGACTGTGATGCCAAAATCCCATATTGAAATACCTGAGTTCAAGTGCTGGTTTACTTCTAACTGACTTCATGCTAACACACATGTTGGAAGGCTGCATTTCCAAGTAGCTGGGGCCCCACTACTCATATAACACACCTGGATTGCCTTCCTGGCTCCCAGCTTCAGCCCTGGAAACAGGCTGCAGTGAGCATTTAATGAGTGACCCTGTAGATGGGAGCCCTGTGTTTGAGTCTATGCATGTATATGTGTGCCTATTTGTTTCTCTGTCTCTCAAAAAATTAAGTGAAAATTGAAAAACAAACAAACAAAAAAACCTGTTGCAATCCTTGCATAGTTTTTGCATAGTATACATTTTCTCATCAATTTTATAAAGACCCTTTACATGCACTGACTTCAAAATTTTGGCACCAAAATAACCTTTAATTACATCTCCCCAGACATTTTGAAGAACTTGTATATTTCTTTATGCTTTCAATGCAACAATTGATAAATGAAAAATAATGCATATATTAATTTTGAGATTCTGAAGTCTAATATTGATAACAAATGCATGTGGTACCATCATCAAACACAAGGGCCATAATCCTGTCAGACTTCACCATCTTCCTCTTGTCTGTTCCCACCAGAGCCACCACCACTCTGAACTCTGTCTCTATTGGTGTCTTGATTTCTATAAAATATTCTTTCACATGGGCATTCCTAAGCAAATTGTTGTTGAGCTATGCTTATATCTGAGCTTCATAGAAATGGCATCATGCTAATAAAGTCTTATGGGCCTGTCTCTTTTCCTATCATAACTACAGTTTTGAAAATCACCAATGTTTTTTTTTTTTATTTTTATTTTTGGACAGACAGAGTGGACAGTGAGAGAGAGAGACAGAGAGAAAGGTCTTCCTTTGCCATTGGTTCACCCCCCAGTGGCCGCTGCGGCCAGCGCGCTGCAGCCAGCGCACTGCGCTGATCCGATGGCAGGAGCCAGGTGCTTCTCCTGGTCTCCCATGGGGTGCAGGGCCCAAGAACTTGGGCCATCCTCCACAGCACTGCCCAGCCATAGCAGAGAGCTGGACAGGAAGAGGAGCAACCGGGACAGAATCTGGCGCCCCAACCTGGAGTAGAACACGGTGTGCTGGCGCTGCAGGCGGAGGATTAGCCTATTGAGGCACGGCGCCGGCCCACCAATGTTGTTTTGTGTGGCAGTATGCACTTTGTTTCTGTCACAGCTCCACAGAGAGTGTTTCTGATCTTTGCTTGGGCTGCCATAATAAAATACCATTTGGTGGCTTACGAAAAAATAAGTTTATTTCTTATAGACCTGGAGACTTAAGTTCCAAGATTGGGATGCCAACATGGGTCAGACTCTGGTAAAAGGTGTCTTTCAGGTTGCATGTTATCAGCTCTTGATTGTATGCTCCTAGAGTCTCCTTTTTAAGGGCCCTAATCCCATCTATGTTGGCTCTGTCATCAACATTTAATCGACTCCCAAATATAAGATTAGGATTTCAACAAGAATTGGGGAGTAGGGAGCAAAAATACAGTCTGTAACTTATACCATATTATTTATGCTTATTTTTATTCATGCATTTTGATGACTTTGTTATTTTCTTTTTTTAATTTTTTTTTATTTGACAGGTAGAGTTAGATAGTGAGAGACA
This sequence comes from Oryctolagus cuniculus, assembly GCF_964237555.1. Lineage (NCBI taxonomy): Eukaryota > Metazoa > Chordata > Mammalia > Lagomorpha > Leporidae > Oryctolagus > Oryctolagus cuniculus. The sequence continues at coordinate 38,907,566 of NC_091433.1, read as the reverse complement.
GAGACAGAGAGAAAGGTCTTCCTTCTGTTTGTTCACTCCCCAAATGGCCTCCATGGCTGGCGCTGCACCGATCCGAAGCCAGGAGCCAGGTGCCTCCTCCTGGTCTCCCACGCGGGTGCAGGAGCCCAAGTACTTGGGCCATCCTCCACTGCATTCCCGGGTCACAGCAGAGAGCTGGACTGGAAGAGGAGCAGCTGGGACTAGAATACGGCGCCCATAAGGGATGCAGGCGTGGTGTCCAGGTTAGGCAGAGACCTGGGCTCCATTAACAGAGGATCTGGAAGAGGACTCCTGGGGGTAATTGGGCTGCGTCCACCCAGCGAGAGGCAGAAAAACCACTTAACTGAGGGAGTGCACACAGTACCAAGCTTTCCAAGGCAGCTCCTTGCAACTATTGAGGGGAAACTGGGGAACCAGGCGAGGCAAGCTGGGCCGGGCCTTGGGCAGGCGCTTCAAGCCGTCTCCTGCACCTGTACCTGGGCCACAGGACAGTCCTCTGGGCTGGGTTGGCCAATGTCCCAGACCACCTGCAGGTGAGCAGAAGCAGAAGTTAGGAGTGGTCAGAAGCATAAGGCAGGAGTGGCTGCAAGGGGAAGTCAGCAAGGCATAAGTGGAAGTCAGGCGGGGCGGGGAGGCAGGGGAGCAGAAGTCAGAAGTGGGCAGAGCCCCCAGACATAGCCAGCTGTGTCTGCCACAGCTCATACCAGCTTGTAGTTCTGCCCGAGGTCCCACAGGGGGTCTTTCACGTTAGGCACAGGAGGGAGGATTTTCTGCACCACCGAGAACCTCGAAGGAGACAGGAGGAGATAAATGCCAGGGACTGAGCGAGGCCGGCAGCCATGTGGCGCGCTCATGCATGATAGCCCCTGAGACAGGGAAGTTCGTGGAGCGGCAGAGGGGAGGCAGCACAGACCTCACCGGGTGCTTCCTGCCTCCTGCCCCGTGGCGTCCCATTCTCTCTGAGATCCGCTTTAGAGTCTCTGGAGATCCAGAGGAGCAGGCTGGTGGTTCTTACCGTCTGCACAGCAGGAACATGAACAGCAGGGCCAGAAGCATCGCCAGGGCAATCAGCAGAGCTGCCCACCAGACACGGCTCAAGGTGTCCCCTGCAGAGTCGCACACTGAATGGGAAATGGAAGGGGGGATGTCTTGGCTTGGCCACCTCTCTTCCCCACCTCCCGGGGATACCCAGATGCATGTCTCTGGAGACAGAGTTCCAGGGCCCAGATGCCTGAGCTCTACCTGCCAGGCTATGTCTCCAACAGTCAGTCATGAGAGCCTAGCAAGCAAGACCTGTGACACCCGTGGGCTGAGAGCCAACCGTGGGTGTGCTCTGGGGCTCAGGGGTCCCCTCTGAGAGACACACGTGGAGCAAGGCCTTAGGAAGCCGAAGAAGTAGCAAGGAGAACCCGTGGATGACAAGTGCGGGATACGCACGTGTGTGGCTCTGGGAGTGGCACCCACCACTCCCAGGAAACTACCAGGTGGTCATGGCTCTCACCAAAGCGCTGGGGTGCGCTCCAGTCACTGCGTATGCCTGCGAGGTATGCCTCTGCTCTGATTCTCACCACGAAAGTCCCTGGATGGAGGAGGTCCAACGAATTCACGTTGTCTCGGAACTGGAGAATGGGTAGAGAGAGGGTGTGGCCACAGGTAGGCAAAGGGTATGGCCAGGGTGCCCAGGGTCTCAGGCTGGGGCCGGATTTGCCAACAGATGCTGCAGGACTGGTGAGCAGAACTGAGGTTGCTCTGCAGCAGGGGGCGTGGCTGATCCACTGCAAATGCATGTAGCATGAGCAGAGGGCTGAGGCTGCAAAGCCAGGGCACACTTGAAACCCCCAGGAAGCAAAAGTGGCACCAAGCACTTGGCGCAGAGTCATGAGAGGGAGCAGGACATCTCTTATGTGCACAGCTTGTGGCTATGCCAGCTCCTGGCATAAGATGTCCCCCAGGGAAAGCCCAGGCCAGCATCCACAGGCAGCACTCAGTGCTCAGAAAGGGGCTTGGGGCCTTGCCACTACTCCCTGTGCCAGCTCAGGGCTCTCTCTGACCCAACAGCTACTTCTCTTCTTTTGCATGGTGATTGGCAAGTAGATTGGCAGGTGGGGCACTGCATGCTGATCTAAGCCCCATAAAGGGTCCAAGACCATCTAGTCCACCAACACATGTGCTTTTGGCCTGAACACCTTGGCTGGGACTGGTGTGGGTGAGATGTCTGCTGGAACCTACAGGGTGCCCCGCTCAGGCTGCAACCACCCACTGGTACACCCTCTTCTCTGAGGGATGCAGCCACAGTCTGCCAAACTGGCCCCACCCTGAATCCCAGGTGACCGGCCCCAGGCTAAGGGGTTTCTGGGCAAAGGCACGGAGCAAATTTGTGGGGTCTCTCATCTTGGGGGCATCATTGAATCTCTTTTCTCGTCCCTCCATGTGTGGCTGGTTGAGATGGCAGTCGGTGGGTGGAGTCTATCCCACGGGGCAGGGTGGGGGCAGTGCTCAGCCATGATATTAACAAGCCCACCCTGTACAATTCCAATCTGAGCTGCTAAGGGGTGCTCACAATTTGCTCCACAGGAGCTCCTTGGCCCTGCAAGAGAAAAAGCCAAAGAACTTTTTGAGTAGAAGGAAACCACTCCCCCAAGGAACCTTCCCCTTCTACCTCCCCCCAAAATGTCTGGGTAAGGGGTGGGAGTGGGGCAGAAGGTCCAGCTGGGACAATAAGTACTGACAAAGTGACTGCCAGTAGGTGACTGCTTCATAGGCAGCACATTTCATGAGGGTCCCAGCTGAAGCTGAACTAGGACTTTACCTCTGACTGCAGCAATACCTGCTCCTTCCCATCAGTGAAAGGGAGAAATAAGTTGGTGACATAGTCACTTAGAAAACAAACAAAAAAAAACTACCCACTCTAAAACAATAAACTCAAAAAAACTTGACCCTTTGGGGAAAAAGAGCCTTTTTAGCAAATGAAATAATTAATATTTGAGTATAATAAATATAACACACAGTTATAAAGATTATCAATAAGCAATTATATGTAAATAATACATATAAAAAATGAAAAAGTGTGACTCATTGGATATATAATACTAATGGGGCTGGCATGGTAGCACAGTGAGTTAGGTTGCCACCTAAAACTCCAGCAACCAGTGTCTGCCACTTTGAATCGCAGCTGCTCTGCTTCCAATCCAGCTCCCTGCTAATGCAACTGGGAAGGCAGTGGAGGATGGCCCAGGTTCCTGGGCCCTTGCACTCATGTGGGAGACTCGGATGGAGCTCCTGGGGATGCCTCAGGTCCCTGTGTAACTACTGTACCCACGCAGGCAACAAGGATGGAGTTCCTGGGGATAGCTGCACCCACGTGGGAGACCTGGATGGAACTCCTGGATCCTGTTTCCAGCCTGTCCAGCCTGTCCCAGCCCTGGCTGCTGTAGACACTTGGGGAGTCAACCAGCAGATAGAAGATTCTCTCTCTCTCTCTCTCTCTCTGTCGCTCTCTTCTTTCTCCAGTTGCCCCAAGTGTTTACCCTCTGTATGCTCAGCTGGTAACGGACTCTGCGGTTGAAATGGCTCACGTTCTTCCACTCCAGGAAAGCATGGGTGAGATTGCACCTTATGGTGACATTTGGCGGACTCAATCTCTCTACAGGCAGGGGACAGAAATAGAGAATATGTTTTCCCTGTGGGAGACACACAGAAACATTGTCTCCGCAGAGACTGGAAAAATCTGCTTCTTGCACACTGGGGGCTGCAGTAAGACAGAGGCCAGGGTCAGCAGTCACCTGCTCCTCCCTCTCTCCCTTCTTATCCGATCATCTTTCTCCCCCCTCTTCCTCCTCCCTGCTTGCTCCTCCCTTTTACCTTCCTCCTCCTCCTCTTCTCCTCCTCCTTTTCCTCTACCTCCCTTCTTCCCCTCCTCCCCCTCTCTCCTCCTCCTCCTTTTCTTCTTTCTCCCCTCCCGTCCTCATCTTGTGCTCCTTCCTCTTCGTCTTCTTTACCCCCTCCCCACCTGTCTCCCCCCCCCGTCCTCATCTTGTGCTCCTTCCTCTTCGTCTTCTTTACCCCCTCCCCACCTGCTCCTCCCTTTCTCTGTCCTCCTCCTACTCTTCCTCCATTCCTCCTCCACCTCTTCCTACTCCTCCGTCTCCCCTGACCCTCTATCCAACTTGGCGGCCCATGGCATCTTGCTCAGAGCAGGAACCTCCCAGTGCTAAGGGCAAGCGCGGGCAGGGCCCACCCGGTCAGTACTAACCCTGCTGGAAGAAATCCACCATGTCTTCCTTGCAGGGGATACGGGCTCCTGCGCTTGCGCCATGCACCTGCACCAGGAACCCGCCCTGGTACCTGGAGACATCATCCCAGCGGCAGCCGACTCGCACGCCGCGCTCGTCTACGTGGTAGCGCGGGCACTCAAGGTCCTTGCCGCTCCTGTGCGCAGGACAGGGAGGTCGGGAGCGAGCCCGCGGCTCTTCCCAACCAAGCCACAGGCGGGCCAGGAACACAGCAGACGCACCTACCCTACTCTCCAGGAGAGCCGGTACTGGACACCGCGCGGGGCCGCCCTGCCCACAGCCCAGCGACAAGTGAGCACAGTCATGTCGTGCACCCAGCAAGTCAGGTTCTTGGCCGCGGCCTCAGAGTCGCCGTCTGCAGTGGCAAAGAAGACAAACCCGCGTTGCTTTCCAGAGCGGTCTCTGGTGCACTCAGGTAGGAGACCCGGAGGGAGTCCCTGGGGCTGGCCCAGGAACTTGTGCACTTGCTGCCACCCACGTAAGGGACCCTGATGGAGCTCTTGGCTCTTGGCTGCAGCCTGGCCCAGCCCTGAACCACCCCCCACCCCCCACCCCACCCCCCACCAAAAGCGGAAGGAGTATCTCTGGTCACCTGGCTCAGGGAACAGGATCCACGTGGAGAAAGGCGGATTGCCAACGCGCACGGTGTAATTGCTGACTTTGCACAGGGAGAGTGCGTGGTACTCACAGTACCTGTCCTGCTCCGCCTAAGAAAGACAGGAGGAGAACCTGGGATCCTCTCCAGGACGTGTTCGGATGGATGTGAAGCATGTTGACGTTTTTTTATAAAAACCATAGAATCATGTGTGTAGAAATAGCTCCATCTAAGGGTCACAGTAGAGAACTGCGACTTTAAAAAAAATCCATGGCAGGTGACAGTGTGGTGTCCTGTATGAAGCTGCCACTTGTCATGCCCACAACCCATGTCAGAGCAAGAGTTCGAATCCCGGCTGCTCCATTTCGATACAGTTCCCTGCTTATGTGCCTGTGAAAGCCAGAGGAAGATGGCTAAAGATCACGGGTCCCTGCAATCCACGTGGGAGACCCAGATAGAGCTCCTGGCTCCTGGTTTTCCTGTGGCCCAACCTCGGCCATTATAGCCATTTGGGAAGTGAACCAGAATATGGAAGATTCAATCTCTATCTCTCTCTCTCTATCTATCTATCTATATAGGTAGATAGATAAATAGATAGATATGGATATGGATATAGATATGGATATAAATATAGATATAGATATATTTCTCCCTCTCTGCTTCTCCAGGATGAACTCAGAGACCGGAAAGAGGAACTCAGGCTGTCAGCTCCCTGGTGTCTCAGGTCTGAGACAAACCTCAGACTGAGACAGAGGACAATGGTTTTACCTTCAGGATTTGCTTGGAGTCTTTGATGCATTTAATATTGGTTGCATTTCCATGGAGGTCCCAGGTCAGCCTGTCAGGTTTTGCTTCCATCCTGAGGTTCGTGATGGGTGGACTCATGTCTGAAAAGTTTATAGGAGAGAGACGATATTCTTTTTTTTTTTTTTTTTTTAAAGAAAATCAACTGACTCGAGAGAAAGAAAGAAGGGGACAGGCCGGCGCCACGGCTCAATAGGCTAATCCTCCGCCTGCGGAGCCTGCACACCGGGTTCTAGTCCCAGTCGGGGCGCCGGATTCTGTCCCGGTTGCCCCTCTTCCAGGCCAGCTCTCTGCTGTGCCGCAGGAGTGCAGTGGAGGATGGCCCAAGTGCTTGGGCCCTGCACCCCATGGGAGACCAGGAGAAGCACCTGGCTCCCAGCTTCGAATCAGCGCGGCGCCCCTGCTGCAGCGCGCCGGCTGTGGCGGTCATTGGAGGGTGAACCAATGGCAAAAGAAAGACCTTTCTCTCTGTCTCTCTCTCTCAGTGTCCACTCTGCCTGTCAAGGGAGAAAGGAAGGAAGGAAGGAAGGAAGGAAGGAAGGAAGGAAGGAAGGAAGGAAGGAAGGAAGGAAGGAAGGAAGGGATCTGATCTGCTGACTCATTCCACAGATGGCCTCAACAACTAGGGCTGAGCCTAGCTGAAAACTCCATCCAGGTCCCCATGTGGGTGCAACAGGTGCACAAGTACTTGGGCAATCACCTGCTGCCTCCCTGGCAAAAACAGGAAGCTGGATTCAGCAGCCTCATCTGGGTCTCATACATGGGTGGCAGGTGTATAAGTGCTTGAGCCATTATGGGCTTTTTTTTTTCCAGCTACCTGAAGCAGAACACACATCAGATGTAGTCTCATCAGAACGATCACACTGGGTGAAGCAGAGGCACAGATCCCAGTGCTCAAGCAATTTCAGATAAGCCCATGACATGAATCTCTCAGGATCAAAATCCTGATGGCTGGGAGCCAGCATCGCAGCACACGGGATTAAGTTGCCCCTTGTGATGCCAGCATCACACTGCTAGTTTGCATCCTGCTTCTGCTTCTGATCCAGTTCCCTGCTAATGCACCTGAGAAGGCAGCAGGTGATGGCACAAGTGCTTCAGCATCTGCAACCCATATGGGAGACCAGGATGGACCTCCTGGAGATGGCTCAGGGTCTTGTGCACCTGCTGCAGCCTCATGGGATACCCAGTTGGAGATTCTGGGAATGGTTCAGGGCCTTGTACACCTGCTGCATTCACATGGGAGACCCTAATGGAACTCCTGGCTCCTGGCTTCAGCCTGGCCCAGCCCTGTTTGTTACAGGCATTTGGAGAGTGAACCAGGGGATCGAAGATCTGCTGTCTCTCTCTTGCCTCATCAATAAATAAAATAAGATCATTAAAAGCTACTGATGCCTACCTGGGTGGATTTGAAGCAGATGGGAGGTGGGCATGAGGAGCAAGGTCAGCCACAGGGCTGTCATGGTGAGCGCAGGAGAGCAGGTACCTGGGGTGTTTGGCAGCAGCAGTGACAGCAGCATCTGGGTGGGGAGGATGAGGGTGGGAGGATGCTGGGCTCCTCCAGAATGCTGTGCTGAGTACACGTGGCTTCTTACAGGACGGAAGGCTCTGAGGCAGATGCACATGTGTACATCTACATATGTGTGCACCATGCACATGTATGGGTGGACTAATGTGCATATGAGCATGTATGTACATGGGTGCATTGTATTGTGTGTGTGTATGTGTGCCTGTCTGTGTGTCTGTCTCTGTGTGTCAGCCTCATTATCTCTTGCAAACATGACTATTGCACATGGGTGTCCTCTTTGCTCTGATAGCAATGGCAGCAATGACAAGAATCTTGTCCCTGTTGCTGACTCCAAGTGCCAGTTCAAGTCCCTGCTGCTGCACTTCAGATCCTGCTCCCTACTGATGCACTTGAGAAGCATCAAGTGATTGCTCATGTACTTCTGCACCTGCTGCACCCATATGGAAGACCCAGATGGAGCTCCTGGGGATGGCTCAGGGCCTTGTGCACCTGTTGCATCCACATGGGAGACATGGATGGTGCTCCTGGCTCCTGCTCCCTTCTAATGCACACCTGGGATGCAGCATGTGATGGTTGCAATACTGGGGCACTGCTGTAGCCACACAGGAGACCGGGAAGGAGCTCCTGGCCCCTGGCTGCAGCTCCCTGTTAATGCGCCCATGGGTGGCACCAGGTGATGGCTCAAGTCCTTGTGCACCTGCCATTCAGTGGGTGGGAGACCAGGACTGAGGTCTCAACTCCCAGCTTGGGCCTGGCCCTTCCTGGGCTGTTGTGGGCATCTCGGGGAGGAATGAACCATTCCATGGGAGCTCTGTCTATCTGTGTCTGTCTCTATCTCTCTGCCTTTCAAATACAATCTAAACATACAATAAAAAAGCAATTAACAGGTGCAAATTGTGACATGAATTGTCTCCTTAGGGTTCATGGAACCCAGCGTGCCTGAAATCTATCACTGTGGCTTAGAACCAAGCTCACAACCATCCCTGAGGTGCTGGCCACGGATGCTTGATCCTGCGTCTCTACACGGAGCCATGACTCTTATTGAATCGGCCATGTTCAAATGCTCGGTTGCCAACGGAGGCTGCTCACCCCCGCCCCCGGCGCGCACGCCCCATCTTGGCCAGCATGGGCTCTGCAGAGAGCACAGACTGCCCCTGCCCCTCACCCTCGCAGTTACCTCGTACTCCGCACCCCACCGCGATCAACGGCTGTTACCTTGCATTCCTCTCGCCACGGTGGATGATTTATGGCTGTTGCCTTGTATCCGTCTCCCCTCTGTGACGTGATTGACAGCTTCTCAGCTCTAGCTTCCTGCTTTGCACAGGGCCCCACTGCCCAAAGAGAAACCAAAGCTCGTGGTCTCCCAACTCCGGCTGTGTTTATATTTTGCAGCTGCGGCTCCACCCCTTGAAAAGCAGAGCCAATGAGGGTGCCCTTGCTCTGCGACCCTTAGTTGCACGGGGGAGTGGTCAGGGCACTGATGGGCTCTTGGAGAAGGAGCCCCAGCAAGGATGACTTCTGGCACTGTGGGTGCATTCAGGGACAGGACTGGCGCTGGGCAGAGTAGCATGTTTGCCCTGTGTGTGGGCAGCTGAGGCCAGACTGTGGATTCTGGGTGCAGTGTTTGTAGTGATCTCCTGGAGACAGGTGGGCTGGGAAAGGCAGAATTGGGACTGGGAATGGGAGGAAACAAGGGGGACAAGGAAAGGGGAGGTCACCCCCGTGTTGACGACACCTGGGGTTTCTCTCGAACAGGATGTTGGTATGAGGAACCCCAGAAGGAACTCAGAGGTGGCTTGAGACAGACAGAGGAGGGCTTGGCATGCCCTGACTCCCAGACAGACAGATTGAGAGGCAGAGATCCTCTCTCTCTGCTGGTTTCCTGGCAACAGCCAGAGCTGGGCCAAGTGGGATCTGAGAGCTGGGAATTCCATCCAGGTGTCTCACATGGGTGCCAGGGACCCCTTTACCTGAACCATCACCTGCTGTCTGCCAGGGTGCACATGAGCAGGGAACTGAATTCCACCACTGACCCCATGGTGAACAGTTGAGATGCTGCTGGGGACGTCCTTATCTGAGGACCTGATTATGAGTGAGCCTCGGGCAGGCAGAAGGTGGTGGCTGAAGTCCTTGGGCACCTGCTGCACCCACTTGGGAGACCTGGGGTGGAGCTCCAGGGCTAGCTCACAATCAGTCACTCAATACCATCTGCAGAGACCTCTCTCCTGGGGCCCCAGTGATTTGAGATAAACAGGTGCATCCTGTCAATCGTACTGTTCCTTGGATGGCTTTGGGGAACCTACCCTAGACTTCTGTCATATGTCAATCACACCACTCCTGGGCTTGCTTCTGGCCACCTGTCCTGGGCTAGGGTGCAGAGTTTTGTTACACCCAGAGCTGCTGTGAGTTTGGATCCATGGCACCAAGCCAGCCCCTCGGGGTCACTGCCTCTGACACCTTGCCACAGTAGCCTCTGTGCCCTGAGCCTCAGGATCTCTCTGTGGCCAGTTGCAAAACCCATCTGCTCTCAGCAATAGAGACTCATTTCCTTTGCTTGTGGGTGGGAATTAAACTTTCCTGTGGGTTTTCTCAATGCACGCAAGGGAAGTCTTTTGCAAGCTGTTGGCTGCATTTTATCAAGCCCCAGTCCCAGCCAGAGCCACATATATTTCAAAACTCAGAAAAATCTCTTTTTACCATCAGCCAGGATCTCTTACGCAATGGCTTTGACCTACAGTAGAGCCAGCCATCGCAGCTAATTACAAAGGGGTCATCTTTGCCGGTTTTTGTCTTAGAAATATGCACTTACTGTTGGAGTCTTTCTTTCTGGCAGTCAGGGGTGCATAGAGCTGGAGAAAGGGGGATTTTCTGTTGTAAATGCAATAGAGCTCCCTGCTAATGTACACCCAAGAGGCACCAGGCAATGGCTCCAGGACTTGTACTCCTGCTGTACCCATGAGGGAGATGTGGTTGGAGCTCCTGGGGATGGCTCAGGGCCTTGTGCACCTATCACATCTACATGGGAAACCTGGATGGAGCTGAGGTCATCATATAATGCAGATTAGTTCAATACAATTATTTCAATTAATAAATCATCAATCTATATTAAAGAATAGGTTTGTGAAAAATGAATGAAATAAAATATGATCTATACAATCTAGGAACTGTGCCATATCACATATTAATAAATAGATTTGATTGATCTATAGATATTAATGAGATCATTACCAATATCATTCATCCTCTACACAGTTTAAAACTGACATAGTCATATTATGGACCCAAGATTTAATGCCAACAGCAAATTCTGTAATAGTAGCTCTAACCAATAGAGTTATACTATGAAACATGGCTGAATTTTTTATCAGTAAATCCCTTGACATATTCTGCAACAGAAATAGTAACACAGAGGGCTCAAAGCAAGTTTCCTGCAGTGAGTCTCTTGACATATCCTATACCTGGTACAGTCTTTTTCACTCAGGATTTTAGTCATCAATAAGTTACTGTATAGACCCTGAAACAGATACAGTCACATCATGGACTCAGCCTAAGTCAGTAGAAATAAATGCCCACATAGAGACTATTTCCACAAAAGTCACACCATTGGCTCCAGGTGAATTTTTTTCAGAAGTGAAGATTGGGACACACATAGGTGGTGGTGTAGATACACTGTGGAAACAGGCTGTACCTCCTTTGCTAGTTCCCAAGTTAGGGATTTTCATTCATATTGAAACTCATATTTCATTCATATTGCCTTTGACACAATCTGTGTCTGATATATTTACAACATGAACATGAACAGCATATCCAGCAATAAATCTCTAGATACATCCTCCACCTACTAGAGACATACCATGTACCCAAAATAAATTTCCAACAGTAAATGCTTGGAATCAGGCTGAAATAATACCAGTCAATTACAGGATACAGTCTGAACTGTCAACAGTAAATATTTGGACAGAGTCTGAGTCTTTAATACTAAATTATAGGATACAGATTGAGACTAGTTTAGCCAGACAGTGGACAGAGGCTGCTGACTCTCCTGTAGTAAATCTCTGGACACAGTGTATAGCTGATAAGTCTCATTGTATACAAAGGCAGCATCTTCAACATTAATTTCTTGGTCATAACCTGAAAATAATAGAGTTACAGACTGGATTCACGCCAAATCTCCACTAGTAAATATATGGACAGAAACTGTAGGTATCACAAATGAAACTTGGACTCAAGATGAATTTCTATCACTTAATTCATGAATATAAGATTTGACTCACACAGTTACACCTTAGGCACAAGCTGAATCTCCAACAATAAAAGTCTGGATACAACCTTCATCTAATAAAACTATAGTATGGGCCCATTTGAATATGGACATTTTAATAATGTTGATTCTTCCAATCCATGAACATGGAATATTTTTCCTTTTTTAATGTCTTCTATTTCTTTCTTTGGTGTTTTGTAATTTTCATTGTAGAGATCTTGGGCATTCTTTGTTAACTTTATTCCAAGGTATTTAATTCTTTTTGGAGCTATTGTGAATGGGACTGATCATAAAAGTTCTTTCGCAGCCATGACATTGTGTATAGAAGGCCTATTCAGTGAAATAATTACAGAAATCTTCCTCAATTTGGAGAAAGAAAGGGACATCCAAGTAGAGGAAGCACACAGAACTTTTAAAAGACATGATCAGTGTTGCTCCCCCTCTTCATGGAGGAACGACACAGGACCCTGCGCTGTTCTTTTGTCTGCTCAGCCCTCCCCGGGTTTGCTGCTGGTTCTTCCCGGGTTGGCTACCGACCCTTCCACCTCCATGGAAGGGCGGTTCCCCCTGCCACTTTCCCCACTTCCGCGGGGGAGCGGCACACCGTCGGCCAGCTCTCTCGGGGGCTGCTCAGATGTTCCTCAGGTGTTCCCCTTAGATGTTCCTGGTGCATGTTGTCTCTCTCCTCCTTTATAGTCCTCTTCCACCAATCCCAACTCTGCTACCCACACGCCGAGTACGCTGCTCTCCTCCAATCAGGAACAGGATCAGCTCCTGCAGGTTACTGGTTGAACTGGAGGCAGCTGTGTAAAAGTTGTTTTTACTCCTCTCCCAGCGCCATATTGTGGGAGAGCAGATGCATAGAATAAGTCTTAATTCCAGTAACTTAGTCTAGTTGCTCCCCACAGATCAGAAAAGATCTTGACCAGGACACATTGTAGTCAAACATACAAGTGAAAACATAAAGAAAAGATTCTAAATTGTGTATGACAGAAACAACATATTGCTTTCAGAGGACTCCAAATAGACTCACAGCTGACTTCTCATTAGAAACTATGCAGCATAGGAGAAAATGATGAGACTTAGTTTAAGTCTTAAGAGAAAAAAAAAAACCTGTCAACCCAAAATATCATTCCTTGCAAAGCTCTCATTTGTAAGTGACAGCAAAACAAAGACCTTCCATGATAAATACAAATTGAAAAAATTTGTCACCACTCATACAGCCTTACAAATGATGCTTAAGGGTATGCTACACACAGAAACACACAAAAAAAGTCATCATTATGAAAGAATGCGAAGGCAGAAAATCTCCCAGTAGAAGTACAAAGGAAATCCAAAGTAAGCAATAGGAATATTTGTAGAAAAATTTCAGGGCCAAGTCATTTCTTAACAATAGTCACCTTGAAAATAAACAGCTTCAACTCTCTGGTTAAAAGATACAGATTGGCCAAATGGATTAAAAATAATATCCACCTATTTGCTTCCTACAAGAAACATGTCTCACCAACAAAGATATATGCAGAATGAAAGTTAAAGGATGGAAAAATGTATTCTATGCTAAAGGAAAACAAAAAATGGCAGATGTTGCCATCCTAATATCAGAGAAAGTAGATTTTAACATTAAAAACTGTTAAAAGAGATGAGGTAGGACACTATGTAATGATTAATGGATCAATTCAACAGAAAGATGTGACTATAATGAACATATACAGACCCAATTAAGGGGCACCTGGCTATATAAAAGACATGTTAGTGGATCTAAAGGGAGACAAAGACTCCAATACATTTATAATAACAGATTTCAACAATGGACAGATCAACTAGACTCAAATTCAACAAAGAAATGACAGAGCTAGCTGTATGGACCAAATGGACCTAAGTGATATCTACAGAACTTTTTCACCCCATAGTTGCAAAATACATATTCTTCCCAACAGTTTACAAAACTTTATCTAGAATAGACCATATATTCGTCTATAAAGCAAATCTCAGCAAACTAAAAAAAATCATAACCATACCATGCTCTTTCTTTGGTCACAAAGGAGTGAAGCTGTAAATCAACAATTCAAGAATATCTAGATCACGTGCAAACACATGGATGAACTGAGGGTCATAGAAGAAATCAAAAGAGAAATCAAAAAACTTCTGGAAACAAAGGAAGATGATAATACATCAAATCAAAGTTATGGGATATAGCAAAAGCAGTATTAAGAGGAAAATTTACTGCATTTGGTGCCTGTTGAAGAAATTGGAAAGGAACCAAATAAATGAGCCACCAGTACATCTCAAGGACAAGTAAATGTCCAAACGTAGTATGGCTGAGCCATGTGGTAAGATCTATTTTGAAATCTTCACAGTCTTCTATAATGGTTCTACTAGTTTAAATCAGAATCTACACAAGTTGTCCCCAGACTGATATTTAACTTAACAATGTTTCAGCTTCATGTTGCTGTGAAAGCAGTGTGTATTCAGTAGAAACCATACTTCAGATTCTGAATGTTGGTCTTTTCTGGACTAGTGATGAGCAGTAAAACACTTTTGGAATTCTAAGATGTGGCAATCAGCTCCAGCTCCAGTTAGCCATACTGGTAAACATCAATACTCTACAGTGTGCTATATTATTATTAAGATGTGAATGTTGCCATGCATTAAGATGTTCAGTAGGTCAGATGTATTAACTGTTTTATACTTACATTATAATCAAATTCCAATGGGTTTATTGGGATTTAATCTTATTTTAAGTCCAGGAGCATCCATATTAGATTTTCAGTTTTGGTATTTAAGACTTCAAGGATCTTGACTCTTTTAAAAATATTTTATTTACTTGTCTGAGATGCAGAGTTAGACAGAGAGAAACAATGAGAGAGGTCTTCCATATGCTGGTTCACTCTCCAAATGGCTGGAACAGCCAGAGCTGGGCAGATCCAAGGTGAAGAGCCAGGAGTTTCTTCTGGGTCTCTCACATGGCTGCAGGGGATCAACCACTTGGGTCATCTTTCACTGCTTTCCCAGGCTATTAGCAGAGAATTGATCAGAAGAGGAGCAGACAGGTCATGAACCTGCAGGCAGAGGCTTAGCCTACTATGCCACAACACCAGCCCCCTACATAGGTGGCAGAGGCCTAAACATTTAGGCGATCACCTGCTGCATTTTCCAGGCCATTGCCAGGGAGCTGGATAAGAAGTGGACTAGGTGGGCCTTGAGCCAGTACATGTATGGGATGGTGGCATCATAGGCAGTGTTTTTACCTGCTACACAACAAGGCCAGCCCCAAGAGGAACATTTCTTTCCAAGTGAATGGCACAGATACAAAAATGCAGAAGTTTGTTTGTATGTTAAACTCAACAGTGCCAGTCTGTTTAGCAGAAATAGGGACTGAAGATTTTTTAAAATGGACGAGAAATGATTGCTCCATTGAATTCACTTTTACTGGCTTTTCTTTTTTCCCTCAGCTTTGGCAGATTGGATTTCTCTATGACATGCATTGCCTTGGCAGGCATGATCATTGGCTGTAGCAATCAAATCTGCATCCCTAATTAGTAGCTATTGGATTCTCACTGTGGTGCAGTGTGTCAGCAATATGTAAGCTTATGTTTGCCTCATACCACA
Organism: Oryctolagus cuniculus; assembly: GCF_964237555.1. Lineage (NCBI taxonomy): Eukaryota > Metazoa > Chordata > Mammalia > Lagomorpha > Leporidae > Oryctolagus > Oryctolagus cuniculus. The sequence continues at coordinate 38,892,480 of NC_091433.1, read as the reverse complement.
CCCTGTAACCCATTACCCTCATATTAGTGAAAACTTTGCATAAATTCCTAAACTATCTCTGTTAACCCCACAACATCTCTGAAGATAAACTAGAATTTTATTCTCTATGTTTGGCTGATTAGCATTGATGTTAGTTAATTCCTCTGCAATTGTATCCTGTACACCCTGAATTCATTCCCTGACCTGTGATTTCTCTGGAGGTGAACTAAGAAACCTTGAATATCAGGGCTAACAAAAGCCTAATATGTTTGTTTTTTTTTTTTTTTTTTTAATGCTCAGCTTTCATAGTAAATCTAGTTTAATCTATATCCACCCACACAGGAATCCTAAAGACTCTGCTGTGATAATGGGCCCAAGGCACCCTGGGGCACCATTGAAAGTTAAGATCTCTACCATTCCACTACATGAGAGATTCAAGTTGGTTAGTGGGGCAGCAAGAAATGACCTAGTCTTGCTGCTTCTTCAAGAGGCTCAGACTCCCATTCAGTTCTTTGCACCTTTGGGATATTTGAAGAATCTGAATAGCTCAGAATGCTGGCTGTCTGGGACATTCTTAAACCAGGTCAGTGATTACTATTATTACAGCAATGATTGTAAGACAAGAATTTTAATATTAGATTTCAACAAAAACCTCTACATTATAAATTGTGGGATTTTGATCAAAATCAGACACTTTGATATTTTATTTATTTTATAAAATTAGTGTTTGAAGACTCCATAGGATTTTAGAGATGAAAAATATGATAGGAACATCTTTATGGTATAGCCAAGTGTTACCAACGAGGTGGCAATGATTTACTTCCCAAATCTTTGCTAACCTGAAAACAAGGGGACAAAAAGAGGTTTTTGATTTGTTTTGGACTTGAATTGGAATTGTACATATCAAATTGGATTTGTTAATTTTGAAGATTGCCATTTAGCAAATTATTAAAAGGTGACACAAATGGAATTTAAAAGGAAATACAACAAATTTGATGCTATAAGAAAAAATGGAACTTCTTAGTTAAGTTAGAGATATGAGTTTAAGTGGTGATATAGATTATGGCCTTCTCTAAATACTTGCTGTTTCAATATAACCTATGTACGTTAGGAGTTTTATGTTTTCACTGTGTAGGAGTGAAAGATGAGAATCTAGAAATGTTACAAATACAGGTGATGGGAGCATCACCTTGTGCTCACCTCTACTCTGACGTAGGTAATTCTGTTTGATGAGCATCTCAGTTTTTCAAAATAATTGAAAAATCTTAGCTGGCACATAATTTTATAGATTTGTGGTATGTTATGTGATGTTTAAATACACAGACACATTGTATAATATCCAATTGGATAAATTCATCTACCTACTCAGGTATTTTTTAAGATTTAATTATCTATTCAAATGTCAAAGTTACAGAGAGAGGGAGAGACTGAAAGGGAGAGACAGAGAGGTCTTCTACTCCCCAAGTGGCTGCAACACATAGGGCAAGTCTAAGCCAGGAACCAGGGGCTTCATCCAGGTTTCCCATGTGGGTGACAGGGGTCCAAGCAATTGGGGACCCTCTTCTGCTTTTCCCAGGCCTTTGGCAAGGAGCTGGATGGGAAGGGGAGCTGCTGGGATGTGATTTAGTACCCGTACGAAATGCTAGTATTGCTGGTTGCAGCTTTACTTGCTACACCACAAAGCCTGCCCTCCGTTTCTTAAAAAGATTTATTTATTTGCAAGGCACAGTTAGAGAGAGATGGAAGGAGAAGGAGAGAGAGAGAGAGAGAGAGAGAGAGAGAAAGAAAGAAAGAGAAAAAGAGAGCTTCTATTTGCTGGTTCACTCTCCAGATGGCTGCAACAGCTGGGGCTGGGCCAAGAATTCACCTGAATCTCCCACATTGGTCAAGTACCCAGGCCATCTTCCACTACCTTCCCAGGCACATTATCAGCGAGCTGGATGAGAACTGGTCCTCATGTGGGATGCCCAGCATCTAAGGTGGTGGCTTAACCCACTGTGCGACAGTGCTGGCCCTTCACTTAACATTTCTTTATGGTGAAAACACTCAAAATCCTTTCATCAGTTTTTTTAGAGAAGCATCCAATGATAATATCATTAATGGTAGCCATTTTTCTAGGCAATAAAACCACAGAACTTCTATCTATAACTTTGCACCCATTAAATCAGAGTTGCCCCATCTCATCAACCTTCCTATTCTCCCCAGCCTCTGGTCTTCATAATGATCTTAACTTATATGAGATCAACCTTTTAAAATCAATTAGTAAAATTATGTGATGTTCATCTTCAGTGCTTGGCTTATTTTACTTAACATAATGACTTCAGTTCCATACATGTTATTGCAAATGAAACGATCTCCTCCTTTTTAATAAATTAGTTTATTCCATTGCTTATTTCACATTTTCTCTTTCAGTTGTTTGTAGTTGGACATTGCTTCTGTTCTTTGTTTTCTTTTTTTTTTTTTTTTTGCCATTGAGAATAGTGCTGCAATAAGCATGGAAGTGCAATGTTTCTTGAAAAGATGAATTTTATTTTCCTTGGCTATATACCCAGGAGTGGAAATTCCTGGATCATATGATGTTCTGTTTTTAGTTTTTTGAGGACTCTTTAAACTGTTTTTCATAAGAGCTGTACTGATTTACAGTCTCACTAACAGTGTGCAAGTGTTTCCTTTCTCACATATCCTTGCCAACATTTGTTATCTTTTGATTATTTTAGCAGTGGCCAAAATAATTGAAATGAAGCTCATTGTGTTATTGATTTCAATTTCCCTGACATTTAGTGATGTTGCCCATCTTGTCATGTGCCTGTTGACCATTCGAATGTCTTCATTTGACAATTTTTTATTTAGATCTGCTGCATGTGCCGACCTGCAGCACAATGAACTGGGTTTCCTAAAACAGAGAGTGGGAATGCGGGGACAAGGACGCAAAGAATGGAGCCAAGACAAGTCCTGATCAAGGCTCCTTTATTGAACAAGTCCAGTAGTATTAAAACATGACCAGTTGTTTACAAGAAGGAGTACAAAAGATTTACATATCAAAAAGGCTTTTAAGGTTACAAAGAGTTCCCGATAAGGTTCTTAATTATTGATTACAAGGGTACAATAAAACACTTAGGTGATAAATGCAGGTTACAGGTGTGACTGATTATCTGTATCATCTCTTGTGAAAGGTTTAGGTTCTTCCTGCCTCTTCCTGGAATCTCCCTAGCCCATTTGTCTGTGCCTGGGAAGTCTCCATTCATATGTTTAAGTGTAAAGAAAGGGAGTGACTGCCTGTGGCTGCCCACAGCTGCACATTTTTAACTGGATTATTAGTATTTTTATATTGTTGTTTCAGGCCCCTTTATGTTCTAATTGTTAACCCTTTTTTGCTTGTATAACCTAAAAACATTTTCTCCCATTCCATAATCTGTTTTTCTCCATCCTATCAATTGTTTCCTTCGCTGTGGGGAAGTTCTTTATTTTGATAAAATTCTGGTTTTCCATTTTTAATTTTTTTTAAGATTTATTAATTTTAAAGTCAGAGAAAGAGAGAGAGAAAAAGAGAGAGAAAGAGAGAGAGAGAGAGAGAGATTTTTAGACATGGTGAGATATAAACTAGTGGTTTAATTCTGTCTCTGGATATCTAACTTTCCCAGCATCATTTATTGAAGGGGTCTGCTCTGTGGCACAGAAGGTTAAGCCTCTGCCTGTAACACCAACATATCATATGGCTGCTGGTTCCAGTCCCAGCTTCTCTACTTCCCATCCAGCTCCCTGCTAAATAGCCTGGGAAAGCAGTGGAAGATGGCCCAAGTGCCAGGCCCCTGCACCCATGTGAGAGATCCAGAAACTCCTGGCTCCTGGTTTCAGCCTGATCCAGCCTCAGCCACTGTGGCCATTTGGGGAGTGAAACAGCTGATAGAAGATCTCTCTCTCTCTCTCCTCTCTCTCTCTCTCTCTCTCTCCTTCTCTCCCCAAAGTGTTCTTAGCACTTTGTCAAAGGTCACCTGTGAAAGTGTGAGTTTACTTCTAGGTTTTCTGTTAGATTCCATGGAAATTGATGTCTGTTTTTATATAATGCTTTTTAAAAATATTTATGTATTTATTTGAAAGGCAGAGTTACAGAGAGGCAAAGGCAGAAAGACAGAGAGGTCTTCTATCTGCTGTTTCACTGTTTCTGTGTTTTTTGTTAGTGTCTTTGCTGGAAGATTTTTTTTTTTTTTTTTTTTTTTTTTCATGAAAGGCTTTATACCTCGGGCTTGGTGGAATGCCCAAGGCTTACACTTTAATTCCAATGGTGTGTGTTGTGTGAGGTCAGGGAGGTCTGGCCACCATTTGTGGGTGGGATAAGAGCCCAGTAGGACATCCCAGTTGGGTACAGTGGAGAACCTCTGGCTACAGTCAGTTGCTGAAGGGTATGTTGGGGCTGGCTAGTGTATTCAGAGTCTCAGCCCTTTTGTGTGCCATGGTGAACCATCAGATTCATAGCTTAGAATGATTTCACAGGACCAGCACACCCAGGAATATGAACCATGCAGAGTACCAGCCAACTCCACGGTGTGGTTCCTTAAGGCCTTCAAAAGGTCTGTCTCTAGTGTAGAGGGAGCTCTTCCTCAGTTTCCCCCAGTAAAGACAGGGTGTGTCCACAGGAACCCAGTGACAACCTGCGGCCCTTTCACCTCTGTGGTCTACACCCAGAACTTCCACAGTACAAGGTACAGGGGTCCATGCTGCATTCTACAGTCTTCCCCCATCCCAGTCCTGGAGGCCTCCAGCTTGGCAGAACTGTCCACTGTTCCCAGCTCAAGACAGAGTTCAGCTGCAGCTCCACCTCAGCAGATTAAGTCTGGTATTTTGCTGGTAGGGTGAACAGGAGGCCCTCACTTCCTGGAGCATAATGGTCACCCAGACCCTTGTCAGCTCACCAGGCCAGACTGAAAGCCAATAAGGGGACCCTGGAATTTTCCCGCAGTGCAGCCTCCTCTCAGCTTTGCCTGGGAAGACGATGCTTTCCAGCTGAGGCCAGCTGTGTGGGTGGAGCAGTAGCTGTCAGTGGCATTTCTGTCCTCTTTCCTCACTTCTCCACAGCATCTCTGTTCTGTTCTGTCCATTGCCCACTGAAAATTCTCTCAATCGATCCCCTAAGACTGTGGTCCTTTCTTTGTTTTTCTGCTATATTTCTGTGGCTAAAGTGAGTGCACCATCTCACTACTCAGCAATCCAGGCCTTCTCATGAAACATATATTCCTGAAATTTATAATTAAGTGCCAGGATTTTCGGTAATAAAACAAATATATATATATATATATTCAATATTAAAAGATACTGTCAATATTTTTGGAAGTGAATTATATATTAATGTTTTTAAATAAGCATATATATCTACAAGTGATATGCAGATTTTCAGCCACTCCATTTCCATTTATTTATCTTCTTACGTAGCCACTTAATTTTGTTAATTTCCTCATCCATGATTTTATAAACATTCTTCATAATTAAAAGTGATAATTAACATATACTATGGCTATACATGTATTAACTTTTAAATATATTTGATTTTCCTACTATTGTGAAATTTTTCAATTAAGAATTATGATTTTGGGGGCTGGTGCCATGGCATAGTGGGTAAAGCCATCTCCTGCAGTTCCATCCCATATGGGTGCCAGTTCCAGACCCAGCTGCTCCACTTCCAATCCAGCTCTCCGCTATGGCCTGAGAAAGCAGTAGAAGATGGCCCAAGTCCTCGGGCCCCTGTTCCCATGTGGGAGACCTGGAAGAAGCTCCTGGCTCCTGGCTTCGGATCAGAACAGTTCCTGCTGTTACAGCCATCTGGGAAGTGAACCAGCAGATGGAAGGTATCTTTCTTTATCTCTCTCTAACTCTGCCTTTCAAATAAATTAATTATGATTTTGAAGGCATTGATTGTTGTATGTAGGTCTAGTTTATTCATTTAAATTGATATCCATTAGGCTGTCATATGCATAATTCACAATGTACTTATCCTTTGTCTTATATATATAATTTTATTTTACCTAACAGAAAAATAAAACTTCTAGTAGTTTAAAATGTTGCCTCTTTCATAAAATATTTGAAACATGATTTATAGGTAAATAGCTCAAAGAAAAAATGAAGTATTTTATTGATATTTACAACTGTGTGAAATATTATTAAATGGAATTCAAATGCGGCAGAATCAATCCATATTTCTACCCACAATTAATGCTATGATTATTTGTTATCTTTTCTATTTTTATTTTATTTACTTATTTGAAAGGCAGAATGACAGAGATGGAGACAAAAAAGAGAAAGTGAGAGAGAGCACACTTCCATGTGCTGGTTCACTCTCCCAATGCCTGAAAAAGCCAAAACTAGGCTAGGATGAAACCTGAGGGCCGATAACGCCATCTGATTCTCCCACGTGGATGGTAGGGACCCGAGTACTTAGGCCATCCTTCACTGCCCTCCCAGGTATATTAGGAAGAAGCTAAATTAGAAATGGAATCTCCAGGACCTAAATCAGCACTACAATATGGAATGTGGGTGTCCTAAGTGGCAATCTAATCCACTGCATCACAATACCTGTACAAATCAAATACTTAATTTTTTCCGAAGCTAATCAGTACAATAGGGTACTCTTTATTAGACTCCTCAATTTTATTTCTTTATTAATATTAAGCATTTTCATATTTTTCATATGTATTTCAGTTTTTCAACCTTCTATTCTGTAATTTTTTTCAGATGATTTTCTCACTATTTCTATTGACTTAGCTGGATATTTTGCTGTTCTATTTTGGTTTTAAAATAGCTAAATATGGGCCGGTGCCACGGCTCAATAGGCTAATCCTCCGCCTTGCAGCGCCGGCACACAGGGTTCTAGTCCGGGTCGGGGCGCCAGATTCTTTCCCGGTTGCCTCTCTTCCAGGCCAGCTCTCTGCTGTGGCCAGGGAGTGCAGTGGAGGATGGCCCATGTGCTTGGGCCCTGCACCCGCATGGGAGACCAGGAGAAGCACCTGGCTCCTGGCTTCGGGTCAGCGCAGTGCGCCGGCCACAGCGCACCGGCCGCAGCGGACATTGGAGGGTGAACCAATGGCAAAGGAAGACCTTTCTCTCTGTCTCTCTCTCTCACTGTCCATTCTGCCTGTCAAAAAAAAAAAAAAATAGCTAAATATCGTTCATAAACTAATAATTGCTCAATTGTATGTATCACAAATATTTCTCTCTTTCTGTTTTTTATTTTAACTTCATTTCTGGGGGCTTTTCATTTTTTATAGAATACTTTTATTTCTTAAGAATTAATACATAGATCTGTATACATATGTAGGCTTTTATTCTTCATTGTATATGCCTTATTCCCATAAGAAATAACAAGTCAAAGAAATGTGCTTCCTTTTTCCATTAATGTTTTTTGAAGTTTTCAATGTGTTTTGATTTAATTCACAAGGAATCAGTTGTGGAGATTTTGAGTAAAAATCTGTTTTTACTTGTTTTCTATGTGTAAACAATTTGTCACAGGAGAATGACATAAGTAGTCTATAATGTTTTCCATGAGTACTTGCATCATTTTATCCTCACAAAATTTTCCAACATAAGTAAAATTTGACTCTATTCTCAATATGCTGTTCAGTTTATAAACTTGATTGATTGATTGATTGATAAATTTCATTGATTACCAAAAAGACATTTTTTTTGTACTTCATATTGCACTTAGTCAACATAATATATTTTTCCTTTTTCACGTTTTTAACTAAATAGTCTGATTTAATAATGTCCATGGAGGAACATCACATATTCTGTTAATGTTATCCTTCAATTCACTCCTGATTTTAGAGCTTTTATAAACGTTTTTGGTTTGTAATTTTTGTTAGTTATTACAGGTCTTTTACTGTTACCGATCACTTAATACACCAACCTTGAAGGAATATCACAACAGTCTATGTAAACATTGAAATAATTCGTATTTTTTAAAAAATATCTTGTGTGGCCGGCGCTGTGGCTCACTTGGCTAATCCTCCACCTGTGGCACTGGCATCCCAGGTTCTAGTCCCGGTTGGGGCACCAGGTACTAGTTCCGGTTGCTCCTCTTCCAGTCCAGCTCTCTGCTGTGGCCCAGGAGGGCAATGGAGGATGGCCCAAGTGTTTGGGTCCCTGCACCTGCATGGGAGACTGGGAGGAAGTACCCAGCTCCTGGCTTCGGATCAGCGTAGTGCCGGCCGTAGCAGCCATTAGGGGAATGAACCAATGGAAGGAACACCTTTCTGTCTCTCTCACTGTCTATAACTCTCTCTCTGTCTCTCTCTCTCACTGTCTAACTTTGCCTGGCAAAAAAATAAAAATAAAAAAATAAAAAATATCTTGTGTAACTTTTTAGGTAACTTGAATTATACTCTTTACAAAACATTATAGTTTGTTGGGAAAATATACCACATATTTCAGATGCTATTTCCCACCATCTCCCACCCTTGCTCGTGCAGGAATTAGAAATACAGACATTATTTGATTCATTTACATAATATACTTCATCTGAATGCTAATGTTACGTGAAAGACTAGATGTTGAATGGATTAATGTGACATAGATGGATAGCACAGGAAGATCTTTTTAAAAATGCTCTTCAGCTTCATTTTTACAAAAATATAAATGTGAGAGATTCTGAGATTGAACTTCAACAAATATAATCACAAACCCATAAATTTAGTGATATAATAACATGATGCATTGTCATTGAAAGATTACAAAAAAAAAAAAAAACAAAATAAAACACAACCTAAGATACTACTGTGTTCCTTCTTTCTGCTAAATTAACTTGACAAAATGATATTGAACTCTGAACAAACACCTCTGTGGGAGCCCTCAGGGCTCACATAGTTTTTTTTTTTTTTTAATATCTATTACTACAAGACATTAATTCAGAAATCTCTAAAGGTTAAAATGTTATGCAGCTGCACACTTTTTATTAAGAAAAATAAATCTTGTGCATGAAGATTTTTAATGTTCTGCCACAGGGACTTCTCTATAGAAACTAGCAATGAGTGAAAATCTATATAATTAATTGCTGAAGAATACTGAGTAAAAAGCAATTTTATCCTGGACAATACCTTTATGTGATGAAAATATATTTATTCAGAATGTTTTCATGAAAATGAAAAGAAAGATTAAAGATTTCGGTTACAAAATATGATGGTAAAGATACTATATATGAAATGCTGGGAACTATCATAAATTTCAGTGCCTAACTAATCCCCATATCCCTGCTACTTAATACTACTGATTTTTTCTTTTTTCAAAGATTTATTTATTTATTTAAAAGTCTGAGTTATACAGAGAGAGAAGAAGAGACAGAGCAAAAAAAAGAGGTCTTCCGTCCACTGGTTCACTCCCCAGATGGTCGCCATAGCCAGAGCTACCCCGATCTGAAACCAAGAGCCAGGAGCTTCTTCAGAGTCTCCCACATGGGTGCAGGGGCCCAAGGACTTGGATCATCTTCTAATGCTTTCCTGGGCCATAGCAGAGAGCTGGATTGGAAGTGGAGCAGCTGGGACTCAGACTGGCACCTATATAAGATGTCGGCACTGAAGGCAGCATCTTTACCTGCTATGCCACAGCACCAGCCCCTACCGATTTCAATTCCTTATATTCTCAAGTAAGAATGATGGTATTACTTTATTTGTTTGTCTAACAGTTTAGAACTAAGTCACAAATAAGCTAATGTTTATTTATGTACTTGAGAATATTCTACTTGGTATTATAATACGTACTATTTACAATGTTTATTATTAAATATGCAGAATATGTCTTTCTGAACATTAAAAAATTCAGCATTTTTAAAATCTAAGGCCAGGAAAAATAGGTAGCTTTAAATAAAGGTGACAAATTGAATACATATATCTAATTTTTCTCCCTCCCTAAACTCTAAATAAGATTGAAAAAAAGCCACAAATATGAGGATGGTGTTGTGGTGTAGTGGACTAAGCCACCCTGAGATGCCTCTACCCTATATCAGCGTGCTTCTCTCAAGTCCTGGCTACTGTACAGTTCCAATCCACCCTCCTAGTAATGTGCTTGGCCTAAGTACTTGGCTTCCTGCCATGGACATGGGAGACCCAAATAGAGTTCCTGGCTGACTGCTTCAGGCTGGCTCACCCCTGGCTTTTGCAGGCATTTGGATAGTAAACTGACAGGTGGAAGATCTCTCTCTCTCCCGTGTGTGTGTGTGTGTGTGTGTGTGTATTCCTATTTCTCAGTCTCTCTGCCTTTCAAATAAATAAAGAAATACAGAAAATCTTTTGAAAGGAAGCCATGGAGATAACTGAATAAGAATAAGACAATTAAGTTTTGATTCACATTATTGATTTACCAATACCAGCCAGTCACGTCCTTAGCTAGCAGTTGAGAAAGCTAAGTGCTCCATCGTTTAAAACTCAGACCTCTTAAAAAGTTCTTGAAATGTAGGTGAAGGTGTGCTAAAGTGATATGTATAGGCTGAGAAATGACTTAGAAGTAGTTGGATAACTAGGTGTACTTGTATTTTATTGCAAGGAAAGAAGTTTATTGGTTGTGAAGGATATTACAGGGAGCCCCTGGACTGCAAGAAAACAATAGTAGTTGAGGGTATGAGCCATATATAGTACTTATTATGCCTCTATATATTGAATGCTAAGATTTTCAGACATCTTCTCTCACTGTCTCCTGAATCTGCAACAGATAGTGATTGGCAAACTGTTCTCTGGAGAAACTGGCCCAAAAAACCTAAATACACTCACAGGAAGGTTCCCCAACAAACGACACAGAAAACTCAAAGTTAACATTGTCAAAATGCTCCAAAAATTATAATCAGAAATTTGTTCCATATTCTTTTTTTTAAAGATTTATTGTATTTATTTGAAAGACAGAGTTACAGAGAGAGAGAGAGACAGAGAGATGTCTTCCATCTATTCCCCAGATGGCTGCAATGGCCAGAGCTGCATCGGTCCGAAGCCAGGAGCCAGGAACTTCTTCCAGGTCTCCCACACAGGTGCAGGGGCCCAAGGACTTGGGCCATCTTCCACTGCTTTCCCAGGCCATAGCAGAGAGCTGGATCAGAAGAGAAGCAGCTGGGACTAGAACCAGCGCCCATATGGGATGCTAGCGCTTCGGGCCAGGGCTTTAACCCACTGCACCACAGCGCCGGCCCCTGTTCCATATTCTTTTACACAGATAGACACCTAGAAATTTAAATAAACAGAATGAAGAGAGAAAAAATGAAGTTATAGATAATGAAGAACACATCACTGACGTATATATCATTAATCCTTCATAGATATAAGACAAGAGGTTTCCCATTTAAAATAAGAAAAAAAGATATTTTAAGTATTATTTAAAATATTATTATTTAAAATAAGAAAAATATATTATTTTCTTTCAGCTGTTGCAGCCGAAGGAGAATGAACCACCAAATTGAAGATATCTCTCTCTCTCTCTCTCCCCCTCTCTGTAACTTGGCCATTTAAATAGATAAAATAAATCTAAAAAAGACCCATTAAAAAGAGCAAACAGAAGGTAAAAAGAATGAAATAATAAATTTAAGACAAAAGCTAAAGAAATAGCAAGTGAGCATGAAAGGATCATCAAAGGCAAATATTTGCCTTTGATAAAAGTAATAAAATTCCTAAGCCCTTTGCAAAAATGTCATAAAGAAAATCAAATAGAAGCACATCAATTGCAAATATCAGGAGTAAGAAAAGGAGATATCACAAACATCTTTTTGCAAATGAAAGTTAAACAGACAAATTTATAGAAAAGAAACTGCTCTAAAACTGATATAAGATGAAGAGGAAAATTTGAAGTATTCACTATTTGTGCCATTTCCTAGGGCTGTCACTGTAAATCACTATAGCTAGAGAGGCTGAAAACAAAAGAAATTCATTCTCTATTGTTCTGAATCCAGAAATGCTATATATAAAAGTATTAGAAGGATCATACTCCTTCAGAGGTTCTAGGGTTGAATCGTCCCTTATGCCCTTGAAGCTGTAGTCACCTGAGATGTTATTTTGCTTGTGGCTATGTAATATCAATCTTCCTTGTGTTCAAATGGCCTTCTCCTCCTTCCCCTTTGTGTCTTTCTCTGCCTCTTATAAAATTAAACCTGTATGATATGTTTTAGATCTATAAATAAAATCTGCAAAAAACCTTTTTTTTAAATGAGGTCAGACTGTTTCTAGGATATGGACATATCTGTCTAAAACCACCATTCAACCTATTACACTATTAAAGAAATTGAAGTTGGGGTCTGGCACTGTGGTATAGTAGGCTAAGCCTCCACCTGCGGTGCCAGCATCTCCATAAGGGCACCAATTCATATCCCAGTTGCTTCTTTTGATGCATGTGCATATATAATCACAACCAGAATACTAGTAAGATTTTTAAAATACTATATTAACTCATTCACAGAAAGAAAGCAATTTTAAGGCCTTACAAACATGTTTAAAACAAAATCCATGGGGCTGTCGCTGTGGCATAGCGGGTAAAGCCTCCGCCTGCAGTACCAGGATCCCATATGGGTGCCAGTTCTAGCCCTAGCTGCTCCTCTTCCAATCCAGCTCTCTGCGGTGGCCTAGGAAAGCAGTAGAAGATGGCCCAAATTCGTGGTCCCCTGCACTTGCGTGGAAGAACCGGAAGAATCTTCTGGCTTCTAGCTTTGAATTGGCCTGGCTCTGGCTGTTGTGGCCTTTTGGGAAGTGAACCAGCAGATGGAAGACCTTTCTCTGTCTTTCCCTCTCTCTGTCGTTCCCTCTCTCTGTCTGTAGCTCTATTTCTCAAATATGTAAACAAAATCTTAAAAAAAAAAGTCATAATTTCTTTTAATACAAAAATAACATCAAGCCCCAGTGGCATTATGGCTGTATTCTACCACATATTGAATTAAGATTAATATAACTAAAATTGGTCAAGAGATATAATGTTACTCTCAGGATGAACAATTTCTGATGTTTTACGGCATGGCAAGATTAATCAAATTAATTATGATACATCACATATCTCAAAATACAGAAGATGAATTTGAATTATTTCACCATATAGAAATGATAAAAGTTTAACATGGTGGATATAGTAATTACCTTATTTTGATCATTATCCAATATATACAATATATACATAGATCAAAACATTACACCTGGGACAGTCATTTAGCCTAGAAATTAAGACGTTGGTTATGGTGACTGCATTCCATACCGAAGTGCCTGGATTCAATGTCTGGCTCTAACTCCTGACTCCAGTTTCCTACAAATGTGGCCATAGGAGGTAGTTCTAATGTCACAAAGAACTGGGCCCCTGCTATTCATGAGGTAATTGAGAATAGTTTAACTTTCTTATACATATATATTATATATAATATACAATATATATTAATTTTCTCAATCCTCAATAAATACTATGAATTCAGTAACATTGCCAATTTCATTTTATAGATAAGCAAATGGGGACACAGACTGATTAAATGACTTCTTCAAGGTCACACAATTAATAAGTGGCAAATTCTGCATTTTAATTCATAGCTTCTAGGTTGATGAAAAGAATAATGACAATAAAGCTAGAGTTTATAAGGAAATATCTCAAGAAAAGTTTCACAAATGTCCACATTCAAAGGTTGTCAAATCCTGAGATCCAGTTATCAAATCTCAAGTTAGACAGGATCAAAACAAAGACAGTGTTTTCCAAGTCCTGAAACAAACCTACCTGAGATCCTAAGAGTTTGCAGTAAAATCAATACAAGTGAGCAAGTTTATTTATGACTAAGAGTTTCTTACAAGCACAGTATAGTCACCCAGGATGGATATGTTTCATGCATAAAAATTGAATCTTTAGTGTTACAACCCAATGAATATCTTGGTGCCATCTGTTATAGAAATGTAGTTTATCCCACTGGGATCTCATTCACAGAGATGTTTCATTTAGGTTTTTTTTTTTTTTTTTTTTTTTTTTTTTTTGGCCAGAGTGTCTTGGTTTTCCATGCCTGAAATACTCTCATGGGCTTTTCAGCCAGATCCGAATGCCTTTAGGGCTGATTCTGAGGCCAGAGTGCTGTTTAGGACATCCACCATTCTATGAGTCTGCTGAGTATCTCACTTCCCATGTTGGATCACTCTCCCCTTTATTTATTCTATCGGTTAGTATTAGCAGGTACTAGACTTGTTTATGTGCTCCCTTTGACTCTTAGTCCTTTCATTATGATCAATTGTGAACTGAAATTAATCACTGGAACTAGTGAGATGGCATTGGTACATGGCACCTTGATGGGATTAAATTGGAGTCCCCTGGTATATTTCTAACTCTACCATTTGGGGCAAGTCAGCTTGAGCATGTCCCAAATTGTACATCTCTTCCCTCTCTTATTCCCACTCTTATGTTTAACAGGGATCACATTTCAGTTAAATTTCAACACTTAAGAATAACTGTGTATTAATTACAGAATCAAACCAGTCATATTAAGTAGAACAGACAAAAAAAACTACTAAGAGGGATGATGTATTAAGTTGTTCATTAACAGTCAGGGCTATGCTGATCCAGTCACCATTTCTCATAGTGTCAATTTCCCTTCAACAGGTTTCCTTCTTGGTGTTCAGTCAGTTGTCACCGATCAGGGCGAACATATGGTATTTGTCCCTTTGGGACTGGCTTATTTCACTCAGGATGATGTGTTCCAGATTCCTCCATTTTGTTGCAAATGACTGGATTTCATTGTTTCTTACTGCGGTATAGTATTCTAAAGAGTACATATCCCATAATTTCTTTATCCAGTCTACCGTTGATGGGCATTTAGGTTGGTTCCAGGTCTTAGCTATTGTGAATTGAGCTGCAATAAACATTAGGGTGCAGACCGCTATTTTGTTTGCCAATTTAAATTCTTTTGGGTAAATTCCAAGGAGTGGGATGGCTGGGTCGAACGGTAGGGTTATATTCAGGTTTCTGAGAAATCTCTAGACTGACTTCCATAGTGGAGTTAACAGTTTGCATTCCCACCAACAGTGGGTTAGTGTCCCTTTTTCCCCACTTCCTTGCCAGCATCTGTTGTTGGTAGATTTCTGTATGTGAGCCATTCTAACCGGGGTGAGGTGAAACCTCATTGTGGTTTTGATTTGCATTTCCCTGATTGCTAGTTAACAAACATGCCTTCAGGGGTTAGTGATATCACTATGAGCAACAACAACCACAAAACTATATGATCACTTACACTTCGATGGTGGCTCACAAGCCAGTAATGTGACACGGTTTCCTGGAGCACTGGGGAGAGAATTAGGGCACAGACACCAAGAAATGATGGCATCAAAAGAGGAAGACAATTTTTCAAGCAAACAAGCAAAAGAGGGGAAATCCCAGAGTGTGTCATTTAGTCTTTCTTAGATTCATTCAGGTAATAATGAGGTGTTCATGTCCCTGGGCCATACTGAACATTAAAGGCAGATGATTCTAGAAATCTTCACTTTCACACCAGAGGAATAATTCTTCTGTGATGTTGAATACAATGTAGGACACATATTCTTAAAGATGTTTGACATAATTCACAATAAAAATGAATTTCAACAGATTTTCCTTTCTTTTACAGTCTACCTTGTTTACTCTGCTTCTCAATCCACCAATGCACAGATACAAATCAGAAAAATATCATGGATATCTTTTCAAAGTGGGTACAAGCTAGGTGTTTATGTATCATGCTTCTTATGCTGACATATTCAGCCATCCACTGTTTGACAGATGAATTTGTCTGTTACATTGTTTCCATTTACTGGAGATTTCCCATGAAAGCCTAAGAGGCAGTTTATAACTCAACCGACTTCTCATGTTGCTTTGTGTTTGGGTTATACCTCAAGGGCTTTACTAGAGCTTAAACAATTTTATAGCACCCTGAAATGCTAGGCAACTATTTATGAAACATTATTCACATAGGCACTAGCTCAATGTGCTTTCACTTAGGATTTGGTCTGCCCATTGGAAGAATATGCATTCCAAAAATTATTTATTTGTTCACTGTTACATAGATGCCATTTCAAATATAATTGAAACATGATAGGTTATTTTGCACAAAATGACTGAATTGTTCATCTGAGTCACATCACATATTAGCTTACTGAAAGTGCTCTAAAATTTAGAGCTCCTGACATTTACATGGAGTCATCACACCATTCTCTGTCTCATGAATTATTATTCAAGAGGTGTTGACATTGTCATTGGGAATATGTCTAGAGTACAGTGTTATTCAGCACAGCCATCATATATATATAAATGGTATTTGGTTTGTGTTATAAATTTTCTGTGAATTTACATTAACTCTGTCCAGAAAAAAATTGATTCAATGTAAACATATATAAATGTAATGCATTGTCTTTCATATTTAAGTAATAAATTAAAAGAAGTTGATGGTGGGTCTCACCCTTTCTATTATCATTGTTATGAAAATGAATTTCTACCCTTGAATGGTAGCAATGCCTTTGATTCCTAAGGTCAGATAAAATTTCCAACAGCTGGTTGCACAACATCTAGAATATTCTATCAAATGCAGAAGTTCACAGGGACATGATTTATGTCTACCTTATTCTCTGTTTTATTTCCTATACCAGAGTCAATACATAAAAGGTGGTTAACAAATATATTATTTTAATTACTTAACAGATGATCACTATAGCTAAACTACACACAGCCAATATGCCTTGGGGCATATTGAACTTGAACATATATTTGCAAATGATACCTAGAACAATATTTTATAAGCACAAACTGAATATAATTATTCTGGTTTTAATGCTATCAGTAGCACAACATTCCTCTCAGGATTAAATAGAAGTCTAAGTGGCTTGCATAGCTTCAAACATAGGTCTTCCACTTACTAGCTAAATAAGCCTCTTTTCTAAAGATTTTATTTATTTATTTGAGAAGTAGAGTTACAGATAGTGAAAGGGAGAGACAGAGAGAAAGGTCTTCCATCTGCTGGTTCACTCCCGAAATGGCCGTGAAGGCCAGAGCTGAGCCGATCTGAAGCCAGGGGCCAGAAGCTTTTTCTGGGTTTCCCACATGGGTGCAGGGACCCAAGCACTTGGGCCATCTTCCACTGCGTTTCCAGGCTATAGCAGAGAGCTGGATCAGAAGTGGAGTAACTGGGACTCAAACTGGCATCCATATGGGATGCTGGCTCTGCAAGCAGAAAATTGACTTACTGCTCCACCACGCTGGTCTCATGAGCCTCTTAATAAACCTTTTTTGTTTGTTAGGCTCTACCAAAATTCAAATACAGGACACTTCTTCCCACAGCATCCCTCTAATTTCTTTCCCATCTTTTAACATGTTAGCTCAATTACTTGCTTCCAGGTTGCAGCTTCAAAGCATTACCTCCGAACATATTCATGGACTCTAATGTGTACTCCTAAAATACCAAACTTAGGACATAAATCATTTTGTTTTGCGACTGACTGATTCATTTTTGAATCCAAACATCACAGAAAAAAAATTATTGCTTGCAAATATTTAGCATATCACTATTGGGACCACATTACCTAGTAAAATGTCTGACTAGTGTGTAGTATGTTCTTGATAAACAAGTTTTGGGAAAGAAATGGAATATATTTTTCCTTACATTTTATTTAATTAATGACTTATTCACATTTTTTCCTGTGCTGTTGTTATTTATAATCATCATTTCATAAAAGAAGTCAGTTTTTCCAATATAATTACAGTGAATGGTAGATTTATTACCTGATAATATAAATATATGGATGCTATCACTTTTTATGTGTTCATTGCTTCAAATATTTCCTTTTTTTAACACAGTATTTTATTTATCTTTGAGATAACTTTTTAAATTGCATTATAGTCAAAGGCATAATGGCTGTGATAAATAAAGAGTTCAACAACTAAAAAGGAAAAAAAATGTCAAATATTTCTTGTTAGCAGTGATGAACACACCATTAGAACAACGAATACGTGACTCCAACAGCTAATTTTTCTTTTCAACACTCTAGCAATGGCTTTATCTTGATGATATTCTTTTTCTTCCATTTGTGTGATTTGTATTTTGTAGCTGAGTGCTAATGTAAATCTCCAGAAGTTAATTCTCTGTGAATGGTAATACAGTAATCTCACGTATTTTATATGTGGTTTTTTTTTGAATGCTAATCTCACTCTCTTCAGATAGATACACACATACATTGATTTATTTTCTTTAACTTGTTCCACATCTTTTACAAGCTACAATCAGATTACTTTCCTGAAGCATAAACCTGAAGATATTACCTCCATGTGCAAAATCTCAGTGGTAGACTCAGGTATTCACTTTCTTCTAAGAGATACAATCACTATTGTCCAATGTGACTTAAATCATGTTGGTATCCTTAATTTCACTTGTGATTATCTATCACGTCTATCTGTCTACTCACCTATCTATCATCTTGGTATAAATGATAACAAATATTTCCTGTATTTACATACCTTAATAATCATTAGTAACAGAATGTTGAAGAACAAAAATTTGTTAAAAAAAGTGAGTGTGAGATGGTTCCAAAATGAAATATATAAATTTTTATTTCAGGGAACCTTTAATGAGTGAATTACATTTTTTTCTTTCTGCTCAAGAACCAATTTCTTTCATTTCTTGTTTCTTTAAAATTACATTTTAACAGAGGTAAACAAACCATTAAAAATATGTAGCACTAATGCCAAGTAGTAATAAAAGCTATGATGGAAGTAAAATTGGATAGAATGAGAGGGTACGACTCACGGAGCACTTTCCTCAAGGAAGGTGTTTTTGCAGATTATCTGTAAATTGAAATGAGAATTATAAGACATTAGAGGTGGCCGTCGCCTCGGCTCAATAGGCTAATCCTCCGCCTGAGGCGCCAGCACACCGGGTTCTAGTCCTGGTCGGGGCGCTGGATTCTGTCCCAGTTGATACTCTTCCAGTCCAGCTCTCTGCTGTGGCTCGGGAGTGCAGTGGAGGATGGCCCATGTGCTTGGGCCCTGCACCCACATGGGAGAGTAGGAGGAAGCACCGGGCTCCTGGCTTTGGATCAGCGTGATGCGCCGGCCGCAGTGCGCCGGCCGCAGCAGCCATTGGAGGGTGAACCAACGGCAAAGGAAGACCTTTCTCTCTGTCTCTCTCTCTCACTGTCCACTCTGCCTGTCAAAAAAAAAAAAAAAGTTAGAGGCTGGTGTTTCTGTGATACCAGCATCCCATATGAGCATCAGTTAGAATCCCAGATACTCCACTTCTGATACAGATCCCTGTTAATACACCTGGGGAAAGCAGTGGAAGATAGCCCAAGTGCTTGGGCACCTTCCACACATATGGGAGACCTTAGTGGAGCTTCAGTTCCTGGCTTCAACCTGGCCCAACTCCGGCCATTGTGACCGTTTGGGGAGTGAACCAGCGAATGGAAGATCTGTCTCTCTGTAACTCTGCCTTTCAAATAAATAAATATTAAGCCACAACAAGACATCCAAAAAAACTGCAAGAATCTTAGTGTAAAATAACCATGGTCATATAAAGAGATCAACAGAGTCACCAAAAAAAAAAAAAAAAAAAAAAAAAAAAAAACCAACAATAACAACAACAAAAAAACAGCCGAGTTAATAAATGGGCAAAGGACTTAAATAGGCATTTTTCAAAAGAGGAAATCCAAATAGCCAATAGACACATGAAAAAATGCTCAGAATCACTAGCAATCAGGGAAATGCAAATCAAAACCATAATAAGGTTTCACCTCACCCCAGTTAGAATGGCTTTCATACAGAAATCAACAAATAACAAATGTTGGCTAGGATGTGGGGAGAAAGGTACCCTAATCCACTGTTGGTGGGAATGTAAACTGGTTAAGCCACTATGGTAAACAATATGGAGTTACCTCAGAAATCTGAATATAGACCTCCCATAAGACCTAGCCAAGGGGCTGGTGCTGTAGCACAGTGGGTAAAGCCACTGCCTGCAGTGCCAGCAACCCTTAATGGCACCAGCTCTCTGCTATGGCCTGGGAAAGTAGTGGAAGACGG
Source organism: Oryctolagus cuniculus (assembly GCF_964237555.1). NCBI lineage: Eukaryota > Metazoa > Chordata > Mammalia > Lagomorpha > Leporidae > Oryctolagus > Oryctolagus cuniculus. The sequence goes on along the minus strand of NC_091433.1, from coordinate 38,872,506 downwards.
CCCTCTGCACCTGCATGGTAGACCCAGAAGAAGCTCCTGGCTCCCAACTTCGGATCAGCGCAGCCCCGGCTGTTGTGGCCAATTGGGGAGTGAACCAGCAGATAGAAGATCCCTCTCTCTCTCTGCCTCTCCTTCTCTCTGTGTAACTCTGACTTTCAAATAAATAAATAAATCTTAAAAAAAAAAAAAGAAAGAAAAGAAAAAAGACCCAGCCATCCCATTCCTGGGAATTTACCCAAGGAAAATGAAATCAGCATATGAAAGAGTTTTCTTCACCCGCGTGTTATTCACCATAGCTAAGACATGGAATCAACCCAAATGCCTGTCAACTGAAGACTGGATAAATAAATTATGGGATATGTACTCAATGGAATACTACACAGCATTTGCAACAAAATGCATGAATCTGGAAAACATCATACTTAGTCAAATAATCCAGTCCCAAAATGACAAATACCATAGGTTCTCCCTGACCTGTGAAAACTAGTAGAGTTCCTAAAAGGCATTCTATAGAAGTGAAACTGACACTTTGAGAAGCAACGACTTTGAACAGCCCTTTTCTCGACTGTTGAGGAATAGTTTTTTTTTTCATACTATTTACTGAATCACCATGTTCCTAAAGTTGTAATTATGAAATGTATGAAGTTTGTGTTCCATAAATAAAGGTTTCTAGGGGAAATACAAAATATCCATGGTCTAGTCAAAGAAAGAATTTACTCATTTTGTATCTCTCGTAAATTTACTTTGCCTCTCTTTACCTCATTTTCATGATCAGTATAATGGCATAAAATATTGCCTCTCTTAAGATTGTTAGATTTCTTTCTAAATCATGAAAATAAATTAAAATGTATAAAGAATTTACTGCATTAAAAGACATGTATTAAATGATGAAAATTATTCACTAATAAAAATTTTGATATGTGAGTTAATATGAAAAGGTGATAGACGAATATATAAGAGATCAAAACCTGTTTCCTAATTTTGCTAGAGCAAGTCACTACAGATTTAGTCATTTAAAATAGTATAAATTTATTACATGTAATTCTTCAGGTCAGCAATCTAAGTGTGTCTTCTAAGGGCTTAATGCAAAGTGCTGGCAACGCTGTGTTTATTTGGGAAGCTATAGGGGAGAATCATACTCTTGCATTTTCCAGCCTCTAAAGGATACTCATATTTAATGGTTTGTGGATGAATCAGTAACTTTTTCTTTCATAGTCACATTTCCTTCTTTGAGTTCTCTTGACTAGGTAAAACATATCCTATAATTCAATTGAACTGACCAGAATAATCCAGAATAATATTCCCATCTCAAGATCCTTAATTATCTATGCCAAGTCCCTTTTGCTATATACAGTAACATATTAAGAGGTTCTAGAGATTAAGACTTGCATATCCTTGGTAAAGTATTATTCTATGTACCACAGACTGTGTGTGTTTGTTTATATACACACACATGTACAAAACTCCATGTGGATATATATAACTCCACCACATACATGTAAAATCCATATATATCTATAAACCTACACAGGTTTGTTAAAAGTACACAATTTTGCATGGAAAATTAAACATCTGCAATAAAATGATGACAAAAGTGAGTAATGCGTTGGCTAAAAACAACCAAAAGAAGAACCATTCTCTATGGTTATAGTTTTGGATATGCTATAGTTAAAATGCATGTTGAATATCTAAGTCTACTTCGACAAGTAGTTGAATATTTGGGTTTGGTGATCAGAAGTAATGGACTGGGCTTGAGATCTAAACCTGAATGTTGTCAGTTATGTATAATATTTAAAACAGTTAGGGGGCTGGCATTATGTCACAGTGGGGAAAGCTGCCACCTGTGATGGATGGTGCAACCATTCCCGGTTGCTCCACTTCCGATTCAGTTCACTGCTAATGGCCTGGGAAAAAGAAACAGAACATGGCCCAAATGTTTGGGCTTCTGCCACCCATATGGGAAACTCAGAAGAAGCTCCTAGCTCCTGACTTCAGCCCAGCCCAGCACTTGCCCTTGCGGATGGAAGATTCTCTCTCTCTTTCTCTCTTTCTCTCTCTCTTTCCTCTCTCTATCTCTATTTCCTCTATTTCTTTCTGTCTCACTCTTTCAAAAAAAGAAACAAAATCTTAAAAAAATTAAAAATAAAATACTTATTTGGATAATATCATCAAATGTAATAAGAAAGTGTACATAAATAAGAGGGGTAATCCAAGACTAAGATATGAGACATTCCAATGTGTTGACATCAACAACCAATCACTGAAACTGAGAATGAGAGGTGGAAGTAAAACCAGTAAAGACTGTGTTCGATTGGAAATTAATAGAAAAATAAAAACTTGAATGAGAGAAACAGCAGCAGTCTACTGCAACACACAGTACAAATAAATAATTTTTCTTTAATTCATTCATTAATTAATCATATTTGAAAGAGAGAGGAGAGAGAGAGAAATAGAACTCTCATTCATTTGTTCACTTCCAAATGCCCACAAACTTTGGGGCTGGATGAGGCTGAAACCAGGAGCCATGAAGTAATCTGGGTGTCGGGGACTCAACCATTTGATCCATCGCTTTTGCCTCCCTCTAAGTGCATTAGCACAAAGCTGGACACGGAGCAGAGCTGGGCCTCCAAACAATATACTCGAATATGGAATGCCAGTGTGTCTTAACCACTATGCCAAATACTCACCCCAAGATGTTTTCTTATTTACCATTGTGTTTGTTAATTAAGAGGCTGTGTTGTTGTTCTTGAGAAGAATTGTTTGGTAAAGGGAAAGGATTAAGAAAAGAAAGAAGAGAGGATTTGACATGGCAGGCGTCAATCATCTATGGAAGAAGTTTGCTCTTAAGGGAAACTGAAACAAGACAGTAACTATAGTGGGAGAAATAGAATAAAAAGAGGCCTCTGTTTTAGAGTGGAGGATAACCTATGATTCAGTGATTACTAAAATATCAATTAAGAGAGTCAGAGAAGGACTGCAAGAGATAAGACCCTAAACAAGCGTGGGCAGAGAGGCTCCAGTGCCTACACAGAAAGGCTGGCCAATGGGGCCAAGGCAACCCATAGAATGAAGGGAGGAAACATGCAGATGGACATTGATGCAGTTAGGTGATATCCACTGTCTTTGGGAGTTTCATTTTTATGACATCCATAATTTTGAAAGCAGAAAGCAAAGTCATTAGCTGAATGTTGCAATAGCAAAACATTGCAAGAAGGAGAGAATGAAAACATGGATGGTTGGGGACACCAAGGCTACCGTGAAGTTTTCCACTGTGATTCCAGTTTCATGGCTGTGGATTGTTCTCTAGCAACACCCAGCTGGTCAGTGGATTCAGAAACAAAAAAGGCAAAGCAAAATATAACTAGTTGGGGTCGGCATTATGGCATGACAGGTACTGACACCACCTGTGAAGCTGGCAACCCAGATGGTTCAGTACTGATCCAGCTCCCTGCTAATGTGCCTGAGAAAGCATCAGAGCATGGCTGAAGTTCTTGGGTCCCTGAACCCATGTTCATGACTGGAAGAAGCTCCTTGCTCCTAGCTTCAGACCAGCCCAGATCTGTTGCAGCCATATGATAAGTGAACAAGTAGATGACAAATTCCTCTCTCTCTTTCTCTCCCTATCTTTCTCTGTAACTCTGCCTCCCAAAAAATAAATTATATATATGTATGTAGATATATATGTATATACACATATATATGCCAATACATATATATGTGACTAGTATATTTCCAAAGTTTTTCATTCATCATTATGAATCAAGGGATTTGAGTTTTATGAGAAGTAGGGGAGAATATGAGGACATGAGAAAGTAACATGGTAGTGTCATTAATGTGATTTCCATATTATAGGAGTTAGTGTACAAATAGGGAGGTGGAATGCTAGGAAACTAGAAAGAGAAAGGTTTGGTTGAAATTGAGTGTTTGGAGAAACAACCAACACTAAAGAATGATGTGTGAGTGAGGACAGGGAGAGAAAAGTATCACTGAGGAAGGTACCAAGAATGCGGAGTATTGGAATCACCATTTTCCTGGAGGCTGATTTCATAAAGAAGTATCCCTGTAGGTTTCAGATGGCTCAAAAATAGACTTCCTATGAAGTGGTATACACACTGATGGCGAACTTTCAATTGCATTTCTATGAAGGGAGGAAGAATATCCTGAGAGTAAATATGAGGAATTAAGAGGATGCTAATTCCAACACAGACCCAGTGGCCTGAAGGGTACAGGAAAGAAAAGCAAAAACAAAAATAGAACAAGTCACATTTTGGGACATGTATTTGATAAGCAGTATCTTTAGGGGAATGCTAGATTTTAATATAAGAACCATCAATTTTATTCTTAAAGACAACGATATGGTACAGTTTCAAATAAATTCTCTTAGCGCCATTAATTTTGTACTACTCCTGAAAATAATGTTATACACAATAAACCCAAGGCAGCCTAGTATAATAGTAGGACTTTAGGTTCTGGCAGAAGAGCAGGCTGACTAATATTTTCATTATTTCCTGTGATAAATATAAGACTCTGGACAAGTTTCATAGTATTATTATAGCATTGTGCTTTGGAGAGTGAGACTGCGGAGCCTAAAGTCTTAACATGTGTTTATACTTTCCAAAGCAAGATCTATCTACAGAACCTTAGTAGCACCTTGATATTTGTGAGGCCTGAAAGGAGATGTCCTCAGTTGGGAGGTGAAGGAAAGGATCAAAGTAGCTCATGAAAATAAGCTTCAAATACTAAGGCAATCACATATCATTACAAAGGCAGTGAGATCTGCTTCACCGAAAGCATTCCCTCAGAGACAGCACTGAATATGTGAGAACACAAAGAGGCACATCCCGAGTGAGATTACTTCCTGACAATTTACACATACATACGAGAAAAATCTTATAGCCAAAAGTGATATGAAAGCCGGCGCCACGGCTCACTAGGCTAATTCTCTGCCTTGCGGCGCCGGCACACGGGGTTCTAGTCCCGGTCGGGGCGCCGGATTCTGTCCCGGTTGCCCCCCTTCCAGGCCAGCTCTCTGCTGTGGCCTGGGAGTGCAGTGGAGGATGGCCCAGGTGCTTGGGCCCTGCACCCCATGGGAGACCAGGAGAAGTACCTGGCTCCTGCCATTGGATCAGCACAGTGCACCGGCCGCAGCGTGCCAGCCGTGGCGGCCATTGGAGGGTGAACCAACAGCAAAAGGAAGACCTTTCTCTCTGTCTCTCTCTCTCATTGTCCACTCTGCCTGTCAAAAAAAAAAAAAAAAGTGATATGAAATCAGCTGCAGAAATTATTCCAAATATATTCTTCCAAGCAGTCTTGGAGGTCAAAACAAGTGCCAAATTGTACACATGAATGAAACACTCAATGCAGAAAAAGAACAAAGTCATTAATTGGATAAAATTCTTCTTTTGCCAAGAAAAAATTAGAATATGGGGAATATAGAGGTAATGAAATATAATTCAAATGCTTCTCTAAACATTTTCCTTCTTTGTTTGTTTACCTTTTTCTTTTTGTGGCTTTATTTTTTCCTACTCTTTAATATCCCATCTGAAAATGTCCATTATTGTGATCCATCTCAAAACATTTTAAGAAATGACAGACAAATAAATGAATATTAAATATTTAAGTCAAACCTAATCTAACAGGGAGAATATAATGTTGTAGTCACAGACACAAAAGTATTCAAATTTCTTAGTTCTTAATGTGTGTTTATTTTATTTAGTATATAACATAGCTATTCAAGATATTTGTACCTGCTGTGCCTATGAAAGTCTAAATCTATAAGCTACAAAGAATTGTGTTTATTGTTTATATGTCTATAAATTTAAACAAACAATTGCAATTTCCCCTAGAATAAAATAGATTTCTACTCTCTCATCTATATTTAAATGCTACCATCTACTTAATAACTTAAGCCAATAATTGTCATTTTTCTTCTAAAAGTAAATTTGACAGAGGTAAAATTAATTTAAAACTACTACTGATTTTTCATTTTATGGAAGCTTCTAACTCTCTTCAACTCTTCTATAACTGCTTTATTCCAAGCTCTTCTCTGGATCATTAAAAGTGTACCTGAACTTGATTTCCTGACTTCACCTTTATCCTCTGCCTGCCAACATCTATGTTGCTTACAGTCTCATAAAAAATAAATCAATCCTGTTTAGAATATACTTGTGTTTTTTTTTTAAAGATTTATTTATTTACTTGAGAGGCATAGAAATAGACAGAGAGAGGGAGAGACATAGAGAGAGGTCTTCCATCTGCTGGTTCACTCCCCAAATGGCTGCAATGGCCAGAGCTTTGCCGATCTGAAGCCAGATGCCAGGAGCATATTCCTGGTCTCCCATGCCAGTGCAGGGGCCTAAGTACTTAGGCCATCTTCTACTGCTTTCCCAGGCCATGAGCAGGAAGCTGGATCAGAAGTGGAGCAACCTGGACTGGAATTGGTGCCCATATGGGATGCAGGCAACCTAGGTAGATGCTTAGCCCAGTATGTCACAGCACTGGCCCCATATTTGTGTTTTTTAAGATAAGTTATAAACACTGTTGCAGGATTTGGCAGAATAAGCTTTTTAAAAAAATAAGGATTTATTTATTGATTTGAAAGAGTTATACAGAGAGAGAAAAAGTGGCAGAGAGAGAGAGGTCTTCCATCCGCTGGTTCACTCCCCAGTTGTCCACAACTGCTAGAGATGGGCCGATCCAAAGCCAGGCACAAGGAACTTCCTTGGGATCCCCTAACCAGTTGCAGGAGCCCAAGGACTTGGGCCATCTTCTACTGCTTTCACTGGCCATAGCAGAGAGCTGGATCAGAAGCAGAGCAGCCAGGAGTTGAACTGGTGCCCATTTGGGATGCTAGCACTGCGGGCAGCAGCTTTACCCACTACACCACACCTCCAGCCCCCAGATTAAGCTTTATAATTTATATGGCTGTGTTTATTTCAATGTATCTCATTACATCATATATTGTATTTTTGAAATGCTCTTTCTCTGTTATCTTTACCCTTACAGCATATATCACCAGTCTAACTCACCATTGAAACCTCAGCTTGTCCTTACTTTTCTCCAAGAAAATAAATAAGTTAAAGGCAGTTTCATGAGTACCATGCCTTGCACAAAGCAAAAGGAAATTATCAGTCTATCCCCATCACAAAGTCTAGCAATTCCAGCCCTGCTGTTGCAGAAAGCTTTCAAGCAGAAAGAAGATAAAGTAGGAAACAATAGGCGTATATGGGATCTGAACTTCACGGCTGCACATACGTTATGGATATTATTCATATATTTAATAATGGCCCTTTATATAAAATGATATTAGCAACAGACTTACAATCACGGTAACTTTAAACAACTACAAAATTTATCCAGTGAAAATGCCATTTTATATCAATAATCAACCTCATTGATATGTTAAAATACAATTTAAATGTACAATGACCAAAAATGTTAACTCTTTCCCTGTGTAAATGTGCAAATAACCTTCTGATGCTATTTTAAATTATCTTATCAAATTTCAGCCAACTGTAGTTTCCTTTCACGTTGTACTCTTCTTTTAACATGATAGTGAGGAAAACGTATTTTTAAAATATTTTTCTGATTTTATTTCTCAGATGAACTAATAATAGGAAGCATTTAATGTGTATCTAAAATTAAAGGATTCAGTTGTTGATTAGTACTAATTTTAAAATTACTGATTGGAGACTTCTTTTCTGAAAAAAAAAAAGATAACTAATCAGAATATTTTACTACCAGGGCCTCATTTCTATTTTTCTGCATAGATTTGTTAATAATAATTGTTATAAAAATCAGCTTTTTCATAATTTTATGTAACTCAAAATGTATGCTCAAGTTTTCAGTGTTTATTTTGCTATCATCTACTTGAAAGAGCACTATAGAGACAGAGAGAGTGATTGATGGAGTGTTTACATTTCTATGAAATGTCAAAAATGGTCACATAAAGTATTAGTTATTGGTTAGATTATGGGTTGGGGTATTATATGCAAGAGAACTCAAAGTAGAAACTAATGGGCGACCGGTGCCGTGGCTCACTAGGCTAATCCTCCGGCTTGTGGCGCTGGCACACCGGGTTCTCGTCCCGATTGGGGCGCTGGATGCTGTCCCGGTTGCTCCTCTTTCAGGCCAGCTCTCTGCTGTGGCCCGGGAGTGCAGTGGAGGATGGCCCAAGTGCTTGGGCCCTGCACCCCATGGGAGACCAGGAGAAGTACCTGGCTCCTGCCATTGGATCAGCACAGTGCACCGGCCGCAGCGTGCCAGCCATGGCGGCCATTGGAGGGTGAACCAGCGGCAAAGGAAGACCTTTCTCTCTGTCTCTCTCTCTCACTGTCCACTCTGCCTGTCAAAAAAAGAAAGAAAGAAAGAAAGCTAAAGGGCATTTTTTTTATGGGGAATACTGATAGTCTAGGATTAGATTGAGTTGTTGGTTGCACAAATCTATGACTATACCAGAAAATTTAAATTGTATAGGTGGAGTGATTGCTTGGTACATGAATTATATCTCAGTAAAGCTTACAAAAGGAAACAAAGCAACTTTGTTCAGTATGTATATGTAATGTACTTAACAATTGTTTATATATTCAATTTAGCAGAGTCAACAGCTCTCCATGAGGATACATTAAAATCAAAAGCTTTGTTCAATTATATTTGAATAACACAATCTCCTACGAATATGCACTGTACCATAAGATAAGATGTTAAATTATTCATTCACACAAACTGACTCTTTGTTCTCCATAAAAAGTGCCAATAGTCTTATTTATTACCTTTAAGAATATAAAACTGGTGACTTTGGTACAATGTGTAAGGCACTGCTTAACACAGTCAGATCCCTTAACCAAATGCCTCAGCTGGAGTCCAGCCCTTGTTCTCAGGGTGGGTGATGTGGTGCTTAGGATGGCTGCATCCCATATCTGAGTTCCTGGTTTGAGTCCTACCTATTCAGTGCTTCTGATTCAGTTTCCTGCCAATGTACCTGTGAGGCAGGGGGCAGTGACTCAAGTGCTTGGTTTCCTCCAGCCCATGTGAAAGACTGGATGGAATTCTTGCTCCAGGCTTCATCTTGCCCTAGCCCCAGTTATTGGGGGCCTAGGGGAAGTGAACCAATAGATGGAATTCTCTCTCTCTCTCTAGAATCCTATCCTCTAAATAAAGAAATCATTTAAAAATAAAAAATATGGTGATATATAAAAATAAAAATGTGTTTATCACAGCCATGCATAATATATTATAAGGATAGAGATAGCAAAAGTAAAAAGACCTAAAAAAACAATGATAATGAAATCAAGAAGATAATATTCAATATAAAAATGCCATATTAAAAGGATGATAATAATTAGCCATAAAACAAATACAAAACATAAAACTATTTATTCTTGCTGCCTCCATATTTTGAGTCACTATGTAATGAACAACAAAAATTTAGTTCATGAATTAACTGAAAGTACAACTAAGGAATACACGCTTGTAACAAATAGCTGAGTTTCAGCCAATTACTACAGTCATGCTTTATTAGATCACAAATGATCAACTAGTCAGACCATGTTTAAGGAAATGTCAGACTTTGATGAATAAAGGTATTTCTGTGCCTCATTTTGATTTTCTGTTCATAAATGCCACCTGCCCATGAGAGTGTGCAGTTCTCTGAATTTCTGGTTCTGAGGGCATTCTGATTCATGAACTGTTTTGTGTTCAGTTAAACTCTGTTAAACTTAATTTATCAAAAAAATTTCTCCTAACACTTGTAGAGTAATGAAATTTTGGTTCCTAGAACATTCACTATGAAGCTCAGAGAAAAGTTCTGAGTGTTATTACTCTCCATTGGAGATTATCCAAAATTTGTTGTGCCTCCCACTGCACAAAAATTATGTGTGATGATATAATATGAATATATTTCTGGACAATAGAAGTGGAGGTGATCAATGGGACTCACCTATTTCTTATAAACTGGCCCCTCTGCACAGTTTGGGTAGGATGTTGAATTCAGTGATGCCACACATGCACAATATGGGTCAGAAGGTTTATTACTCACATACTGAGGCTTTCTGGGGATGCATAGCAGGCTTCCCTAGCAGATTTGCAAAGGGCTTGAAAGATCTAGGAAGGGCAAAGGATTTGAGTTGTTTATGGTGTGCTTTGGCAGGCCTGAGCCGAGAGTTTCCAAGTTGATAAAGACTTGTATGGGTTGAACTTCCTTGATAGAATCTAAGAAAGGCAAAACTGAGCTTATCAGCCTGTCCAGATGTTGGACAGAAGGGAAAGAGGAAATGTGACTTTAAAGATAATAGAACTCAAACATAAAAAAAGAAAAAATGGATTCAGGTTCCTTGTTAGAGCTGTGAAATTCATTGATTAATTTATTTTCTACAGTGCCTGGGATTTCTATGGCAAGGTGAGAAACTTGAACTCTCATAGTATCCTAGGCTCTGGAAGTAGAAATGATGCAATCAACTTCAGAGAGGTCCCTGACAACTCTAAAGGAAAATATTGATAGGCATTTTCAAGGCATTGCTTCAGCAAATGAGAGTAAGGAAAGATAGTGCCTATGACATTTGCCAAGTCAAACATTTGGAAACAAACAAAAATTTTTAAAATCCCATAATATGTTTTAAAATGTTGGGTCAACAGCAGGCATTTTACATTAGTTGTTTATTCTTTCTTTAAATTTATTTATTTATTTATTTTATTCATTCATTCATTCATTTGAGAGAAAGAGGGCTCCTATTTTTGTTTCATTCCCCTAGTGCTGTCAACAACAAGCATTGGGCAAGGTTGAAGGTAGGAGTTAGCAATGCAATTCAGTTTTCACACATGAATGGTAGGAACCCAATTACTAGAGCTGTCATTGTTGCTTCCAAGGATCTGCATCAACAGGAATCTGGAGTCAAGAAAGGCAAATTAAATCCAGGTAATCATATGTGTAACAGGGACATCTTAATCACTAATCTAAATGAGCTTCAGTTGTTTATAACAGATTCACAGGCATTTCTTTTTTTGTTTTCTTTTCTTTTCTTTTCTTTTTTAAATTTTAGCTGCTACATATAAGAGAGAACATGCAGTATTTGTTGTTCTGTATCCAGCTTATTTCACTCAACATGATGTTCTCCAGTTGCGTCCATTTTGCTGCAAATGGTAGGATCTCATTCTTCTTTGTAGCTGAATAATAGTCCGTTGGATATATATAGCACATTTTCTTTATCCATCCATTCTTCTGATGATGGACAACTTGGTTGATTCCAATTTTGGCTATTGTAAGCAGTGGTGTTATAAACATAGTAGTGCAGGTATCTCTTTGATACAACATGTTCAGTTCTTGGACATTTACAAGGAAGTTGGACTGCTGAACAAATTGGCAAGGCTTTTTCTAGTTTTTTAAGAAACCTCCACACTGTTTTCCACAGAAGCTGCACTAAGATATGTTGCCTCCAACAGTGGAGCACATGTTCCCCTTTCTCCACATCACATCCTTACCAACCTTTATTACTCTCTGTCTTTTGGATTTTAGCCATTCTGACAGGGGTGAGGTGATGTTTTGATTGCATTGCAGTTTTGATATGCATTTCCCTGATGGCTAGTGATTTAGAACACTTTTTTCATATAGTTCTTATCCATTTGAATTTCTTCTTTTGAGAACTTTCTATTGAGGTCCTTTGCCAGTTTCTTAACTAGATTGGCTATTTCTTTTATTGTTGAATTTTTTAAGTTGCAGATATATTTTGGATATTAATCCTTTTTCAGGTGGCTCACTAATTTTTTTTCCTATTCTGCTGGATGTCTGTTCACTCTCTTGGTCTTTCCTTTGCTGTACATAATTTTCTGAGTTTGATGCCATCTTATTTGTTTAACTTACCTTTGGGGTTGTTTTCCAAGAAGTCATCACCTACACCAATATCTTGAGGGGGATTCTCCTACATTTTCTTCCAGTGACATCATAGTCTCACATTTAAAATGTAGATCTTGATCCATCTTGAGTTGATTTTTGTATGTGGTGAGAGGTATGTATCCTTCTACATATATACATCCACTTTTGCCTGCACCATTTGTTGAAGAGATTATCCTTACTCCACTGTATGGTCTGAGCAGTTATGTCAAAAGTCAGTTGGCTGTATGTAGATGAATAACTTTTGAGTTTTTATTCATGTTCCATTGAACTATGTGTCAGCTTTCAATGCCAGTAAGATGCTATTTTAATTACAATAGGTTTGTAATATGCACTGAGGTCAGGTATTGTGTGATACCTCCAACTTGATTTCTTCTGCTCAGGATCACTTTGGCTATTCCGGGTCTTTTTGTGATTCTATTTGAATTTCACGATTTCTTTTTACTGATTCTGTAAAGAATGTCATTGGTATTTTCATAGGGATTGCATTGAATCTGTAGATTGATATGGCTAATATAGATATTTTAAATATATTGATTATTCCAATCCACAGGCAAGGGATACCTTTCCATTTTTTTGTGTGTCCTTGCTGATTTATTTTATTGATGTTTGATAATTTTTTCATTGTAAAGATCATTCACTTCTTTGGTTAAATCTATTCCTAAATATTTGATTTTCTGTGGCTATTGTGAATGGAATTTCCTTTTGCTTTCTCTTTCAGTGAGTTCATGTATGGTGCATTAAAAAGCTGCTGTTTTTGTATGTTTATTTTGTAATCTGTAACTACTGAATTGGTCTATTAGTTCTAACAGCTTTTGGGGGGAGTATTTAGGTTTTTCTTTGTACAACATCATGTCATCTGCAAGAATGAATATTTTGATATCCTCTGACACTATTTTGGTGCTCTTTATATCCTTCTCCTCCTTAATTTCTTTCTGCTAATACTTACAGTACTATATTGAATAAGAGTGATGAAAGTGGAAATCCTTGTCGTGTTCCAGATCTGAGGGGAAACAAAGCCGGAGGCATTAAAAAACCAGATTTCAAGACATACTACAAGGCAGTTATAATCAAAACAGCCTGGTACTGGTACAAAAGCAGATAGGTAGATCAGCGGTACAGAATACAAATGCCAGAAATCAATCCAAGTATCTACAACCAACTTATCTTTGACCATGGAGCTAAACCAATCCCTGGAGCAAGGACAGTCTCTTCAACAAATTGTGCTGAGAAAACTGATTTCCACATGCAAGAGTATGAAACAGGATCCCTACCTTACATCTTACATGAAAATCCATTCAAAATGAATTATATACCTAAATCTGCAACCTGATACCATCAAGTTACTCGAGAACATTGGGAAAACCCTGCAAGACATTGGCACAGGCAAAGAGTTCTTGGAAAAGACCTCAAAGGCACAGGCAATCAAAGCCAAAATCAATAAATGGGTTTATATCAAATTGAGAAGCTTCTGTACTGTAAAAGAAACACTCAGGAAAGTGAAGAGGCAACTGAAAGAATGGGGGAAATTATTTGCAAACAATGCAACTGATAAAGGATTAATAACCCGAATATATAAATAAATCAAGAAACTCCACAATAACAAAACAAACAACCCAGTTAAGAAATGGGCAAAGGACTTAAAGAGACATTTTTCAAAACAGGAAATCCAAATGGCCAACAGACACATGAAAAAATGCTCAGGATCACTAGCCATCAGAGAAATACAAATCAAAACCACAATGAGGTTTCAATTCACTAGAGTTAGAATGGCTTTCATACAGAAATCAACAAACAAAAAATGCTTTCGAGGATGTGGGGAGAAAGGTACCCCAATCCACTGTTGGTGGGAATATAAACTGGTAAAGGCACTATGGAAGACAGTACGGAGATACCTCAAAAATCTGAATAAAGACTTACCATGTGACCCAACCATCCCACTCCTGGGAATTTATCCAAGAGTAATGAAATCAGCAAATAAAAGAATTAACTGCATCCCTACATTTATTGCAATTCAATCCACAATAGCTAAGACATGGAATAAACCTAAATGCTTATCAACTGAAGATTGGATAAAGAAATTATGTGATATGTACTCTATGGAATACTACACTGTGGTAAAAAAAAATGAAATCCAGTCATTTGCAACAAAATGGATGAATCTGGAAAACATCATATTTAGTGAAATAAGCCAGTTACAAAGGGACAAATACTATACGTCCTTCCTGATTTGTGATAACTAATAGAGCATGTAAAAAGCATGTAAAATTTTACTGTAGAAGTAAAATTAACACTTTCAGAAGCAATGACTTGAACAGCCCTTGTCTTGAATGTCGAGGAATAGGGTTTTTTTGTTTGTTTGTTTGTTTTCTTAATGGAGAATGGGACTGGGAATAGGAGAGAGAGGAGTAGGTGGGGTGGGAGTGCAGGTGGGAGAGTGGGTATGATGGGAGGAATCACTATATTCCTAAAATTTTACTTATGAAATTTGTACTCTTGGCTGGCGCTGCAGCTCACTTGGCTAATCCTCCAGCTGTGGTGCCGGCACCCCAGGTTCTAGTCCCAGTTGGAGCGCTGGATTCTGTCCCAGTTGCTCCTCTTCTAGTCCAGCTCTCTGCTGTGGCCCGGGAAGGCAGTGGAGGATGGCCCAAGTCCATGGGCCCTGCACCCTCATGGGAGACCAGGAAGAAGCACCTGGCTCCTGGCTTTGGCTCCGCGCAGTGCGCCAGCTGTACAGCCATTTGGGGGGTGAGCCAATGGAAAAGGAAGGCCTTTCTCCCTCTGTCTCTCTCTGTCTAAATCTGCCTGTCAAAAAAAATTAAAAAAAATAAATTTGTACTCTTTACATAAATGGTTTCTTTAGGAAAAAGAAAAAAAGGAACATGTATTTTTTTTCTTTCACCACAAATATGCAGAATTTTTTTGAATAAAAGATGTAGAGAAAAATCTTAAAGTAGGGTCAGGCCTCTATTTATATGATTTGAGTATAATAATGTATTGAACTATCATCTTCTACCATATGAAAATACTACATAAATAAAATAAAAGTATCTTACTTTATTATAGGCTGAACTATGTACTCACAGGAGCCATGTGTTGGAGGTGTTGTATTCAACAGACTGCATTTCAAGACTGAATCTTTAGGTTACAAGGTAAAATGGTGTTATAAGAGAGGAACCCCAATGTGATAGAGTCGATGTCCTTATGAGAAGGGAAAAAGACACCAGATATCTGTCTTTGCCTTTCTGTTCATGCAGATGAAGGGCCATGTAAGGATACAGTGAGAAGGCAGTCCTCCACAGATCAGCACGAGATGTGACAAAGATACTTTCCTTGACCAATCTTGCTTCAAACTCCCGAATTTTTCTAGACAACTCTATAATTTACTTTAAAAATCCATTATTTTTCAAGCTGAGTTTATTTTTTGTAGCTTGACAAAACTGGGAGAAAATTTACACTGCTTTCAAGTCAATGAAAGGCAAAAAACAGGTTTCTGCAAAATAGGAGTCTGCCCTAGTGAAGTAAGAATTGTGCATTCTTACAAGGATATAAGTGAAAGGTAACACATTTTTATCACAATGCATGGCCTGTCATAAGTAGTATATAAGTATTACATAAAATAAATTTAATTTTCTTACTTAAAAAGAATTAAAGAACTTCTAGAATTAATTGCTGTCCAGTTTCTCTTATGATTTTCTTGTTAAATTGTCTGTTTTCTCTTGAGACACAGAAGCCTATTGTATGTATACAAAGATATATACAAAGATGAAATAAGTTAAATAAATTTTTTGATGAATAAATAGTGTTGGAGAAAAATATTCACAAGCACACATATACAAATACACATATGACTGCAATATTTATAATCAAAGAAATATGCCCATGCATTTATATATTGATAGATATGTGTGCATTGGAATTTATAACTACACACACATGGATAAGGTTTTTATGAGAACTTCCCTCACTATCTTTTTATCATGTATTTTTGGGGGATATTTAATATATTCTCCAATTTTTCCTTCCTAAATTTTTTTTAGAGATTTATTTATTTATTTGAAAGTCATCACTCCTCAATTGGCCTCAATGGCCGGAGCTGCACCAATCTGAAGCCAGGAGCCAGGAGCTTCTTGCAGGTCTCCCATGCAGGTGCAGGGGCTCAAGGACTTGGGCCATCTTCTACTGCTTTCCCAGGCCATAGCAGAGAGTTGGATCGGAAGTGGAGCAGGCAGGTCTCAAACTAGTGACCATATGTGATGCCGGCGCTTCAGGCCAGGACTTTAACCTGCTGTGCCACAGTGCTGGCCCCCCTTCCTAAATTTTTACAACCAATATACACTGAGTTTAAAATCAATAAAGAATGTACAATAAATGTATTATTGTAAAGTCTCAATGAGAGCTAATGAGGTTTTTCTTGGTTATATTTCATTTTTCAGAATAACTCTTTGATTTTATTATTTGGAGAAAAACAATAAATTTGGTTATTTTAAACTTTAATCCTCTGTATACCCAAGTCTTTACTATTTTAGTATACTGTGCAATTACACCAACACCTTCACTTTAAGAATTTAAATGCACACCCTTAACATTCTGTTGCAAACTTTAGAACACATTCTCTGAACAAAGAAATGAGATGAATCATGTGGCACTTGATTGTTTTATAATGTGGGAAACTCTAAAAATTAAACTTTTTAAATAGGAAAATATAAATTGGGATCTTTTGACATCAACAAAAGAGCAGTTTTACATGTTTGCTAGCATACTATCATACAACTTCAAAAAAAAAGAGAGAATGTACTTCCTTGCAATGCAGGAAGAAGACTAAATGTTAGTAACAGAAAATAAATTAGAATGACCAAGAACTATCTCCTTGATGAAATGATTTTATAGAAAATTGCGATTTAGCAAAACACATTATTGTAAGAAAGTTTTTATTAGACCAAAACTTTATTTTATTTTTTAAAGAATTTACTAATGCAGTAGATTCTCAGGGTCACAACAAATGCATAATAATTATTACAAAGCAATTTTCATTACTTCTCAAGTTAGTGTAATATTACTGCAGAGATAACAGGTCCCATGTGGTTCATAGATACAAATCTAAGAATATAATGATACTTCCCTCCCTCCTCTCTCCGCTTGCTTTTCTTTCTTGCTCTTTCTTTTCTCTTCCTTGCTTCCTTGCTTCCTTGCTTCCTTCCTTCCTTTGAAAGATACCTTAATGCTAAATTAAATTCTATAACTTTAATTGTATCAAAATTAACAATATTATCTCAAGAAAAAACTAATTTCCAAATACCGCTGACAAACTACTATGCTTGGTATTTAATATTTAACATTTTAAATCATTTTTGTTTCTTTTATGTCCTAACAGACTGGTATTTTTGTGTAATCTTTTTTCTCCCCTGCATTTCACTAGTCCTGTTCTCTGAAGTTAGAATGTTCTGTGTTGCACAAAATACCCTATTTCTGAATTAAGAAAATGACTAAGCCAGCAATCATTACATCAGAAAGCAGCAGTACTCATAAAAATCCCTCTCAGATTCACTTATCTATTCTTTCTGGTCTCATTTCAACACATTCTAATGATAAAAGAGCTGTTTACAAAGACCAAATCAACTATACCAGGAAACTGTTTCTCAGTTGTTCTAGGTAGATATAAATCTTTGTAAATTCACATCAATGGTATCAGTAGAGCTCTAAAATAGTTCCATTTATTCTACTTGGGGTTTGTGGAAGAAACATGATTTTCTATTAGTTCTACCAAATTCAAATAAAAATGACAGCAAGTTCTACAGAAAAACAAATGGTACCACCAAGATGGCCTAGCAGTATGACAAAAAAAAAAAAAAGCCAACAAAATCCTTCACAATATACACACTGTAAATGACAAACACATTAAAAATAAAAGCAATTAATTTAAGAAACAAAATATAACACAGAAAGAAAAATATACAAATTTCAGTAACACAGACTGAATTGAATCTGTAATGGTAAGTATGAGGGTGGCACTGTAGTAATGGTGGGGAAGGGTACAGAAATAGAGCCTAAGGACAAGGGTTTTGAATATGTCTAAAGCAATAGAGTATGTGCACATTAATTTCTTTAGGCCGCCATAGCAAAATTACAAAAGATGGGTAGCTAAAGCAGATAATTTTCTCACAATTCTGGAAGTTAAAAGTAAAGACCAGTGTGCCATTAGGGTTACTTTCTGGTGAGGTCTCTGTTGAAAAAAATGCAAACAGATTTTTTTTTATTTAACCATCTGATACTTTATTTTTTCATATTAATGTAATAATAATACAATGAGAACAGATTCAATATAGTTCATAGATACAATTCTAAGAATCTAATGATAGTTCCTTCTTCCCTCCTCTCTCTCTCTCTCCCTCCCCCTCTCCCTCTCTCTCTCTCTCGTTAAAGCATGGCAGGTGGGGACTGTGCTGTGGTGTAGCAAGTAAAGCTGCTGCCTGTAGTGCCGGCATCCCATGCGGGTGCTGGTTTGAACCACAGTGCTCCATTTCCAATCCAGCTCTCTGCTATGACCTGGGAAAGAAGTAGAAGATGGTCCAAGTCCTTGGGCCATTGTCCTGGTGTGGGAGACCTGCAAGAAGCTCTGGCTCCTGGCTCCTGGCTTTGGATCAGCGCAGCACCTGTTGTTGGGGCTGGTTGGGGGTGAGCCAGTGATGGAGAACTTCTCTCTCTCTTTCTCTCCCTCTCTCTCTGTGTAACTCTGACTTTCAAATAAATAAATAAATCTTAAAAACAAAATTAGATGGTCAAGTGGGAATGCACAGATAAGGAGCAAGGTGGAGTCAGCTTGGTGGAACATTACTAAGAGAAAATAGCAGGGATAAAGGGAATTCTGACTAAACTGTACAGAATTCTCACTGAAGACAGGCAAAGGTGATCTGGTGCCACTTGGTGGATGGTGAAGGATGAGGAAGAGACTGATGGTTAGGGAGACTCTTACTAGGAATCTGATTGGGAAGAGCTTTACTTAAAATGTATTTTTCAAAAATGTATTTGAGAGGGAGAGAAAAGGTGGGAGTAGTGGTTATAAATGGTGTTACTTTTCATAGTTCATTGAATGAAAATGAATGCATTTTAAATCTCAATTTTGAAATTTCTCTGCTCTTTTAAAGAAGCACCATGACTTGATTCGATTATTCAACAATAATACAAATATTAATAAAATGAAAACTGATAGTTCTATGGATCCTATGATAAGGCTAAAAGTTTTAATGTCACACTTTACACATTTACACACTCATGCACTCAGGTGACTAATTGGTTTATATTTAACAAAAATGAAACATCTGTTAAGAAAATAGAAAAAAATATGAATTCCTAGGAGCATAAAATTATTCATGGATTCAAAATATAAAACAGCACAAACAAAGCTTAAAAGAAATTGATCAAAGTAATAGTGGTGGATTTTAATAATCCTGTTACAAAATCAATCATAGTTCTTCATCTAAATCTTTGGGGATATCTTTGACTCGCTCAGAAGGTTTCCAAAAACTCTAGCATGACTCATAATAAATGCTCACTGATATTCACTGTTTTCCAGTAACACACTTAGGATGCTCACATTTGGAATTAGAAGAAAATTTAATAAAATTTGGATATATATTATTTTTCAATATGAGAAAAAGACCTGGGTCCACATGAGCTTCTGTTTTATTTACTTAGATTTTGTTAGTTCTTCTTGCTTCTGTTGTCTGCTTCATATCAAGCATGATTTTACTCACAGTAGCAAAATAACTATTGATGCAGTTTTAATACACAGAGTTGCGTCAATTTCAATTTTAAGTATCAGGCAGTACCCTGACAGCTGCTAAAAAGTTGTGTTTGCATCTGTGAGGATGTTTCTAAAAAAGATGAGTATATGAATCCATACAATGAATGAAGAAGACTGTCCTACCCAATCCAATATGTTGATGCCTGAATAGTACAAAAACAAATGTGGGAGAAAAGTGAATTTTGCTGACTCTGCTTGACTTTGGACTTATTCTCCCTTCGGACATCAGCTATCCTGGTTATCAGACCTTCAGACTAGAATAAAACTATATTACAAAGTCCTGTTTTTCCAGCTTCCAGGTAATAGACTGGGAATTCTCATCCTCCATAAGCATATTGGTTCATTCCCATAATAAATTCATATATCTACGTCTATCTAGATCTATCTATATGCATCTATATCTTTTTTAAAAGATTTGTTTTATTTATTTGAAAGGCAGAGTTACTGAGATAAGTAGAGACAGAGAGAGAAGTCTTCCATCCATTCGTTCACTCCTTAAATGGCTGCAATGACCAGGGCTGGGCCAGTCCGAAGCCAGGAGCTTCTTCTGGGTCCCCCATGTGGACACAGGGGCCCAAGTACTTGGGCAATCCTCCGCTGCTTTCCCAAGTGCATTAGCAGAGAGCTGGATTGGAAGTGGAGCAGCCGAGACTCAAACTGTCACCGACACGGGATGCTAGCACTCTAGTCTGGGGCTTTAACCCATTACACTACAGTCTCAGCCCCTGTATCTGTGTATTTATCAACTACATTTCCTTAGTTCTGTTTCTTGAGAGAGAACCCTGAATAATACAGTGACCAAACAAAACATTGAGCAAGAGAACCACTTTTTATCTAAGAGATAAAAGATGGTAAATTTGTCTTGACTCATAGTCTTTTCCTCACAAATGAGAGATGTTAAAGCAAGTGGTTGAGTTGTTTTAATCCACGCCACAAGTATTGGCTACAATTTCAAAAATGGTCAGATTTGTGAAGACTGTACTTTCTCCTAAGCCAAGCATAACCATACAAGCAACTTGCGTTTCTACCAGTTACTGCATCAAAGCTACCAGGATGAATGGGTGAAACGCAGCAGTGTCCTAGTGTTACAAGACCATAGCTAAACAGTGTTATCCATCCACATCACAAAACATCAAGCATTTAATGATGCAGAGAGAATAAAATGACTTTAATAAAATGAGTACCTTTTGAAAAACAGAACAAAGAGGTACATTCACTATTTTCTACTTCAAACGCATTACATCCTACAATAATTAGTAGCAAATAACTTTTATGCTAGAAGTGGCATGACTGCCTCTGCATACGATCTAATAATCTGAGAAAATGCTTCCTAGGAGCATTATTCATTTTCAGCGTCCTTGGGCTTGGTTAATATAAAATTTATTATCCCAAATGGTGATTTTATATTTCATGTATTCTCATTAAAAATATCTTTTGACTTCATTCAATTTTCCTGATTAGATAATTCTTACCTTAAACTGTTCAATTAAAATTTTTGTATTTATAGATGTGTATACATTCTTCCTTTTCAGATTCACTGTTTATTTTGAGATTATCATATATTTTCTTTTGTAAGGATTCTACATTTTACTGAGTGATTTTTTTCTTTCTTTCTTAAAGTCTATAATTTCATAAGGACATACCTCAAGTTGATGTTTAAAAGTTCCAAGAATTAACTGTTCTAGCTAATACTCACTTGCTCTATCATTGTTCTTCAATACTAAAACACTCCAGACTGGATTGGTGTCCAGAGTGGTCCAACTTCACTCAGATTTGCCAATCATCCTTATCCAAATACTGAGGTCTTCCAGTAATATGCATTTTCCATAATAAGTTGCTTTAGATAACTTCTTTCTTAAATTTAAAATTTTTTTTTTTAAAAAAGATTCATTCATTCATTTATTTGAAGTCAGAGTTACATAGATAGCAATGCAGAGAGAGAGAGAGAGAGAATCTTCCATTGCTGGTTCATTCCCTAGATGGCTCAGGCCAGGCAGAAGCCCAGAGCCAGGTGTTTCATTGGGTCTCCCATGTGGATGGCAAGGGCTCAAACACTTAGGCCATCTTCAGTTCCTTTTTCCAGGCAGTTAATATCAGTAGTTTTAATCAATAAATCCATAGCCCAACAAAAACAATCTTCATTTTTTTAATTTAAAATACCATGGATTTTTTTTTTCATTCTTGTTCTCTGAACTTTCAAAAGTCATGGGTTCCTTTTACAAATGCATCTATATGAATCCTAGGTTTCAGAGAGGAATATTCATAAAAAATGAACAATGCCCCCCCAAACAAATACGTCTTTCCTGTGTCTTTCTACCCTTTATTCAGAGCCATGGCATCGCTTCTGAGGTTTGTTCTCAACTAACCCACCAGTTAAGACCACCACCCAACATTACCAAACTTGTACAATTTCTTAAACTGCATACATAGTGACATTTTGTTATTCAAATTAAGCAGTTTTGAAAATAGTACCAGGAATGTGTATAATTCTTATCTTAAAAGGTTAGAGAGACATTTGTCTTAATTATTATACAAACATATATCTTTGGTATCTCTAAAGCCAAGTACCTGTTATCTTATACAGATGGATTTGACAAGCTGGGAATCTAAGGAATTCATGTGGTAAATATTTCTGCATCTTTGATTTTCCCTTCATGTATGTGTTCCTACCTATTATGTAAACTTTTATTTGCTCTCAAATTTCTCTAATATTTTGTTAATATAGTAATGATTCCATTCCCTTAAGGTATACACATATCTCAAATAAGCAAACTAAATTGCTTTGATTTCAAGGTGGGCATTTGGCCTACTAATTAAGACCTAAAGTTGCCTCTGACTCCTGCCTCCAGCAGCCTGCTAATGCAGACTTGGAGGCTGTGTGATGCGTTAAGCATTGGGGTTACTGCCATCCATGAAGTGTATTCTGGACTCCAAGCTTTGTTCTGTCCTAGTCTTGAATGTCCTGAGAAATTGAGAGTGAACCAACCAGTAGGAACTCACTTTCTTTTTCTCTTTTTCTGCATCTCTCTCTCTCTCCCACTCTCTCTCTCCCTCTCTTTCTCTCCCTCCCTCCCTCTCTCTCCCTCTTTCCATCCCTCACTCTCAAATAAAATAAAGGTTAATTAATTAATTAAATTTTTAAAAAGTATTGTAGTAAGATTTGTGCACAAAGACAAAATACCAAGGCTAGGAAGCAATCTTTCATTATGCAGAAGGGCTCAGGTGGATTCTTATCCAAAAGCCTGGGCCCAAAGAGGGGTATTTTCTTATATATGCTTTTAGCTTGTCTTCCTTATATGACTACATGCATACATTTGATTGGATATTCTAATGCCACATGGCAGCTATAGGCATTGATGCAGTACTGGGCATGGGTACCTGGTCACTGATAACGTTTCTCTTACACACATACTGAGCTGTACACTGTCTGGCACCATGGTCTGTGCTGGAAACAGAAGCCGAAACAGTTACTTGCAAGCAGATAATGACCACAACTGAAACATTACAAGCAAGCAGATAATGACCACATTCCACTATCAGGGTAAGTGTTTTTTTTTTTTTTTTTTTTTTTTTTTTTACTACTACCTACTACTACTATTTCTATTTCAGGAAGACCTCTGTCACAGTATCGGCCTTGCATAAGATTCTCTTCTGTGTATGTAAGTGGCTTTTAGAAGGAAAGAAAAAAAATACTGGGAACACGCTTAAAGGATTGTAATGAAGAAAAATGCAATTTACTATGTAAAATATTCATTGATTTTATATGCACTTTGGACATGGCCCCTTTGTTTAAAGTTCCATTTGTTGAGACATAATAACCTGGGCTCTTTCAAATGTTTACCCATCTTCATTGCCTACTTCCCAGAAAGAGATCCTTGCTCAATATTTAGTCATGACTTATTTATAGTACTTTGCAACCCATTCAACATGAATTCATGGAGTCTTGCCAGGAAAAGTCTGTCCTGTTTTTTTTTTTTTTCTTGAAAAAGTTTGAGATGGTCAAATCATTACAAATAATCTCTCCTCCATTGGTTTTTGGCAACAGTTTCTGCCTTATGGCATCTAGCACATACTGTTATTTTTATTGAATTTAAACACTATAACATATCCATATTCTATAAACTTAGTTTATACATGGATTATTACATTGCCAACATACATATCATAGGGAATCATACTAAATTATTTATTAAAAGTTTAATAAAATAAGTGAAAATTTTTCTATTAGTTTTTTATGGTCCTTAAATGCTAAAAGAAAACAAAATCTGAAAAAATGGAACAGAGAACTGTTCACAATGTGTAATTTTTAGACACAACAAGAGGTAAACATTTTCTGTAGCACAATTTCTAGTAACTGATTATTATCTATATTAAAATAAATAAGTCAATTGCAAAAATTTTTTCCAGAATTCATTTCTTGGATAAGATGATTGCACTTCAGCCTTTTTATTTGGTAGATTTAATTTCATTGTTGTTGATCGGAATTTTATTTTTATTGTCAATTAAAAATGTATTCTCATGTACTTTAAAGAGATATGAAATACAGAGACAGAGAAGGAAACAAAGACAGCTAGGAGATCTTCTATCAGCTGGTTCACTCCCCAGATGCCTGCAAAAATGTTGGGGCTTGATGAGGTTAAAGCCAGAAGCTTGGCCCTCAGTCTGAGTCTCTGTGAAGGTTCCAGGGAGCCACATACTTGAACCATAACCTGCTGACCCAAAATACGTACAGCAGCCGAAAGCTGGGGTTGGAAGTAGAATCAAGATGCCAAATGATGCCTGTCTCTCAAGAAATACCTTAACTGCTGTACCAAAATCCTGTCCCTGTCTATTTTTCTTGTGAGTGAAAGTTGTGCACATGACACACAACTATTTTCACAAGAATAAATGATACAAGTATGAAGTCAGCTTTTAGAAGACAATATTTCTCTATCTTTATTTGTGGAGGTACTTGTATACATAGGCTTGAGACTGAACAGCTATTCTATACTTTTAACAGAATATATTCTTATTGATTGATTGATTGGTTGATTGATGGGAGAGAGGAGAGCAAGAGCAAGAGTGAGAGAACAAGAGAGACTGAAACGGAGACCTCCCAAAATGCTGAAAATGGCCAGGGAGTGGAAGCAAGGAGTTCAAAACACAATCTAGGCTACAATATGTGTGATAGGCACCAATTATTTTAGTCATCCTTGATGTTTCCAGGCGTCTGCATTGGCATGAACTGTTCTACAAGATACAACAGGCATATCTTTTCTATTATCTGCCCAACTCCTAGAATCAGACATCTTTTTAAGATCTCTGCTTTGTTTTAATGGAGAATCCATGTATAAACCAAGATCTGGGTGCTAGTTGAGTTTATTGCCTTTGCAGTTTGAGTGTGTCTAAGACTTCCCAGATGATAGAAAAAATAAATGTATCTATAATGTCCTGTATGGTATACTCACATGCCTGTAAATCTTTCTGTAGCTAGTAATTTGCACCTGTGTTTATTAAACAAGGGTTCATGCCATACTCCAACACCAATTCATTACCACCAGGCTCATGCTAACATAATTCGCTTGCTACTCTGTTACTTTTCACTCTAGCAATGAGAAAAAACATATGTCCTGCCATTTAACACCTATTTACATAACTGTTCAATTTTGGTATGCATTATAGCAGAATTAGAATGACTGGCCCACATTACAATGGGGAACAACCCAGCAAATAAAACATAGAGCTTGTATATGAGATGCTTTGCCTTTAAAAAGTGTTATAGACTCTGCCCATTTTCAAAGTTGCTAAAACCTACATATGTCTCTCCATCACCTCCTGCCACAGTGCCTTATGGGTAAAGGCTTTAATACGAGCCATTGGCATGGGCCCTGCACAGTGAAGCTTCTAAGAGCTCTCACTTCAGAAACCCAACCCATCAGGGTCAACCAAAGGTATTATTTACTACTTTCTTTGAGAGACAGTGAAAAAAGATGGGGAGGAGAGACAGATAGACAGACAGACAAATGGTCAGGCCTGGATCTGGTACCTGGGAAGTTAGTCCAGGTTTCCCATATAGGTGGCAAGAGTCAAAATACTTTAGCCATCATTTATCCTTCTAAGTTTCTCTTAGGAAGAAACTATAGTCAGAAGCAGGAGGCAGACATCAAACCCAGCCACTCTGATACAGGATATAGGTATCTTAACTGGTATTTTATCCATTAGGAATAATGCTCAGCAATCCAAAGTGTGTTTTATTAAAACCAGTCTTATCTACACATTAGATAATACATTCTCCTTTCATTAAAAAAATTCCATTTCTACTGGATATATTCCATCATGAATTAAACTTGAAAAAAATGCTTCTGGTATTTAAAAAACAACTTTTTAAAATATCGAATCCTTTCCATGCTACCTTTCAAAGAAATATCTTACAAAAATTGTCATTACCAGCAATCTCTGTGTCCTGTCTTCTCATTCCCTCTTACCTCAACTTTATTCAGCTTTTTATTTACATCACTTTATGGAGATCACTCTCATCATCAAGTAACACTCACATTATAAAATCTAATCATCTAATTCAATCTTCATATTATTCAATATAAAAAAGAAGATTCTTTTTAATTCTTGAACACTTTTGTCATTTCATCTCTTGGGTAGCACGTCTTTTTGCATTTTTCCTATGTAGCTGATCCCCTCTAAGACTTCTTTGCTTGCATTTTCTCAAAGTGTGCACAATATTATTTTCTTTTTTTGAAAATTTTTTTTTTAAACTTTTAAACTTTTATTTAATGCATATAATTTTCCAAAGTACAACTTATGGATTACAATGGCTTCCCCCCCATACCGTCCCTCCCACCCACAACCCTCCCCTTTCCCACTCCCTCTCCCCTTCCATTCACATCAAGATTCATTTTCGATTATCTTAATATACAGAAGATCAGCTTAGTATACATTAAGTATGGATTTCAACAGTTTGCTCCCACACAGAAACATAAAGTGAAAAATAATAGATGATTTTTTTTTAAATGATAATGA
The DNA here is from genome assembly GCF_964237555.1 of Oryctolagus cuniculus. NCBI lineage: Eukaryota > Metazoa > Chordata > Mammalia > Lagomorpha > Leporidae > Oryctolagus > Oryctolagus cuniculus. Next base: position 38,845,804 of record NC_091433.1, on the reverse strand, counting down.
AATCAGAGCAGACCTATTGTCATGTTTAATCCCGGTGAGAGTCAAGTTGGGAGTTGATAATTTCTTTTTTTTTTTTTTTTTTTTTTTTTTTTTTTTTTTTACAGAGGATCAGTTTAGTATGCATTAAGTAAGGATTTCAACAGTTTGCACCCCCATCGAAACACAAAGTGAAATATATTGTTTGAGTACTCGTTATAGCATTAAATCTCAATGTACAGCACATTAAGGATAGAGATCCTACATGAGGAGTAAGTGCACAGTGACTCCTGTTGTTGATTTTACCAATTGACACTCCTGTCTATGGCATCAGTAATCTCCCTATGCTCCAGTCATGAGTTTCCAAGGCTATGGAAGCCCTCTGAGTTCTCCGACTCTTATCTTGTTTAGACACGGTCATAGTCAAAGTGGAGGTTCTCTCCTCCCTTCAGAGAAAGGTACCTCCTTCTTTGATGACCTGTTCTTTCCACTGGGATCTCACTCGCAGAGATCTTTTGCCAGAGTGTCTTGGCTTTCCATGCCTGAAATACTCTCATGAGCTCTTCAGCCAGCTCCGAATGCCTTTAGGGCTGATTCTGAGGCCAGAGTGCTATTTAGGACATCTGCCATTCTATGAGTCTGCTGAGTATCTCACTTCCCATGTTGGATCACTCTCCCCTTTATTTACTCCATCAGTTAGCGTTAGCAGGTACTAGACTTGTCTATGTGCTCCCTTTGACTCCCAGTCCCTTCACCATGACCAACTGTGAACTGAAACTGATCACCTGGAACAGTGAGATGGCATTGGTACATGCCACCTCAATGGGATTGAATTGGAATCCCCTGGTATGCTTCCAACTCCACCACTTGGGGCAAGTCAGCCTGAGCATGTCCCAAATTATACATCTCTTCCCTCTCCCATTCCCACCACCATGTTCAACAGGGATCACATTTCAGTTAATTTTCAACACTTAAGAATAACTGTGCATCAATTAATAAGGAAGAGATCTGATGACTAGTCTGCAGAGACATTTCAGAAAATAATATTACAATATTATTTTCTGAAATGTCTCTGCAGACTAGTCATCAGATCTCTTCCTTATTATTCAGTTATGATTCACTGAGATGCTTGTCTATAAGTATCTTCTAAATGCCAGTGTTTCAATAGTGTATCTGTAGCCCTAATTATTCCCCCAAATTCTAGATATTTTATAATGAATAGCATAATCAAATTCCCACTTAAATGTTTGACAGACTTACAAAAATCAAATTCTAAATAGTCTTTAAAAATAAAAATACTAAATTAAGTAGATTAAATTCTGTGAGAATCATTGTAACTAAGAAGTAGCATTAATTCTTCTTTATATTATATTCCTATGTATATGTGTGATTAAAATTAATTTGGGCTGGCACTGTGGCTCACTTGGCTAATCCTCCACCTGCAGCACCAGCACCCCGGGTTCTTGTCCCGGTTGGGGCGCCGGGTACTAGTCCCGGTTGCTCCTCTTCCAGTCCAGCTCTCTGCTGTGGCCCCAGAGGGCAGAGGAGGATGGCCCAAGTGCTTGGGTCCCTGCACTCGCATGGGAGACTGGGAGGAAGTAACCGGCTCCTGGCTTCAGATAGGTACAGTGCCACCTGTAGCGGCCATTAAGGGATTGAACCAATGGAAGGAAGCCCTTTCTCTCTGTCTCTCTCCCACTGTCTATAACTCTCTCTCTGTCTCTCTCTCTCACTGTCTAACTCTGCCTGGCAAGAAATAAATACTCTATAGTATTCTAAAGAGTACATATCCCATAATTTCTTTATCCAGTGTACTGTTGATGGGCATTTAGGTTGATTCCAGGTCTTAGCTATTGTGAATTGAGCTGCAATAAACATTGAGGTGCAGACATCTCTTTAATTTGGAAATTTAATTTGCTTTGGGAAAATTCCAAGCAGTGGGATGGCTGGGTCATGTAGTAGAGCTATATTCCAGTTTCTGAGGAATCTCCAAATTGTCTTCCATAGTGGCTTTGCCAGTTTGCATTCCGACCAACAGTGGGTTAGTGTCCCTTTATCCCCACATCCTTCCCAGCATCTGTTGTTAGTTGATTTCTGTATGTAAGCCATTCTAACCAGGGTGAGGTGAAACCTCATTGTGCTTTTGATTTGCATTTCCCTGATAGTTAGTGATCCTGAACATTTTTTCATGTGTCTGTTGGCCATTTGGATTTCCTCTTTTGAAAAATGTCTATTGAGGACCTTGGCCCATTTCTTAAGTGGGTTATTAGTTTTGTTGTCGTGGAGTTTCTAGATCTCTTTGTAGATTCTGATTATTAATCCTTATTGGTTGCATAATTAGCAAATATTTTTCCCAATTTGTCGGTTGCCTCTTCACTTTCCTGACTGTCTCTTTTGCAGTACAGAAACTTCTCAAACTGACCTAATCACAATTGTTAATTTTGGCTTTGACTGCCTGTGCCTCCCGAGTCTTTTCCAAGAAATCTTTGCCTGTACCTATATCTTGCAGGGTTTCTCCAATGTTCTCTAATAATTTGATGGTACCAGGTTCATAGATTTAGGTCTTTAATCCATGTTGAGTGGATTTTTGGGTAAGGTGTAAGGTAGGGGGTCTTGCTTCATGTTTCTGTACATGGAAATCCAGTTTTCCCAGCACCATTTGTTGAATAGACTGTACTTGCTCCAGGAATTCATTTTAAATCCTTGATCAAATATAAGTTGGTTGTAGATGTTTGGATTGATGTCTGTTATTTCTATTCTGTTCCATTGGTCTATCCATCTGTTTCTGTACCAGTACCATGCTGTTTGATTATAACTGCCCTGTAGTATGTCTTGAAATCTGATATTGTGATTCCTCCAGCTTTGTTTTTGTTGCACAGTATTGCTTTAGCTATTCGAGGTCTCCTGTGCCTCCATATGAATTTCAGCATCATTTTTTCCAGATCTGAGAAGAATGCCTTTGGTATTTTGATTGGTGTTGCAATGAATGTATAAATTGCTTTTGGGAGAATGGACATTTTGATGATATTGATTCTTCCAATCGATGAGCATGGAAGATTTTTCCATTTCTTGGTATCCTCTTCTATTTCTTTCTTTAAGATTTTGTAATTCTCATCATAGATATCTTTAACGTCCTTGGTTAAGTTTATTCCAAAGTATTTGATTGTTTTTTTAGCTATTGTGAATGGGATTGATCTTAGAAGTTCTTTATCAGCTGTGATATTGTCTGTGTATACAAAGGCTGTTGATTTTTGTGCATTGATTTTATACCCTGCTACTTTGCCAAACTCTTCTATGAGTTCCAATAGTCTCTTAGTAGAGTTCTTTGGATCCCCTAAATAAAGAATCATATCATCTGCAAAGAGGGATAGTTTGAGTTCTTCCTTCCCAATTTGTATCCCTTTAATTTCTTTTTCTTGCCTAATAGCTCTGGCTAGAACTTCCAGAACTATATTGAATAGCAGTGGTGAGAGAGGGCATTCCTGTCTGGTCCCAGGTCTCAGTGGAAATGCTTCCAACTTTTCCCCATTTAATAGGATGATGGCCATGTGTTATTCATAAATTGCATAGAGTTTTCATCATGAAAGGGTGTTGTATTTGATCAAATGCTTTCACTGCATCTATTGAGATAATCATAGGGTTTTTCTTCTGCAGTTTGTTAATGTGGCGAATCACATTGATTGATTTGCAAATGTTGAACCATCCCTGCATATCTGGGATAAATCCCACTTGGTCTGGGTGGATGATCTTTCTGATGTGTTGTTGCATTCTATTGGCGAGAATTTTATTGAGGATTTTTCCATCTATGTTCATCAGGGATATTGGTCTGTAATTCTCTTTCAGTGCTGCATCTTTTTCCGGCTTAGGAATTAAGGTGATGCTGGCTTCTTAGAAAGAACTTGGTAGGATTCCCTCTCTTTCAATTGTTCTGAATAGTTTGAGAAGAACTGGAGTTAGTTCTTCTTTAAATGTCTGGTAGAATTCAGCAGTGAATCCATCCAGTGCTGGGCTATTTTTGTTGGGAGGTTCCTTATTACTGTTTCAATTTCTGTCTCAGTTATGGGTCTGTTTAGGTTTTATATGTCTTCTTGATTCAATTTAGGTAGTTTGTATGTGTCCAGGAATCTATCCATTTCTGGTAGATTTCCCTGTTTGCTGGCACACATTTCTTTGTAGTAATTTCTGATGACTCTTCTTATTTCTGTGGTGTCTGCTGTTACATTCCCTTTTTCATCTCTGATTTTATTGATTTGGGTCTTTTCTTTTTTTTTGTTAGTTGGGCCAATGGTGTTTCAATTTTGATTATTTTTTCAAGAAACCAGATTTTCGTTTTGCTGATCTTTTGTAATGTTTTTTGGATTCAATCCTATTAATTTCTTCTCTAATTTTAATTATTCCTCTTCTCCTACTAGTTTTGAGTTTGGTTTGCTGCAGTTTTTCTAAATCCTTGAGATGCATTGATAGCTCATTTGTTGGTGCCTTTCCAATTTCATGATGTAGGCACCTATTGCTATAAACTTTCCTCTTAATACTGCTTTTGCTGTATCCCATAAGTTGTAATATGTTGTGTTGTTATCCTCATTTACTTCCAGAGAGTTTTTGGTTTCTCTTTTGATTTCTTCTATGACCCATTGTTCATTCGGGAGGATGTTGTTCAGTCTCCATGTGGTTATATGCTCTAGGGATTCATGAGTTGCTAATTTCCAACTTCTTTCCATGGTGGTCTGAGAATATTCATGGTATGAGTTCAATTCTTTTGAATTTGCTGAGACTTGATTTATGGCCTAGTATGTGGTCAATCCTAGAATAGGTTCTATGTACTGCTGAGAAAATTGTCTATTCTTCAAGTGTAGGATGAAAAGTTCTGTAGATATCTGTTTGATCCATTTGGTCTATACTTTCAATTAAATCTGCTGTTTCCTTTTTGATCTTCTGTCTGATTGATCTGTCTATTGCTGAAAGTGGAGTATTGAAGTCCCCCAATGCTATTGTATTGGAGTCTAAGTCTCCCTTTAAGTTCCTTAACATATATTTTACATAACCCGGTGCCCTGTAATTAGGTGCATATATGTTTAAAATAGTTACATCTTCCTGTTGAATTGATCCCTTAATCATTATATAGTGCCCCTTTGTCTCTCTTAACAGTTTTAGTGTCAAAGTTTATTTTGTCTGATATTAAGATGGCTATGCCAGCTCTTTTTTGGTTTCTGTTGCATTGGAATATTTTTTCCAACCTTTCACTTTCAGTTTGCAAGCACCTTTTTTGGAAGTCTACTGTGAGTCTAATTGGAGATCCTCTCAGAGAAATCTGACGTTTCTCTCTTGCACATTTTAGGATCTTTATGTTTCACTGTGGTGAGTTTGATTACAACATGTCGTGGTGAGGATCTCTTCTGGTCATGATTATTGGGGGTTCTATGAGCTTCCTGTACTTGGATGTCTCTTTTTTTCTCCAAACCTGGGAAGTTCTCTGCTAGTATCTCACTAAAAAGGCCTTCTAATCCTTTCTCTCTCTCCATGCCTTCAGGAAATCCCGGAACCCAAATGTTGCGTTTTTTAATAGTATCCTGTGGATTCCCAACAATATTTTTTAGATTTCTAATTTCCTCTTCTTGTCTTTTGTTTGACTGTATACATTCCTGTGCTCTGTCTTCTAAGTCCAATATTCTCCCTGCTGCCTCACTGATTGTGTTTTAAGGCTCTCGAATGTGTTATTCATTTGTCCTATTGAATTCTTCATTTCATTTTAGTTTCTCTTCACTATCACAATTTCATATTCTACTAGTTTCTTCATTTCATTTTGATTCCTCCTTAAGATTTCATTTTCACGAGAGAGATTTTCTTTTATGTCCTGCATGAATTTCAGTAGTTCATGCATTTGTTTTTGATTACTTCTAAATATTCTTATCATAAATTTTTTTTGAAATCCATATCTTGCATTTCTTCTATCTCATCATCTTCATATTCTTGTATTGGAGTGTCATGTTCTTTTTTATTCACAAGGGAAGTAATTCTGCTCAGCTGAGCTCTTCTCCTCAATGGCAATCAGTACCTGAGTGCTAGCCCTAGTGGGTGTAATATTCATCTGCTCTGTCCCAAAGACCACACAAAGGATCTGTGCAGTCCTCAGTGTGAGCTCAGATTTCCCTGCGATGTCTCTCACTGAGTAGCCAGGGCCCCCCAGGGTTGTAGCATCTCTCCCTGAGACTACTCAAATATCTGCCACAGCATGAGTTCCCCACACACCCTTAGTTTGTTTGTTTGTTTGTTTGTTTTCCACAGTCCCAGCTCATAAGCTCTTCACATTCACTAGGTTTTAGTCTCCTGTTATTACTCCCAACCAGAGTCAGTTTTTTTTTGTTTGGTTGACGGGGGACGCAGCCCAGAGCTGGCGCAGCTGTTACATATGTCCAAAATGGCACCTGCTCTATTGTCTTGCACAGCTTTGTAAGGTGAGTGGAGAGGGAGACTCGTGTCCATACTATTCCTTTTATTTTTTTCTCTCCTCTAGTTAGGCTGGTGTACTTTCCCCTGTGGGGCTTCAAGCCTCCTTCCCTCTAAGCTCTTCCTGCTGCTTTTCTGCCAGTGTCTCGGGTTACTGTGATTTCATTTCACCTCCCTTTCCAGTGCTGTTGTGGAGACTCTCCAGGGTTTTTTTCTAAAATCTTGTTATGAACTTTCTTTTAATTATATTGGTAATATCCCTCTGTGTATTTTATTTTATAAAGAATTTAATTTTGTTAATGTTTGTTTATTTTAACTACATTTACTTGAAGGAGGGAGGGAGAGAGAGAGAAAAAGAGAGATTATTTTTTATTCCTCCATCAGTAGGTTTACTTCCTGAGGCCCAAATAACCAGGACTGGGTCCAGCTGAAGCCAGGTGGCTAAAAGTCCACTCAGGTCTCCCACATGTTTTGCAGGGACCCAAGTAATTAAACTATGTTCTGCTACAACCCAGGGTGCATTAGCAGGAACAAGTAGTGCCTGGATTTGAAGGAATTGCACCAGCACTCTAGTAAGTGATATGGGTGTCCAAAGCAGTGGCTTAACCCACTACACCACAACATTTGCCACAGTTGAGGAGTTTTAAATGTATGTGATCAGACACTAACTGGACATACAATCACCATAGAGACTTTAAAACAAAAACTAGGAAAACAAACATCAAAGGGATCTATTGAGATTCTGTTTTGCACTTATGAATATGGAAGATATTAAATAGGGGCTGAGAGAGATGCTAAGCTTGTGATTCTACTATTAGTCCACCTAAGATCACCACAAAAAGGGTGGAATGGTTAGAGAAATATAAAAAAATAAGCCACAATTAAGAGTTATGAGGTCAATCCTAAATTGCCCTGTAAACAAATTCTGAGTCATCTAGATTTCCTTGAAACACCAGCTTCAATTATGAATGAAACACAAAATATAAGCTTTAAATCTTCATCACCATGAATGCATGATATTAAATCAATCAGCTGTAGACAAATCTTAAATATCTCTGCTTGCCTTAACAAGAATGCTAATATGTAACAACTGATCTTGAAAAAGGTTAAAGTGTTTCTTCCCTTTTGCTTTATAAACAATACTGTAAGTGTTATGAGCTTGGCTTCTCACTACTTTTGGTTCAAAATTTCCTGGTTTACCATCTTTTCTTTTGTACACACAATAAGCTTATACCATTTTAAAATGTTATCTGGTTATATTTAAGAATGAGAATCATTAAGCATAACAAAATCTAAACTGAATTCTTATATTTCCACCCAACTTTATTCTTCTCCAGTTTACTCAGACCATTATTCTTTCAATTTTTGTCTCATGTGTTTTTCCTACACGTCACATAAAATCTTAACTTTATCTTCTAAACAAATCCAAAATAAAAATTATCCAAAATCAATAAGGTAATTCTTGGAGAAGAAAGCTTTGATGTTGAATTTGTAAAATCATATAGGATTTCAATTGAAAATGTTAGATAAATGGCACTATTTTCAAAAAGTAAAAAGTAATAACTCTCAAAAAATAATGGAAGTGGAACGGAAAGGTTTGGAACAAACTTGATGAGTAAGTGGAGTGTGAAAAGGCTTATAAACATTGCAGTAATGCACAGTTGTGTCCAAATTGTGGGCTGTAAATTGCTCATGGTGCAATGTGAAGTGTTTCATAAAACCTTCCTACACTTTTCTCTCTATGTGTAAGAAGGGATAAAATGTTTGAGGATTTTAACATGTGATAACTTCAAAAAATATCATTTAGTTCAAAGCAAGTAACATTTTCCCCAACCTACAGTAGGCTTTCAATAAATATTTCCTTCTTTTACTTTTCTTTCCATCAAAGTTTGCCAAAACAACCTCTATTATTATTTACTTAAAGAAATATTGATTCCTGCTTTATAAGGTTATTAGTATACTGGTGCCAGTGCTGTGGCATAGCAGGTAAAGCCGCCACCTGCAGTGCTGGCATCCCATTTGGGTGCTGGTTTAAGTCCTGGCTGCTCCACTTCTGATCCAGCTCTCTGGATGCAGCCATCTTGGGGAGTGTATCAGTGGATGGAAGATCTCTCTGTCTCTCTCTTTCTTTCTCTCTCTCTCTCTCTCTCTCCCTCTCTCTCTGTAACTCTGACTTTCAAATAAACAAATCTTCAAAAAAAATCAAGAAATAAAATTAGCCCTGTTCTACAGAAGAGAAATGAGGAATGGAATACAGAGTTTAGAAAGCTTGTACCAAGTTATACCACCTAAAACAGAGGAAGCTGTGAGTTGAGCTCAGGTGATCTGGTCCTGGACCTGAGTTTTTAATTATGATGTATTACACAGGCAGTCTGTACCTCTTAATTCAAGTCAAAGGATAGGATTTGATAACACTTTATGTGTAAAATACAAAGAAAATTGACAAAATTAAATGCAACAAGCAAGTGCATCTGCTTGTCATCTAGTTTTTGATGTGGTGAGTGGTTACTTCTATTGTATGTCATCCAAATATAATAGTAGATATTTCAATTGTCTTTTCCACATCCTTTAGTTGTCTTTATTTTGTACAAGCCACTGAAAAGGAAAGACTAATCTCTTTTACAAACAGGAACTCTGATGATATAAATCAATCAGTTTGATGCCATCACTATTATTATATATAGTGGTTTAGTCAAAAGAGTTCTCAGGGGTCGGCACTGTGGCATAGCAGGTAAAGCCGCCGCCAGCAGTGCCAGCAACACATATGGGTGCCGGTTTGAATCCTGGCTCCTCCACTTCTGATCCAGCTCTCTGCTATGGCCTGGGAAAGCAGTGGAAGATCGCCCAAGGACTTGGGCCACTGCACCTGCGTCAGAGACCTGGAAGAAGCTCCTGGCTCCTGGCTTCGGATGGGCACAGCTCTGGCCATTGTGGCCCACCTGGGGAGTGAACCAGCGGATGGAAAACCTCTCTCTCTCTGTCTCTCTCTTTCTGCCTCTGTCTCTCTGTAACTCTGCCTTCAAATAAATAAATCTTTAAAAACAAATAGTTCTCAAGCTATCCCATAGCATTTTGTTTTCCTTGAAATTTGATATAGTACCACCAAGGAAAAAATGTTTTAGAAAACAATATGCTTACAGAATATTTGCTTGGAAAAATATCAAAATTGACTTTATTTTTTCATCACAGTAAGTTTTAACAGCTGGTAAAGAGAAGTTGATGGAAACTCTGGACTGACAGACCCTCATGGACATAGTTTCTGAATCAGAGCATAATGGAACTTCCTTTAATGATATTTGGACAAAGTCACCTTTTTCTTGCTGAATATGAAGGAAAACATTTCTTCCTCAAAGTACATTCAATATTGGTGAACACCATGAGGGCAAGCAGCTTTAAAATAAAATAATGGGATTACCAGGCCAGTGGCAGAAAAATGCAGACTATGCTTGTTTAACTGAGTCACAGGCTCAGTTAGTCTTCCCTCTATTCTCCCTCTGGATTTTCTGGCTATACTATTATAATTTCTGTACTGTAAAAAAATTAACATTAAAAATAGAACCATAATCAATCCATATTCCAGTTATCTGGTTAACTTTAAATAAATTTTTAAAAACAACTTTACAAAATAAAAGTAGCCCTGTTTTACTTCAAGGTATTCATATTTATCTTAGCCAAATTCAGACTTAATCACTTTTTATTGGATAAACTTTGTCCCTCCCTCAGGTAGGTCATTTTAAATTATATGATTTTAATTTAGAGACAAATAATCTGTTTTCCTCTTGCAATATAAAGCTTAAGAATGTATTTAATTTTGGATATGATAAAGAATACAGTGTACTAGCTATTTTTAATAAAGTTTATGGGCAAAATTGGCATGCTTTCCATGCACTTCATCTGTCTACAAGCGGTGACTTCTGATATTTTCCACAAAGGTGACAAATGGCTCATAGCAGTTCTAGCGGATGAACATAATGAAAAGCTTCTTATTCAAAAGCAAACCAGAAATGAATAAATTCTGAAATATGAATCACATTTCTGATATGCATTGGGCCAATTTTGCCCTCCATGAAGGCTAATTTACCAATCTGCAGTAGGCTACTGTAGGGTACAAGATTTGAGAGGAAGCTGTGGCCTTCTACCTTCTGTATCACACACACACACACACACACACACACACATCTACCATAATGGGAACATCGAGTGGCAATAGCAATGTAGATTCCTTCTAAGTTAAAACACGGAAACCTTGAGACTTATCTTGTGCATAGTTCGTGCCCAATTATTTCTCCATATTATGTCAAACAAAATAGGCAGAACATATGGAATGAGTAAATGTATTGTTAATCACCTTATTTAAAATTAAACAGTAGTTTGTCCCCTATCTGCAGGGGATGTGTTTCAAGACCCACGTGGATACTTGAAACTACAGATAGTACCAATTCTTTTATATAATAGTTTTCCAACACACACATGCCTACAATAAAATTTAACTTATAAGTTAAACATAGTAAAGGAGTAACAGTTGCAATAATAAAATAGAACAGTCATAGACTTTATTGACAGAATCTATGAGCAGCGATATTGGGAGACAACCTAGAAAACTTGTGCGGGGGTCGCGCGTTCTTTTCGGGGAAGGTAGAGGCCGCGCAGCGTCTCTGTCGCTCTGAGGAAAGAACCGTCCGTAGAGGGTGAGTTTGGCCTCCAGTTCCTTCTTGTTTGGGGGAAAAGGGGCTGTCACTAGGGTGGGGGTAGGTCAGTGCCGGGGGGATGGCGCCTCAGGGACTGTTCTCGCCCACCTGCGGGGACCCAGCGCTCCCAACTCCCTTCGGGCTTTGAAGCGGTTGCGTTTTGTCACCCCGTCGTGTCTCTGTGCCACTCCTGTTGGAATCGGTTGGAATCGCCGCTGTGTTAAGTTGCCAGCCTCAGGGCCTGGCCACCCTGGGCCAGAGGATATGGGGTCTGTTAGCCTAGAAGTCCTGGTTGCAGGAGGAGGCGCTTTGTCGGGCAGGGGTCTCCTCTTGGCCCGCGAGGCCGTTCATTCAGAATGGGCAAGTTTATCATAAAGCTTTGTTTAAAATTGTGGTTTGCTGCCTCCTGCTCCCAGGCCACTTTAACTGTCCCACCCCATTTTTCTTTATTTTTCTCATCACACTTATTTACTACTATATAATTATGTATATGTTGTTGTCTTTAACTAGAAGGTAAGCTCTGAAGCCAATAATCTACTTTGTTGGCTGATCCTGCCCAGGCATCTAGAATGATGCCTAAAATAGTAGGCATTTGTTGAATGAGTTCATAGTGTGAGAGATTATCAGTAACGTGCAGTCAAGTCAGTGTGTTTTTGCCTATCTTCTATCTATTCCTTGTATACATACATATTTAAACTAAAGCCTTTCCCTTTTAAGAAAGAAAAAATAAAAAGAAAACCAGTGTGGAGTTTTCTTTGTTCTCATAATTTTCTTATTTATTTATTTATTTTTATTTATTTGACAGATAGACAGTGAAAGAAAGAGAGAGAAAGGTCTTCCTTCTGTTGGTTCACCCCCCAAATGGCCATCAATCCGAAGCCAGGAGCCAGGTGCTTCCTCCTGGTCTCCCATGAGGGTGCAGGGGCCCAAGCACTTGGGCCATCCTCCACTGCCCTCCTGGGCCGCAGCAGGGGAGCTGGACTGGAAGAGGAGCAACTGGGACTAGAACCCGGTCCTCCATAATTTTCTTATTATGATAGAGCTTTGCATTGATTCTCTGACTTTTTAAATAAAATACTTACTATCTATCTTTTTTATATTCTATTAAATCATTTGATAGTATGAATTTCTCTTAAATAATGCTTTGTATCCTATACATTTAACTGGGAATTCCTTATTTATGGCAGTGTTTGGTCATAGAGTGATAGGTGCTCACAGATACCGTTGTCCTTCTTCAAAGCTACAATATACTTCACCACATTCTTTCAAGTTGGACAAAGCCTTGATTAACCTCACCAATGGAGTATGTGAAAGCGCTGTGTGTCGTCCCTCAGCCAAAGGCATTAAGAAGGAGAACGTCTCTTTGATGTCCTCTTTGATCTAAATGATTGATATTAAGTCACAAGGTAGTGACAGATCATAACATAGAAGGTTCTCGCATCCCTGAATCTTGCTGTGTGGGCTAAACACTATCTTTTAAGAGGTGAAGATGAAGATTGACATAAGGTGCATAAACTGTCAAACATTTTTGACCAATTTAGCATGCACCTAGCGTTTCCCTAACACTTTTCCTATATATTCTAAACATATTTGCATGTGTGATTCTTTTAATAGACCCAATGGTAATTTTGGAGAGTTTTCAGTTGATTTCAGTGGTAGAATTTTCTTGGTTCTAATTTGAAATTTAAGTTATGTGATTTTGGGCCAGCGTCTCGGCTCACTAGGCTAATCCTCTGCCTGTGGCGCCGGCAGCCCAGGTTCTAGTCCCAGTTGGGACTAAAAACAAATAAATAATTAGATCAAAGAGACTAGATTTTTGTTGTTGTGCCCTATAAGGAGGATACCAGAGTCAGTGCCTACAGGCTTCTCCCTGTCTGAAAAACAAATTAAGAATAGTTTGTGGCCAGCGTCGCGGCTCAATATGCTAATCCTCCACCTAGCAGCGCCGGCACACCAGGTTCTAGTCCCGGTCGGGACTCCGGATTCTGTCCCGGTTGCCCCTCTTCCAGGCCAGCCCTCTGCTGTGGCCCAGGAAGGCAGTAGAGGATGGCCCAAGTACTTGGGCCCTGCACCAGCGTGGGAGACCAGGAGAAAGCACCTGGCTCCTGGCTTCGGATCAGCGCAGTGCACCGGCCACAACGCATCGGCGGTAGCGGCCACTTGGGGGGTGAACCAATGGAAAAAGGAAGACCTTTCTCTCTCTCTCACTGTTCAATTATGCCTGTCAAAAAAAATTTTTAAAATTAAAAAAAGATATGTGATTTTATTATATGATAAGCAAATAAAGAGATCTTTGCATATTTTCCACATTTGCACTTTTTACAAAAGATTTATTTATTTATTTATTTATTTGAAAGGTAGAGTTACAGAGAGAGAGGGTGAGAGATGTTCCATCCTCTGGTTCACTCCCAAGTTTGCTACAATGACTGTGCTAGGCCAGGCCAAGGCCAGGAGCCAGGAGTTTCCTCCAGGTCTCCCATGTGGGTGCAGGAGTCCAAACCCTTGAGCATCTTTCACTGCTTTTCCTAGGCCATTAGCATGGGGCTGGATTAGAAGTGGAACAGCCAGCACACAAACCACACCTTATATGGAATGCCCACATTGCAGGCAGAAGATTTTTACCTGCTAAGCCACAATACTGGCCTCCATGTCTTCAATTTCTAATGTAAAATAAAAAATATTGTTAATAAAAATGTTGCATGGCTTCTAATATAGAAGATACATGTTTGGGACCAGTGTTGTGGTGTAGCACATAAAGATGCCACCTGCAATGGCACCATCCCATATGTTCTGGTTTGCGTTCCTGGTGTTCCACTTCCAATCCAGCTTATGGCCTGAGAAAAGCAGCAGAGAGTGGCTCAAGTGTTTGGGACCCTGCTCACATGTGGGAGACTTGGAGCTGTTGTGGCTTCCTGGTAGTGAACCACTGGGTGAAAGATCTTTCTCTGTCTCTCCTTTAATCTTTGTGACTCTGACTTATGAATAAATAAATAAATCTTAAGAACATAAAAATAAAAAAGATCTATTTTTAAGACACATAATTTCACATCTATTGAAAATATAATTGCATTTTAAATATTTGTATTTTTTGTCACAATTACTTTACACAAATATCTTTCTGTGAACGTATTCTTAATTTTTCGTTTCTGTTTATGAAACAAATTTTGTTTATTGCATGTGCAGACTATAGTCATAATGACCATAATTTAATTATGTATAACATATATAAATATAAAAGATTTATTTATTTATTTGAGAGAGGGAGAGACAGACAGGGATCTTCCATTGACTGGTTCGCTCCCCAAATGGCCACAATGGCTGGAGCTAGGTCAGTCTGATGCCAGAGCTTCTTGGGAGTCTCCCTTGTGGGTATGAATGCCCAAGTATTTGGGCCATCCTCTGCTGCTTTCTCAGACACATAAACGGGGAGCTGGATTGGAAGTAGAGCAGTTAGGACACGAAATGGCACCTATACGGATGCTGGTCTGATGGGCAGTGGCTTCACCTGTCACACCACAACACCTGCCCCAGCACAGTGCATTTAATCATTAAGACGTCATCTTTTTTTGAAAAAAAATTATTTCATTTGAAAGTCAGAGTTAGAGAGAGAGGGAGAGACAACAACAGAGAGCTTGCTGGTTCACTTCTCATATAACCACAACAGCCAGGCCAAAGCCAGGAGGTTTCCCACAAGGGAAACCAAGTAATTGAGCCATCTTGTAAGGCTGCCACAAAGCACACCAAACACCGGAGTAAGGGAAAGAGTTTACTGGGGGAAACCCAACAGACCAGAGGGAAGGGGTGAAGAAGGAAAAAGAGAGAAGGAGAATGTGAGAGAAAAAATGAGAAAGAAATCAAGAGACAGAGAGAGACAGAGAGATCAGGAGATAGAGAGAAAAAGAGACACGTGTTTGCGAACAGGTCCTTTTAAAACTTTGCTGGGGGGGTGGGCAGGGAAGTAGGAGCAGTGAATGCCATTAAGGTGGAGGGGGTGGAGCTTACATGGATGGTTGGGATATGTGGCCACATGGCTTCCAGCAATGGTGGCAGGGGTGGAGGGAAGAGGGCTAGAGGGCAGGATGGTGTCAGGGTGTAGACTGTGCCATAGATAAGACTGTGCCATTTTACTAACATTCCCCCCCTTTTGTTTCTTGTAAAGCAGGAGATGTATGGGATTACATTAGCCTCAAAAGTCCAGGAGGGGTGCAGGGACGATGATCTGTCTTTAGAGCTACATCCTGCTGACATGGGGCAATGAGATGCTCTTCACTGCCATGGGACGAAGACATCATCTTCTTGATAGCATGTATTATTTTGCCTAGATAGGTATGTACTTTAATTTCCTTGGTATAATTCTCATCAATTGTGTTAAAAGTATATGTTATACAATTTACCATATGAGTGATCTTTGCGTGTTCAGGAGCATTAAGTGCCTTCATATTGTTGTACACTCACTACTACTAACTATATTCAGCACTTTTCTTTATCTTCTAAAACTGAAATTCTGCACCCATTAAGAAATAATGTCCAATTCCTTTTTTTCTTTCTCTGGCCCTGAAATCCACCATTTTACTTTTTATTTCTATTAATTTGACTATTCTCAGAACCTCATGTAAGAGGAATCATGTAGTCTGGCTTATTTCACATAGCTTAATGTTTTCAAGGTCCATTAATATGTCTTATTTAGGCTGAATATTATTCCATTACGATTGTGTATTAATTTTTATTGATCCATTCACCGATTGGTAGATATCTGGGCTATAAATATGTTGTAAATAGGTCTGCTCTGAACATTGGTGCTTGGGTGTCTGCTTAAGTTATTTTAAGTATATACTTAGATGGGTCATTGCTTAATCATAAGGTCTCTTATTTCTTTCCTTCTTTTCTGTTTTGGAGGAATCATCAATCTGTGTTTCACAGTCCCTTAACCATCTTAAATTCCCACCTCAATCCAGGAGTTCTGATTTCTCTACATTCTCATCATTGAAAATACTTACCTAAAAACCATTGAAACGGTAGATACATTTCTTACCTCTTCATGTTTTTAGAAAATATTTTGTTAAGTCTTACTTTCTTCTTCAGTCCAGATTTACTAAGTTATGTACCATAAAATGCATCCATTGGAAGTATAAAATAATACTTTTTAGTAAATTTACCAAGCTGTACAGTGGTCACTATAATCTAATTTTAGAACATTTTCATCACCTGAGAGAAATTCTAATGCCCATTTCCTTTTACTCTTTATTGCCCTATCAAACTTCAGGCAGTACTTAACCTATTTTCTCTCTACAAATTTTTCTTGTATAGACTTTCTCTACAAAAGTAATAATACAATATGTGCTGTTTTATATTTGGCTTCACTCATTTAATGTAATGATTCAACTTCATTGTACCATATCCTCTATCCATTTTTATTGCTGAATAGAACTCCCTTGTGCAGATATATTTTGTTTTTCCAATCATCAGTTGATGGGTATTTGGGTCATTTTACTTTTGGTGTATTATGAATAGTTCTGCTGCACAAATAATTGTAATATAATTTTTTTGCATCTGTTGATGGAAACCTAGAGCATAATTGATGAGATTGAATTGTTTACACTCAATAAATCTTTTTAATGATTTATAAGTATTTCAAATTAAAAAAAAGCTGATTACCAAAATGGTCAAGCATTTTTAATTTTTATGCTATCAGTTATGATATGACTTCTTCATATCCTTGTCAAAACATGTTATCACCTATAATTTTTATTATGTGCATTCTAGTAAATGAGATTTAAATCTGTTTTTCTGCAATGACTAATGGTGTTGAGCATTATTTCATGTACACATACAGATTGACCATTTACATATCTTCTTTTGTAAAATGCCTTCAAATCTCTTGTCACTTTTAAAACTGCAATGTCTCCTTAGTGTTGAATTTTAATTGTCCTTGTATATTCTGGACAAAAGAACATGCTGATACATGTGATTTCAAATAGTTTCTCTCTGTCTGTGACTTGGTCTTCTCCTTTTGATAAGCATTATATTGGTTCTTACCACCTGGATTTAGTTACAGACTCCTGACTTTCTCCTCAGCCACTGCAAGCATTTGGGAAGTGAACCAGTAAATGGGAGTTCCTTTCCTGCCCCCATAAAATAAATAATTCAAAAAATTTATATATATATACATATATATGCTTATACATAGGTATCAGCTCACATACTTAACATTTAAGATCTAGTTTTATGGGGTCCCACTTTGTGGCATAATGGGAAAAGCCACAGTCTGTGCCACTAGCATCTTATATAAGTGCTCATTTGTATCATAACTGCTCTACTTTCTACCCAGCTCCCTGATAATGGACTGGGAAAAGCAGCACAAGATGGCCCAAGTGTTTGGGCCTCTGCCACCCTCGTGGGAGACCCAGAGAAAGCTTCAGGCTCCTGTTTTTGCCCTGGTCCAGGGCCGACCACTGGAGCCATCTGGTGAGTGAACCAACAGAAGGAAGCTCTCTCTCTCCCTCTTCCTCTTCCTCTCTCTCTCTCTCTCTCTCTCTCTATCTCTCTCTAACTCTGACATTCAAATAAATAGTTTTTAAAAAGATTTGGCTTTAGGGCAATCTTTAAGCAAACAACACATTAACTTGGTGACTATGCTATTCATATCCCCAGAACTTATTCATCCTACCTTAAACTTAGCACCCTTTGACGGTTGTCTTACCATGCTTATCTAACTACTTTCACTAGTATCTCTCAAGACAGTGCACGCTCTGTGTATTCAGTTCTTAATCCACCCCAAATCATTCGTTGTTAACATTGATTGCGATCTCGTGTAGTTAACTGGGCTTTTCTTTAAGACTGACTCTCAGCTTCATAGTGGATCTGTTTCTTTTCCCTACCTATCACCTTTCTTCTTCACAGATTTACACTAGAAAAATTTCCTATGGTGTCTATGAATATTTCACTTTTTATTTATCCCTATGCTACCTATGTCTTCTGATTTATTCACAATTTGAAGTTCATAATTAAAATCCCTATTTTAATTATGCAACTTAAATACTAATTGATGTGATTTCAATTGTAGGCAACTGGTTAACATTGAAAAAGTAGACTCATTGGGAAGATACTCATTGGGAAGATAAGATATCTTAGAAAGGACTAGAATAAACAAACCTGGGGGACTTCATTAACAGCTATTCCTGAATCTAATGATAGCCACCTGTAGACTCTGTGATTCTGTTTTACATTGCTAAAGGGAAAATTATGTTTGGACAAATTTGTTTTATTGTGTCTGTATCTTTGAATCAATAAATTGTGATCCGATGCCATTTAGCGCATCCATATCCCATGTCAGAAGTCTGGTTCATGTCCCAAATCTGCTTCCATTTGCAACTTCCTAGATAAGCACTCTCAGAGGCAACAGAGACAGGGGTGTGGTACACTTAGAGGATGTTTGAAAACTCAGCACAACCCTCAATGTGTGGCTGTATCATATTAATAACTGGTTATATTTAAATTGCTTTCCATTGTCTAATTCCTGCTCTTTTGCATTTTATTATATAGGTTTCTCTTACTTTGTGACTAGATAGATAAAAAATAAATTATCTCATGGATTTGAGATAGAAATCATGAGCTGCCACTGCTTTTCAAAACACAAAAAGTAAATGCATTCTATTTTTTCAGTTTCTAATAAAAATACACTATATTCATTTACTTATTTCATACAACATTTCAGGAACTTCAGTGAACAGACTCTCAGTGATAGGATTTAGAAATACTACTGTTGTAGTTTATAGTTTAGCTTCTTTATCAGAAATCAATTTTTGAAAAACATATACATGTAGACTAAATTTTTACTCAAGAAAGGCAGGTGTGATAGGGTTAATGTAAAAATCATCAGGAAAATCTGTCAAACAAAGGAAAATGAGCTATAAATTCCAATGCATTCTTTGATTGAATAAGCAGGTTATGAGTTTGGAAGCTGTGTTTACAATACATTTTGTGTACAAATCAGTCTTGATTATATGCCTGGACTTATTCTTCAAGGATAACAAAAAGTATGTTGAAATTATAATCATTTTAATAATGCATTACAGATGGGAAATGGAAGCACACAAAGGCATATTACTTGCCTAATATTATGGAAATGTGAAAGTGGAAAACATAGAATGACAACTAAAATCTTTTGAGAAAATAATCATTTATTTTTAATACAAAAATACTGCTCCTTTACTGAACTCCTTGTATTTATTATTTTCATAGTTGTTTTGAAATAATTTGAATCTTCCACTCTACTTCATGCTAAGGCACATAACATAATCTGTAATTATAAAGTGAATATGTGAATTGAAAAAATAATTAGTAAAATGAATTAGAGCCAGCAGTGAAAAAGAAATACTAAGACAAAGTATACTTACAAATAATACGATCTTTTAACCTCATTTCCACTTCACTTTTCTGCATATAAATAAATATACAAGGTATAAGCTACTCTTCTAAAAATGATAATTTAGTTATTAGTAAAATTATCTTTTTAAATTATCATACTATTGATGTCTTTAATTTTTAAGTTTTTTTTTTTTATTTTTTCAAAGGAAGAGAGACAGAAAGAGAAGAAACAGAGTTAGACAGAAAATCACTTCCATGGCTGTTTCACTCACTAATGCCTGCAGTGACAAGCCAAAACCAGGAGCATGGTACTCAGTCCAGGTCTCCTACATTTGTGGAAGGGTCCAACCACTGGTCCATCACCTACAGCCTCCCAAGGCTTGTATCAATCAGAAGATGAAACCAAAGTGGAACTGGAGCTATACTCCAGACACTGCAATATGGGAAGTAGACATCTAAAGTGAAGTCTTTTTTTTTTTTTTTTTTTTTTTTTAACAGGCAGAGTGGACAGGGAGAGAGAGAGACAGAGAGAAAGGTCTTCCTTTGCTGTTGGTTCACCCTCCAATGGCCACCGCGGCCAGCACGCTACGTCCAGCGCACTGCGCTGATCCGAAGGCAGGAGCCAGGTGCTTCTCCTGGTCTCCCATGGGGTGCAGGGCCAAAGCACTTGGGCCATCCTCCACTGCACTCCCTGGCCACAGCAGAGAGCTGGCCTGGAAGAAGGGCAACCGGGACAGAATCTGGCGCCCCGACCTGGACTAGAACCTGGTGTGCTGGCGCCACAAGGCGGAGGATTAGCCTAGTGAGCCGCGGTGCCAGCCTAAAGTGAAGTCTTAACCCTGCCCCTAGCATCTTTTGAAATGATAAAAGAAGCAAAGATTTCAATTTCTGAGATGGAGGAGGAGGAAGGATATGTTTGAGCATGCACTAATCACTTATTCTTTCCAGAAAGGAAATTTTAGCTGATAGTGCAGTAAATTCAATATATGATAAGGAAATATGCATATTATTAATTTGACATTTTGAATAAAATAAACAAGTAAATTCATTATGTTTAAATTTAACACTTTCATGGTGAATTTTCTAAATGCATAACACTTGTTTATATTAACTTTTTTTTTCTTGACAAGCAGAGTTAGACAGTGAGAGAGAGAAAGAGAGAGAAAGGTCTTCCTTCTGTTGGTTCACCCCCCAAATGGCTGCTACGGCTGGCACGCCAGTGCGCCGATCAGAAGCCAGGAGCCAGATGCTTCCTCCTGGTCTGCCATGCTGGTGTAGGGCCCAAGGACCTGGGCCATCCTCCACTGCCTTCCCGGGCCACAGCAGAGAGCTGGACTGGAAGAGGAGCAACTGGGACAGATTCCGGCACCCCAACTGGGACTAGAACCTGGGGTGCCGGCACCGCAAGTGGAGGATTAGCCTATTGAGCTGCGGCGCGGCCTATATTCACTTTTCTTAACATCCCAAGTTTATTATTAAAAATATAACTTACTCTCATGAATAAAATACAAATAAAGAGTGGACATTGTGGAACAGTGGGTTAAGCCACCACTAGTAATGCCTGCATCCCCTATCGGAGTGCCAGATTGAGCCCTGGTTACTATTCTACCTGTCCAGTTTCCTACAGATGATGGCTCAAGTATTTGATTCCCTGCCACCCACGTGAGAGACTCAGATAAAATTCCTGGCTCTTGGCTGTGGTCTTGCTCAGCTCCTTCTCTCATGGCCATTGGGAGACAGAAACATCAGATGGATGATCTTGCTGGCTTATCCCGAGAGGCCCAGGAGCTGTTGGCATGGGTGGGGCGATAATGCTGTTTGGCAAGAAGTACCTGAGACAAGTTTGGTTGAACATGCCCACTTTATTAAGGACTAAGCACATCTTTTAAAGGCCAGGCAGAAGGGGTGTTACTAATTTAGGGCACCGCTAATTCTATAGGATAGAGCTGATATTGGCATCACTGTGTTTCTCCAATCAGCTTGAAGGTCATGTAGGCTAAGGTAGCTTTCCCAATGGGCCTGGGCCACACCCACACCAGCAGGTAGTTTACCTGATTGGCGGAGGTGGGGGGAATGTACCCAGTGCTCCTGCCGCCTGCCCACAGCCTGAATGGGCAGTCTCCCAGCCAGGAACAGATCACCCATGGGATCTCTGTCTCTGTCTCTGTCTCTTCTGCTTTGTCTGTTACTCTGCCTTTCGATAAATCAGGGAGAGCAAGAGCGAGAGCAAGAGAAACACTGTGTGTGAAATATACATAATTTTCCAACTTTGTTCTAAATATACTTTTTTGCATTTCTGCTTTCTAAGTTCTCTAACCTTCTTATTGTCTTTCATTTCCCTTTTTTTTTTCATTTGTGTCCCTATGTACATTTACAGGTTTTTTAGTTTTACTTGAAATATGCAGCTCCAATATAAAACAGAAAACAAAACCACATAAAATGGCTTGAGCTGAATTATTTAACTTTTTTTCCCCATTTTATCTGAAAGGCAGAGAAACAGGAAGAAAGGGAGAAAGGCAAAGATAAACAGAGAGATCTTTCATGCACTGATTCACTCTCCACATACATGCAAAGGTCAGGCTTGGCCAAACCAACGTGAAGAACCAGGAAGCCCATCCAGGTCTTCCACACAGAGGGCAGGGACACAAGCTTTGAGCTGTCACCTGCTGTCCCTCAGGCACAAAATAACAGGAAAATGAATTAAACACAGAGCCAGGTCTCAAGCCCAGGCACTGTGATAGAGGATGCAGGTGTTCCAAGTTGCATCCTAACTGCTGTGCCATGGCCGGCGCTGTGGCATAGCGGGTAAAGCTGCCGCCTGCAGTGCCAGCATCCCATATGGGTGCTGGTTCTAGTCCTGGCTGTTCCTTTTCTGATCCAGCTCTCTGCTGTGGCCTGGGAAAGCAGTAGAAGATGGCCCAAGTCCTTGAGCCCCTGCACCTGCGTGGGAGACCAGGAAGAAGCTCCTGGCTCCTGGCTTCAGATCAGCACAGCTCCGGCCATTGTGGCCAATAGGGGGAGTGAACCATCGGATGGAAGACCTCTCTCTCTCTCTACCTCTCCTTCTGTGTAACTCTGACTTTCAAATAAATAAATAAATCTTAAAAAAAAAAAAAAAAAAAACTGCTGTGCAGGTGCTCAGCTCTATAAGCCAAAATCGTTCAGAGTTTTCACAAGGAGAAAATTTTGCTGAAACTATTATATGGCTTTTCTACTTCCTTTTTGTTTCCTACTTGTGTTTTAGTATTTCATATTTTTTGACAATTTCATTTATAGAAAAGTGATGCTACATAATTTTATGATTCTATTTGTGCTAATTGTATAAATAGGTCTTAAAAATATTTTCTTCTAATTCCATATCTCAAAATCAGATGGAGGTGAAATTTGCCTGTAACGAACCAAAACAATGACACTTAAAATGAATGAATATCTATCCTGATAAAAAGATCAGAAAGAAATTCTCCGGATACCAAAAAGTCAATGTCTGCTTGAGAGAGCAGATCATCTTCTGAGGAGGCAGAGAGGTGATTCTGAGTTCCCAGAAGGTCGTGCTAGGCCAAAGAAGACAAGAGTGTAGGGGACCTGGGCAGCTTGCTTCCAAGGAGCTGCCTCAGCCCCAGAGCTTCACTTGGTGCAGCTGAGATTTCTGTTAAGTTGCAGTTGAATTAAACTCCCCTTGTATCTTCCTAACTTTAAAGAAGAAGGAGTGGAGGTTGATAAAATGGCAAAGACACAAACATCTTAAACTGGCAGGCCTGGGTCTGGGTCCTGGCTCCGCTACTGATTCCAGGTTCCTGCTGATTTGTATCCTGTGAGGCACTGCTTATAGCTCAAGTGGTCGGGTCCTTACTATTCCTGAGAAATTCAAGTTGCGTTCCCAGCTTCTAGCTTTGGCCTGGTCCAGCTCTGCCTGCTGTGGGCATTTAGTGAGTAAAACAGTAGATGAGAGATTATTCTCTGTGTGTGTGTGTATGTGTGTGTCTATCTTTGTCTCTCTTCTTTAAATAAAAATAATAATTTAAAGAATAAAAACTGCAGAACCAGAATTCTGTTTGTAATGACTGTATTTTATAGTGTAAGTGAAAAATAGGAATATGTGAATTCTACTTGCTTTTCTAAAATGTATCAGAACTCAGCACATTCAGAACAGACAAAAAATACTTAACTAAAGAACTGAACTGAGTGAGACCAAAGTGGCCATACTTGCCACTATAGGCAATAAAAAAGTACAGGAAAGAGCACATGCTTGCCTGGAGGAGGTGAAACAGGGAGCTTTACAAATAATTTTCTGACTCTGTGATTTTAGCTCAGGATTAAATGAAGTTTATATAGCTAGGTCCAGGGCCTGAGTATGGAGGTGGAAAAAACTACAAATATTTTGTTCTGTGGAATGAAATAATTCTAGCCAGTACACCATGAAAGCTCAAAAGAAAAAGAGTACCCCAGAAGAAAAACACTGCCAAAGGTATCCATCAGCTGTGTCTTCCCACATCCTGACATACTGCGTAACCATGAGTAGGCAACACAGACTCAAGGCAACTAAGCAAGAAGAAAATAAAGATCTGAACTGAGGTAGTGTTGCTGTTTCAAAATAGCTTCCAGTCCAAATCTAATAAGAAAAGTAACGGCTAAAAAAATAAATCAGTAGTTATTGCAAAATTTAACAGGATTCAGAATCTGTAAATTGTGACAGCTTGTATGTCCAGGATATAATTGAAGTATCCGACATAGAAAAGAGATGTGGCAGGTGACAATGGACTAATGGTAAATGGACTAAGTAGAAACCTCAGTATCTGCTGCTGTGGTATACCTAATGTTTTACTAGAACAGATCATCACAGTTTTTGGTACTTGGTGTGTGCAGTTCTTTTAGGTCCTGGTTGGGAAAGGTTGTGGGGAATTACACCACACTTACCTGCAACGGACAGCAATTTAATCACTGCTTGCGAGACAATTGTGTTAACATCCATTCTCTTGCATATAGTTCCAGTAATTCCTGATCCTTCTCACATTGCACAGCACACTCAAGTCCAGTACACTGAAAACATCACGTTAACCATGACTCTGGGAACTCTGTCACTGCCCAATAGGATACAAGGTGTAGCTGGGTCTCTGAGCAAGCACTATGTCTGATGCCAGAGGCTCAGAGCTCCCTGACTGCCCAGTGTGGGTCATTGCAGAGGTATTCATGCTCATGCTGAGGAATGAACAGATCTTTGTGTGGTTCATGCAGGAGTGTAGGTGAGTGTTGTACCCACTATGGACTAACACTGGGCATTGATCACATTTGAAGAGAGGAGGTGAGGGTGTGATTATCCCAACGGAGGGGATCATACCCTCCACCCATGCAGACAATACAGAAGATCTAAATGTCCACCTGTGTCACCATAGGTGCTCACCCACCCTGGAGCACTGACCAGAGCTCCCCAGCCATACCCAGTACACACCTCTTGGTATTCACTGAAAGAGCAGACACTGCACTAAGACAAAATGTCATAGTTAAAAGATAAAATTCATCAGAGGAGAAAACCAACAAACATTTCCACAAAGGAAACAAAGCAGAATTTTCAGAAACAAGAATAAGGAAGACAACATGACTCTCCTAAAGGAACACAACAACATTTCAATATTAGAATGTGAAGACAATGAGAATGATCAAATACCTGCAATGGAATTCAAAAGAGTGATCATAGGATACTCAGAAGGAATGAAAAGCAAATTCATGAGTTAAAAAAATCCATACATGATGAGGAGGAAAAATTTTTCCATTGAGTTCAAGATTTTGAAGAGAAAACAAACTGAAAATTTAGAAATGAATTCAGTAGGCCAAATAAAAAATACAGTGGAAAGCCTTAACAACATGTGGGTCTTAGGATTTCCTGAATGTGTGGAAAGACAGAGTGGATTAGAAGCCCGATTCAGTGAAATAATTACAGGAAAATTTTCCTAATTTGGAGGAAAAAAGGGCCATCCAAGTACATGAGTCACATAGGACTCCTAATAGATATAACCAGAAAAAAATCTTCATCACGACATAGTGTAGTCAAGCTTTCAACAGTAAAACACCTGCTGGACTTTTCTTGTTCCATGTTCTCAAATACCTGCAATCCTTTTCTTTGGCACTTCTTGACTATGATAGTTTTACAAATTTTTCGTGTTTTACATGACTGGAAAAAGTATGATGGTAAACTATTTTTTAAAATCTTCCTAAGGATATATTTGATTTTGCTAAATAATTAGTCAAGGGTTATACATTTTAGAAAGAAGAGACAACATATCAAGTAAGTCTACTATCAATATGGTTTATCACTTTGGTGTTAGCTGGAATATCTGCATACACTATCTTTGAAAAAAAAGTCTATTCAGATCATTTGTCCATTTTTTTAACTACATTGTTTGTTTTTGAATCCCTTGAGCTTCTTTATATTTTCGTGATGCTGACCTTTTTCAATATAGAGTTTACAAATACTTTTTTCCATTCTATAGGTTGTCTCTTAACTCTATTAATGGATTGTTTGCTGTGCTGTGTGGAAGATTCTTGGTTTGATACAATCCACTTTTGCTTTGTGTTGTTGTGGTGCTGGTGGTGCTTTAGGGTTTTATCCAAAATATAGTTACCTATGCCAATGCCTCAAAGTGCTTTCTGTAGTCATTTCATAGCTTCAAGACTTGGGTTTAGATCTTTTGAGTAGATTTTTCTTTGTATGTAATGTAGTGGTTTTGTTTCAAATTTCTGCATGTTGAAGTCCAGTTTATTGTCCTTTACTCCATAAAAATGTTTGTAAAATCTTTGTAGAAAATCAGTTGATTGTAGACAGATGGATTTGTGTCAGGGGTTTCCCTTCTATTCCTATATGTCTATTTTTATTCCAGTTCCATGATGATTTGGTTACAGTAGATCTATAGAATGTCTTGAAATATGGTATTGTGAAGCTTTCACTGTTTATATTATTCAAGATTGCTTTGGCTATTTGGAGTATTTTGTGTTCTTATATGAATTTTTGGATTTTTTCTTTCTAATTCTATGTGAAATCTCATTAATATCTTTGTGGGAATTGCATTGAATTTATAAATCACTTTTTATAATATGGTCATTTTTATAATGTTAATTCTTCCAAGTCATGAGTATGGAAGCTTTTTTAAAATTTTTTATGTCTTCTTCATTTTCTCTCATTTGTGCTATTTCCATTATAGAGGTCTTTTACATCCTTGATTAAAATTATCACAAGGTACTTAATGTTTCATAACTATTTGAATTAGATTGCTTTTATTAATTCTAAGCAAGATCATTGTAGGTGTATAAACATGCTACTGATTTCTTCTCTTCACTATTATCAGAAATAGAATGATAACACCTACATAATTGTTGTTACCTTATGACACCAAGATTAGAAATCATATTCTGTGGTAATACTGTTCTAGAAAGTGGTATAAAGAAATACCAACAGCTGAAAATTTGATTAAAACAATGGTAAATATGGATTACATATAACTGTGTATTACCTTCAAATAATCTTTTCTGTAAATGCTGCAGAAAGATATAAATCAACTACATTCCAGATTGAATTTATTTGAAGTTTGATAAAGAAGAACAAATAAAGTATCTAGTTGCCCTAAAATATTAGGTAAAATTAAGCATGAGGGAGAAGACAATGTTTTAGGTAAAGAATAGCATGTATTCAGTATTTTTTGAAGTGTTACACCAGGTAATATTTTGAATATTTGTAAAACTGCCCATGGGACCTGAACCATTAATGCAGTTTAAAACATACACAGAGTTTCTGAAAATAATGCTAAATTTTACTTAGAAATTACATAATTAACACAGATAAGAATAGAGTCACAAAAATAGTTTCTAATAGTATATACTTATTTTTATTTTAAAACTGAGGAAATATTATGATTTCATGTATCACATACCAAGACAATAGTTAAATAAAAGCACAGTAAACATGCTGTGTACTCATTTTCAGTTTCTACAAAATTTCTATTATTTGAGACAAATCCTGTCATCAGTGCTGTGGTGCAGTCGGTCAAGCCACTGCCTGCAGTGTTGGCATCTCATATGGTGTTGGCTGTAGTCCAGATACTCCACTTCTGATCCAGCTCCCTGCTAATGCACCTGGGAAAGCAGTGGAAGATAGTACAAGTATTTGGGTCTCTGCCACCTGCACAGGAGACTTGCATGGAGTTCCATACTCCAGGCTTCAGCCTGGCCTAGCCCTAGTTGTTAGAACCCTTTGAGGAATGAACCAGAGGATAGATGAGCTCTCTCTGTCTCTCCTCTCTTCTTGTAACTCTTTCAATAAAAAAATATTTTTTTTAAAAAAGAACAAATCTTTAAGTATTGACCATATGTTCCTGATGTCTACCAACATATAGTTCTACTGTGTACATTTATCTGACTAACCAAAGTTTATAAGTTTATACATAGGGATAATGTCTTTGGAACATGAGTCAGATACGTGAATTATTGAGAATCTCAAAGAGTAAATTTAATTGAATGGTGTTGTTCACTCATGGTTTTCAAACTACCAGCTGGACTACCAATTTTCACACAAATATTTTGGGCTGGCACTGTGGCGCAGTGGGTTAACACCCTGGCCTGAAGCACCAGCATCCCATATGGGCACTGGTTCTAGTCCCGGCTGTTCCAGTTCAGCTCTCTGCTATGGCCTGGGAAGGCAGTACAAGATGGCCCAAGTCCTTGGGCCCCTGCATGCACGTGGGAGATCAGAAAGAAGCTCCTGGCTCCTGGCTTCGTATCAGCGCAGCTCTGGGCATTGAGGACAATTGGGGCGTGAACCAGGGGATCAAAGACCTCTTTCTCACTCTTTCTCTCTCTGCCTCTCCTTCTCTCTGTGTGTAACTCTTTCAAATAAATAAATAAATCTTTTAAAAAAAAATAGTGTGCTGGCTAACACTGAGACGTATATGTAAGTAAGTTATGTACGTAAGTTACGTAAGTAATGGGGTATTATTCAGATGCTTTTCCCATTCCAAATGACCTGGAAAATATATTGTATATCTTTCCAAAAACTTTATTTATTTATTTATTTATTTATTTATTTATTTAAAAGGCAGAGCAATGAAGAGAAAGAGGGGGAAAGAGAGAGAGTGAGGAAGAAAGAGGCATCTTGGGCCCACTGGTTTACCTCCTCAATGGCAACATTGTCTCTGGGCCAAGGAAAAGCCAGAAGATAGGAGGCAGGAGCTCTATCTGGTCTCCTGGTCTCCCACAGGGTTAGCGAGGTGAAAGCATTTGGACTGCCTTCTGTTGCCTTCATAGATGCACTAGCAGGGAGCTGGATTGGAAATGATGTTCCCGAAACTCAAACAGGCACTCTGATGTGGGATATTAGGGTTGCAAGTGACAGCTTAACCTTCTCAGTCAAAATGATGGCTGTACTGCATCATTTTATATAAGGGAATTGATTATCCTTGATAGGTTTTGATATCATAAGAAGGGAAGGGATCCTGTAGCCAATCACCAGTGGATACTGAGTAATGATTATATTAATGCTTTTATCAATTAATTATTAAATATTATTAACTTACAGAAAAATTTTAACAAATTCTACTAGTCAATAACCAGCAATAGTATTTTGTCTATGATGTGTGTGCTACCATATCTTTTAGTTTTGATTTCACTTAGTTTTAAAGAAAGCTTTACTAAAAGAGTTATACCTCATGACCCATGTGAAGATGTAATCATTTTCTCCCACAAATCGTGAATGAGTTGGCAATAGGAGCATTCAAAGGAAATAAAATGCAAGTGCAGCCTATAATTATAACAAAAATATCTACACTCATTGATGTTTGATAATTGTAGCATACTTTTTGCTGAAATCAATATGAATATTGACTGACACAAGCCACTTGTAAATTATTTATAGGCAATTATCATATTAATTGCACATCTATCAACATGTTTCTGCTATGACCACATCATGCACAAAGTATGCCAGGAGCTGTCAAACTTGACACTTGCTATTAATACACATTTTGTATGAGGTGTCATAAGTGAAAAACCTTGTGCTGTGCAGTAAATGGAAACTAATTTTTAGATCACTTTCCTGGGTTCATGCTTTGCAATATAAGGTTTCAAGGTCATACAGTGGTTAAAATTTTTAAAAAAATATGAAAATTATCAGTGTCTCTTATTTCGTAGAACAAGCATTTTGTGATAAAATTGAATTTTTAATTCTTTACTATTTTCAAATTTTAATAAATTTAAATAGGCATGTTTAATTGTTTCAGATGATTTATAAACATTAATGTGCTATTATTAGTATTGTTAATAATAATAGCTAATAAATTATGTACATATACTGTGATCAGATGTTCATGTAAATTATCTCTATTGTCACAAATAATTATCAGTATTCCCATTTTCAGGTAATGAAATTAAAGCTCAGTAATTTAGTTGCAAATAAGTGCCCATTAACCCAAAAAATAATAGAGCTGCAATTTAGACTGGAATGCAATTTATTCAAATATATTATCTTTCCAAGAGATGACAATGCTGCACAATCATCAGAAAATGCACTTCTGTGTGACTCTTCCCTCTATTTGATAGCATGCAAAATAATATTATATCCAGGAAGGCTAAATATATTTCTGCTCCTAGAGTTTCTTAAATGACAATCTCTTATCTTCCTTTTATTTCCAATGT
Organism: Oryctolagus cuniculus; assembly: GCF_964237555.1. NCBI lineage: Eukaryota > Metazoa > Chordata > Mammalia > Lagomorpha > Leporidae > Oryctolagus > Oryctolagus cuniculus. Next base: position 38,815,655 of record NC_091433.1, on the reverse strand, counting down.
GAGGATAGGGAACACTTACTTTATATATGAGAGTTTCATCTAACTGAAGGGGAATCATGTTCATAAGAATATTAGTTAAATATTCTTGGATTGGTTTTAGAGTTTAACAAAAATAACTGGCTTTGTTGCAGATAAATCTAAGTAGCAGGTTTTTGCTGATTAAATCAACTTAACAGCTTCATTTCCTACTGGAGAAGTGGTTGCTGAATATACTGATCACAACTAGAAGTTTAAATGCCCTTCAGTGAAAAATATTTTACTGTAGAGTTTGGCAAGTACACCACTTCTTGGCATATGTTAGAGAAGATATTCTATAAAAATTGATTTTATGTAAAGAAACTAGTTTTGAGGGTTTATTTTCTTTTTCTGGTTACAAGTCATTTAAGAATTCATTTTTCACACTTTGTTTTATCATAAGAAAATGTTGTATTAAATATGCAACACATTGAGTTACAGATATTAGAAAAGGCTTTGGAACCAGATTCCTCAAAATATGCTTGCCCAAATCCCTTCATCAAAATTAACTGGTGCCTGTTACAAATATAAAGGTCTGGCCTCTATTTAGGTCTGTTGAATCAGAATATCTGAATGTATATTGTGGATTCCCAAGTGAATTTTAAATGCACTCAATTTTAACAATCACTGTTTGAGGGGAATAGGATCTAATTGGAAGTGGGGAAATTTTTGAATACCCATTCTTTTAAATCAAACTCTAAATATAACATCAATTTGAGAATCTCCAGGCTTATTAGACACATCATAATGAATATTTCGGCAATATATATTTCTGAATTGGTACTTTAACCGTCTATTTCAGAAATATTATTCCTTAATTAACAATAAGGAAGAATTGGTCATTCATTATATATAATATATGTTATATAATACAGAGCAATGAATGCTATTCTTTAAAAATGTTGTATGCCATTATGAAAATAGAACATGCCACTCACTATCAAAGAATTATTTTGGAACAAATTTTGATAAGCACTTCCCTTCATATTAATATTTTATTCAGATGCAAATTGATTATAGTTCTTGATATAATTAATTACTAATTATTGCTTGAAGACACTTAACTAAGCATTAAAGATAAATTTAAAGATCAGTCACAATTTTAGAGTCATTTATTTCTGCTAAAACAGTGAGGTAATTTTCCAAAAAATATATTCTAAATCAGTTTTCAGTGTACAAAGATTTAAAATGTCCACTTGAAATATCACTAGCTGTGGCAAGTTAAGGAAAGCTGTTGAAACATATTAGTGGTTATGTATATTACATATAGTAATTATATACTTACAAAAATATCAACACCAGAGAAGAGGCAACAATTTTAGGTATAAGGTAGTGATTGTTACTCATATTATAATGTCTCCTGCCACTATTGCATGCAGTAACAAACAATACTGCTTCATTGGCTTAAGTACAGGACAAACACTATTGTGATTCTCTTCTATTTACTATGCTTGCAATGGAGCTAGAGTATGAGGGAAGGTACATTGTTGAATCCAAAATGATCTTATTACTTACCTATGTTTTCACTAGAAAAAAAAATGACATGAGTTGTTTCCTGAAAAGCTAGTGGTTAATCTTAGACCTACAAAATGAGCAGAAATTAGAAAAGTGAAAAACAGGCAAGAGGGTGAAAAAAATCCAGAAACTCGTTAAAAAGTAGAATTATTTTTTAACAAAACACAAATGCTATTTTTTTTTAAAAGATTTGTTTATTTATTTGAAAGTCACAGTTACACACAGAGAGAAGGAGAGGCAGTGAGAGAGGTCTTCCATTCGCTGGTTCACTCCCCAAATGGTAGCCAGAGCTGTGCCAATCCAAAGCCAGGAGCCGGGAGCTTCTTCCAGGTCTCCCATGTGGGTGCAGGGGCCCGAGAACTTGGGCCATCTTGTACTGCTTTCCCAGGCCGTAGCAGAGAGCTGGATTGGAAGTGGAGCCGCCGGGACGTGAACCGGTGTCCATATGGGATGCCAGCACTGCAGGTGGTAGCTTTACCTGTTATACTACAGAGCTGACCCCAGAAATTCATTTTAAAAAAGAAAATGGAAAACCAACTTTTTAAGTCTTCTGGCTCCAGTAGCCACAATAGTCCCCATCATGTGTCCATGCTTAGGAGAAAGAGATTCAATACCTACCATGGGAAGGTTATTAGAAGTTGTGTTGCTGGGCTGTGTGCTCACCTCTGTATTTGCTGCTTCACCTTCCTAATCATGATCGAATAGAAGCTGGTGCTTGTTAGTTGTTTTTTTTTTTTTTTTTTCCATTGTGGCCAATTTGTCTCTTCTAGCTTTGTGCAACATCCTTATTCTGTGTGATCTGACTTACCGTTCCTTATTCTCCTATCCCTTATTCAGGAAAATAAATAAAATATTTACATTTTCAAGATGATTCACCTAGGGCTGTGGTGTTACCATTTGCTTTACTTCATAATACTTTAAAATTATTATTGTTCCAGTACTGCCATGTATCTTGAATGGAGCAGAAATTTGTGATAAAGCAAAACAAAATCAAGCAAAATTACATAGGATGGAAAATGTGCTTTTGAAATATCTTGAATATGTCTTTCTTGTTATTCTTTAGGATTGTTCACTTTATACTGAAATTTTGAATAAAATACAAATCTGAAATCTTAAGTGAATTGCTTATTAAACCATTTTAATTAAATTGTATGTAAGATTATAATTAATTTTTCTTATTTTACAGTGCTTTATTGATTTTTGCCACTGACATTAACTAAAGCTTTGTCCAATTGAAGTAAAAGGAATCTTTCATTTTTAAAAAATATATATTTATTTTTATTTACTTACTTATTGGAAGGCAAACCAATAGAGAGAGGGAGAGAGACAGAGAGAGATATTCTATTAACACCCCAAATGACAACAATTTGCCAGGTCTAGGCCAGGCTGAAGCCAGGATCCTGGGACTCCATCCTGGTTATCCACTTGAGTGCAGGAGCCCATGGCCATCTTCTGTTGCCTTACCATTAACAAGAAGCTGGATCAGAAACAGAGCAGCTGGGACTGGAACCAGCACTCTGATATGGGATGCCAGTGTTGCAAGTTGCAGCTTATCTTGCTGTGCCACAACACCATCCCCACAATAGTTGTTTTTGTCTTAAATTTTAGTGCTTTAACATCATTGCAAACTCAACTATTTAAGTCATCGTCTTCTTCTTTGTCCTGTACATTATCAAGAACTTGGATGTGGGTGCAGATCTACGACTTGAACTCAGGCACTCTGATATGAGATACAGGTGTCGTAAACATTAAGTCAAATGTATGCCCCCGAAATCTCTCAAATTAATAACAAAGCTGTTTTAAATAGAAACATGTACAAAGTGTATAAACTAACCATTCATTGAAGAAAAATATAAAGAACACATCAACAGAGAAATGTTTAATCAAATTTTACCAAAAAAAGGCAAAGAAAAATATGTATGTTAAAGCTGGAAATATGTAATGGTGTTGGTTTTCATAATAACAATGAGTTCCTGTTAGTTTTGATCATGATCATTATTGCATAGTTTTTCCTTAAGGAATACATTTCAGGAGAAGCAATTTTTTTTTTTTTTTTTTTTTTTTTTTACAGGCAGAGTTAGACAGTAAGAGAGAGACAAAGAAAAAGGTCTTCATTCCTTTGGTTCACCACCAAAATGGCTGCTATGGCCGGCGCTGCACCAATCTGAAGCCAGGAGCCAGGTGCTTCCTCCTGGTCTCCCATGCGGGTGCAGGGCCCAAGCACTTGGGCCATCTTCCACTGCCTTTCTGGGCCACAGCAGAGAGCTGGACTGGAAGAGGAGCAACCAGGAAAGAATCCAGCGCCCCAACCGGGTCTAGAACCCAGGGTGCCAGCGTCACAGGTGGAGGATTAGCCTAGCGAGCCGTGGCACCGGCCAGGAGAAGTAATTTTTGGCATAATGTTTTTAGTAACGTATATAAATTTGTATTATTTCTTATTCAAAGATGCTATTGAACTGGCCGGTGCCTGTCAAAAAAAAAAAGAAAAAGGGAAATCTAATGTCGGCCAGGAGGAAGCACCTGGCTCCTGGCTTCAGATCAGTGCAGCTCACCGGCCGTAGCGGCCATTTGGGGGGTGAACCAATGGTAGGAAGACCTTTGTCTCTCTCACTGTGTAACTCTGCCTGTCAAAAAAAAAAAAAAGATGCTACTGAAGGACATAATTATATTGTACTATACACATATTACATATTATATTTTATACTATTCCTGTGTCTGTGATTAAACTTCAAAGTACTAAGATTTAGAAATTTGAGTTTTTAATTTTAGTAAGAGTATGTGATTCCCTTGTAATATAAATGTTTTATGAGATGGTAAAGTGTATTTTTATATTATTTGCTATTTCATAAATCTTCATGATTTTTTCAAACTTACATAAATTAGAACCTACTTAAACAGGCTTCAAGGAAACCTATTGGAATCTGCTCCACTTGTTTAATTTATGTGCACATATTATTTTAAACATCATTCTCTTTAAAGCTAACCTTTTTCTATAAATGGTTTTGGTAATTTCTGAATCTGTAACTTCAAAAGCTATTCCGTAAATTCAAATGTCACCAGACTCTAAGTTTTTCATTGGCAAGGATCATATTTTGTGACTTTTTGCTTTTGTTACTTCCATACTGAAGAAATTTGCAGTTTAAACTCATAAATATTTGGTGCACAAATGTCAGAGATACCAAATATACAACACTAACATCAAGTTTATTAATAAATATGTTCCCCCCTCATACTTAAGTTAGCTATTATTAACCAACCATGACAAATATTTCTTCTTCATACAATTTTGGCTTCCAATTTTTTTTAAAGATTGTTTGAAAGTCAGAGCATGAGAAAAGGAGAGAGAGAGAGTGAGACAGCAAAGAGATAGACGGAGAGAGAGGGAGAAGTCTTCCCTTTGCTTACTCGCCACCTAAATGACCCAAAAGCCAGTCTGGACCAGGTCAGGCCAAAACCCAGAGCCAGGAACTCCATCCAGTTCTTCCAGGTGGGTGTGAGTGGTCCAATTACTTGGGCCAACTTGTGCTGCCTTCCCAGGTGCATTAGCTGGAAGTTGGATTGGATGTGGCGGCCAGCACTGAACAGCCAGCTGAGACAGTGGCATCACAAGCGGCAGTTTAATCCACCACACCATATCGGCTCCATCATGTTTCTTGAGAAAAGACTAGCAGCCACTAATTAATAATTAATTTAGACATACATGCTGAGACCTACAGTATATTTGCTTCTCAAAACTTTGAAGTGATCTAAAGTCCTTGGGACACTTGTCTCCAAGCTGTAACTTTCCTAGCTAATTCTGATTGTTCTGTACTCTAGCTGAGTAAACTTGTGGCTTGGCTTGAGAGTGTCCAAGGCATATGGCAATGATTATTGGCACTCTCTCTCATCCCTTCTGTGTCAGACCTCTGGCCTTGCTTCTTCATCTGCCATCTTTGACAAGAGACCTTATCTAAAAATAGTAGCGGGTTCTAGACCCGGTCGGGGCGCCGGATTCTGTCCCGGTTGCCCCTCTTCCAGGCCAGCTCTCTGCTGTGGCCAGGGAGTGCAGTGGAGGATGGCCCAAGTGCTTGGGCCCTGCACCCCATGGGAGACCAGGATAAGTACCTGGCTCCTGCCATTGAATCATCATGGTGCGCCAGCCGCAACACGCTGGCCATGGCGGCTATTGGAGGGTGAACCAACAGCAAAAGGAAGACCTTTCTCTCTGTCTCTCTCTCTCACTGTCCACGCTGCCTGTCAAAAAAAAAAAAAAAAAATAGTAATGAAGCCGTTGTCACAATGCTGCAGGTTAAGCAACTGCTTGAGACATGAGCATCCCATATGGAGTGCCAGTTTGAGCCCCAGCTGTTCTTCCGATTCAGCTTTCTGCTATTGGACCTAGAAAGACAGGGATTGATGGCCATAATGCTTGGACCTGGCTACTGGCTTTGGTCTCTCCCAGACTTTGAAATTGCAGCCATTCAGGTAGAGAATCAATAAATGGAAAATATGACACACTCTCTCTCTTTCCCTCTCTCTTTCTCTCTCTCTCTCTCTCCCCTGCTCTGTCTGTATGTCTATCTTTCCTCTTTTCTCTATTGCTCTTTCAATAAATAAATCTTTAAAAAATAGAAACCAGTATTCTGATGGCATAATATTTTTTTAAAAAAGCTGTTAGGCCTTATAGTGCATCACACACTTAATATAAGTGATAAAGTTAGCCACAGACAAGGACTTTGTTTTAGCCACAAATTAGGATTCATGTTTTGCTTTCCTCCAAAATTCATATATTGAAGCCCTAGCCACTATATGACTATACTAAGAGCTTCAAAATATTTGTGGAAAAAAACAAAATAAAAATGTTTATTTTGGTCCAAACCTTATGCCATATATCTGCGTATTGGAGACCAGGCCTTTAATGGAGTGAATGGCACTAAATAAGGGCTTGCGCATGATGCACCGATCCTATAGGACTGGTGCCATTGTGTAAAAAGAAGAGACACTAGAGATCTCTATATCTGTCTTTCATGAGAAGACAGAGCAGGCACCTTAACCTTGGTCTTTCTAGCCACCAAAACTGTAAGAAAATAAATTTCTGTTTTTTAAGTCATGCAGACTAAGGTATAGGACTAAATCAGCCCAAGAAGTCTAACACTGTGTTCTTATTATCAAATAAAATTATAAAATATCATTTTTCTCAATTTTTAAAAACAGACTGCAATGTGTAAGATTTTCTTACTCTGTATATGGTTTCAACTTTTCCTAGTTTTGGAAAAAATTCATATCACTCATTCTGCTAAGAAACCAATGTCAGGGTTCAAGTGAGATTTTTAATGCAGTAGCCATTTACTTTCTTAAAAGGAATTCTCTGGGACATAATGTATTTTCTCATTTTACAACCTTATCTTTCTTATACAAACGTCTACCAAATATAGATATTAACTTCAAAATTTAGATTCTCTCTGATCATGTTCACATAACAGTGCTCAAAACCTCACCAATCAACTAAAATCCTCCCTAAATTTGTTTCCATGGAAACCAACAGAGATAATACTTATCCCAAGCAACTGTGGAGACAGAACAAAATAAGACAAGATGAAAGTTTTTTCTGGTTCCCTTAAAGTAATGTTATTACTTAAAAAAAAATTTTGCACATGTCTGTATTAATCTTAGGAACATAAAAGTTGGCAAAGTAAGGAAGGTAAAAGAAGAAAATAAATGGACTTTTTTCTGTCCAGTAAGGATTTTCAGTTACTTTGTGGTTTTCAAGCACGACAGTTGGTATGCCTTGACTGTACTCTCAGAATTGAGACAATATGTGTTCTACTTATCTGGATGTTAGGAGAATTAGCATCTTATTTATTTCAAGTGAATCAGATTTGAACCTTATTAATCTCCATTGAGCTGTAGTCTTCTTTTAAACTGTATTTGACAAAACTTGGTGAAAGGGAATCTAGGCGTGCTTGGGCATCATTTATGAGTATCTACCATCCCTGATACATACATATTCAGTCAGTCCTAGGATAGGTATCTCCCTGTATCTAGACATATATTCAATTCCTCCTCTGGAATTTGCATCCTGTCATGATACACAGCAAACCATTTGTCTGCTTATTCAGTACCTGCACAGCACTTCAACCCTTTCTCATTAAATGTGGACCTTGTTTCCCTGACAAGAAGCTCTGTGGTCAACACTTGATCTAACACAGTTAATACAGCAGTGACCTAAGGCTTTCACTCACATGGCCTTGATAATAACCTCAGGAGAAATAAACTCACTGATTCGCACCAAAATATTGAATATTTTTAGATTTTGACTCTAGGTAGAGTATTTCATGAATGTCAACACATAATTTGTGCTTTTGGCATCTGACTTCTTTCAATTAACACACTATTTTATTAATTCATGATGTAGCATAAATAAGTACTTCACATCTTTTTATGGATGATTCATATTCCATTTTATAAATATATTGCATTTTGTTTATTCATTAATAAGGTTATCTATCTTTTTTTAGCTTTCTATTCATTGTTTTTAATATTTGTCTTCCTCTATTTTTCTGCCTTTTATAGGTTGCATTAGAATTTTATGTTTGTACTTTCTTTTGTTTCTTTGTGTATGAATTATTCTTTAATGTTTTAAAAAAACATTTTTTGTGAGACAGGCATTGTGACACAAAGGGTTAAACTGCCACTTGGGACACCTGCATCTCCTATCAGACTATCTTTCAGTGCACCTGGGAAAGCATGATGGGCTGAAGACTTGGATCCTAGCCACCCAGTGGGAGACTTGGATGAAGTTCCCGGCTTCTTCTGGCCCAGCCATAGCTGTGAAGGCATTTGGACAGTGAACCAGCACATGGAAGATTTCTCACTCAGCTTTCCAAATAAATAGATAAATAAATCTTTTAAAAAATAATTGTGGTTGAACTAGAGCTTACAATTTAAATTTTTAGTACTTCAAGCCAATTTCAAGTAACACTGCACTGCTTCACAGGTGTATAAGCTCTTACAATAACAAAATATTGCTAATTGCTTCTTCTTGTCGCTTCTATTTATTCATTGTTATTATTATTATTCCAAGCAAACACCATTATACATTAGATCAGTTAAGAATAAGAAAACAAAAAGTTTATTCTTTTTTCACTTTATTTATTTATTTGAAAGGCAGAGTTACAAAAGAGGCAGAGGCAGAGAGATGGGGGGTGGGGGGTCTTCCATGCTCACTCTTCAGATGGCCACAACAGCTGGATCTGGCCGGTCTGAAGCCAGGAGCCAGGAGCTTCTTCAGGGTCTCCCAACATGCCACAGCTCCGGCCACCCAAAAAGTTTATTCTTTTACTTTACTTTCTTTTTTTTGAAAGATTTGCTTTTTAGTTATTTGAAAAGCAGAGCTACAGAAAAAGGAGGAGAGAGGGGGATAGAGAGAGAGTAGAGAGTGAGAGAGAGAGAGAGAAATCTTCATCTACTGGTTCACTCCCCAAATGGCTACACTGGCCAGGGCTGGGTCAGGCCAAAGCAGGAGCTCGGAGCCTCCTCGGGTCTCCCACATGGGTGCAGAGGACCAAGCACTTGGGCCATCTTCCACTGCTCTCCCAGGTGCAGCATCAGGGAGCTGGATAGGAAGTGGAGCAGCTGGGTCTCAAATCAGCACCCATATTGGATGCCTGTGTCTCATGTAGAAGTGCCCAAATGCCACTCACGATGCCAGACCCATATATTTTATTTTCACTATTCCTTCTTTAATGCTGTTTGTGTAGAACAAGGTTTTCAGTTACGACATTTTCTCCTCTCTGTTAAGTTTCTTTCAACATTTCTGGCAAAGCAGGGTCTGTTGGCAGTAAATTACCTCAGTCTTTGATTGTCTAAAAAGGTATTTATTTCTCCTTACATTTTTATTAAAAGATAAAGCTATTTTTTAGATTTTTAATTAATATGAAGATTACTGATTTAATACAGTTCATAGATACAATTCTAATTACCTTTGAAGGACAATTATTTTTCTCTTACTAGGCTTAATATTTCACTCCACTCTTATTTGCATGGTTCTGAGAGAAGTCAGATATAAATCTTATCTTTCCTCCTCTGCAAGTGGGAAAGTGAGTGTTGTTTCCTCTTTTTCAAGGCTTTTTCTTTACATTAACTTTCTGAAGTTGGAATATGATATGGTTACATGCAGGCTGTTTAACTTTAACCTGCTTAGTGACTTCTCAGCTTTCTACATATGCAGTTTGGTGCCTGGCATTAATTTTAAGAAAATCTCAATAATTATTTTCTCACATACTTATTCTATCTCTTTGTTCTTTTCTCTCTTCTCATAGCCCTTGGATATCCTGGGTTTCCTTCTTTGTAATTTTGTTATTCACTTTTCTCCTTGCTTTATTTTTGGAAGTTTCAGTTGACATATCCTGAATCTCCAAGATCCTTCCCTAAGTCAAGACAACAAGACTAATGAGCCCTTTAAATGCATACTTCATTTATAAGATCTTCAAAAACTTCATGGAGACTCATTTGGCTAATCCTCTGCCTGAAGCGCCGCCACCCCAGGTTCTAGTCCTGGTTGGGGCGCTGGATTCTGTCCTGCTTCCCAAATAAGACAGTTATCAGTTGACCGAATTCATTGATTTTTTTTGATACCTACTCAAAACTGCCATTGAGTCCCTCTGTTAATATTTTATTTAGGCCGGCACCGCAGCTCAATAGGCTAATCCTCCACCTAGCGGCGCTGGCACACCGGGTTCTAGTCCTGGTCGGGGTGTTGGATTCTTTCCCGGTTGCACCTCTTCCAGGCCAGCTCTCTGCTGTGCCCGGGAGTGCAGTGGAGGATGGCCCAAGTGCTTGGGCCCTGCACCCCATGGGAGACCAGAAGTACCTGGCTCCTGCCTTCGGATCAGTGTGGTGCGCCGGCCGCAGCGCGCCAGTCGTGGCAGCCACTGGAGGGTGAAGCAACGGCAAAATGAAGACCTTTCTCTCTGTCTCTCTCACTACCCACTCTGCCTGTCTCAAAAAAAAAAAAAAAAAAAAAAGGAAAGAAAGAAATTCCTTTCCTTCATCTTCCCTCCCTCCCCCTTAAAAAAAACTTCATGGAAATGTGTATTAGAAAAACACAACACAAGGATTTTAAAAGTTTTTTTTTTTTTTTTTGCGCCCAAATAAAGTAATCTTTCAAAAATTTTTATCTTAATTTTTAATTAGCTTTAACAGATTCAATGTGATTTAGAGACACTACTCTAAAAAGATGATATTCCTTTCCTCTCTCCCTCTCCTCTCCCTTCCACTCTCCTTCCTTCTCACCACAACAATATTTTAAAAGCTAGAATACCAGAATAGCAGAAGATTATTGGGGAGAAAAATATTATTTTATGATGGACATTGTTTTTAAATTGCCATGGTGCTGCTAAGGAGCAGATGGAAGATTAGTTTACTGTTATATTATTTTTAAATGTTTATTTTAATCCACTTGAAATGCAGAATCACACACACACACACATACATATTCACAGAGAGAGTGAGAGAGAGAGAGAGAGACAGAGGTAACAATAGCTATGACTGAGCCATAATCCATTTTTTCTGTTAAATTTTTGATGTGGAAATTTTTTGAAGGATTTTCTTTATATAAGACCCACAAATTCAGGTATCAATGATTGTTCCTTTCAATCTTGGTTATATCTAGTCTCATTTTGTGCATATTTTTTATGGGTAAAACTTCTGAGATCAGATGAGATCTGGCACATTCACATGGTATGGCTGTAGATTGTTTAGAACTTCCAGTGATAAACATGGCCATCCTTCCTTTTTTCCTTTCTCTTTCATTACTAGTGTCTTTATCATAAATGATGTTGAATTTCACCAAATGCCTTTTCACCATCAATGCACAAGATCATGTGTCTTCATGCCTTTAATTAAACTGACATGATATATTACCTTGATTGGTCTTATGTTAAACTCCTCACATTAATATGATAAAGTCTGTTCCTCACTGGCATGTAAATACACTCTTCGATTTGGGTTGCAAGCATTTTGTTGAGAATTTTTGTGTATATTCAAAGGGGAATTTGATCTATATTTTTCCCTCGTTATGAAATCTTTTTCTAGCTTTGCTATCAAAGTAATGCTGGCCTCATAGAGCATTTTAGGAAGAAAACCTTCCTGCTCTATTTCTGGAAAAATGTGACATGTACAGCTGCTAATCACTCTTTTTAAAGATTTATTTATTTATTTATTTGAGGAGTGGGGAGATAGAGGGAGAGACAGAGAGATATCTTTCATCTTCTGGTTCACTCCCCACGTGGCAGCAATAGCTAGTTTGGGGCCGGGCCAAGGCCAGGAACAAGGAACTCCATTCTGGCCCCCACATGGATGGCAAGGGCCTCAGGACTTAGGCCATCTTCTGCTGCCTTCCCAGGCAGATTGGTAGAAAGTGGATTGGACGCTGAGTAGCCTGGACTGGAACTGGCACTCTAAGATGATGGGCTGCTGTCTTCAGAAGCAGAGGCTTAACCAACTGCACCACAACACCAGCTCCACTCTTATAAGATTTCTTTTGCTTTTGGCTTTCTACAATTTGATTATAATATGTGTCTCAATGATACTGCCTTTCAGGAGTTCATTCAGCCTCTTGGATACTTAATTAATTCATCTGATTTGGGAAGATTTTGGCTATTATTCATTCTTTCTCTCCTCTGACTCCTCCTTATACTTATATGACTCTCATTATGTCAATGTGCATATGTTTAAAGGTATCTTACAAGTAACTTAAGCTGTCTTTATTTTTCTTTATTATTTTCTTTCTGCTTCCCAAATAAGATAGTTATCAGTTGACCGAATTCATAGATTTTTTTTGATACCTACTCAAAACTGCCATTGAGTCCCTCTGTTAATATTTTATTTAGGCCGGCACCGCAGCTCAATAGGCTAATCCTCCACCTAGCGGCGCTGGCACACCGGGTTCTAGTCCTGGTCGGGGTGTTGGATTCTTTCCCGGTTGCACCTCTTCCAGGCCAGCTCTCTGCTGTGGCCCGGGAGTGCAGTGGAGGATGGCCCAAGTGCTTGGGCCCTGCACCCCATGGGAGACCAGGAGAAGCACCTGGCTCCTGCCTTCGGATCAGCAGTGGCGGCCATTGGAGGGTATCCAACAGCAAAAGGAAGACCTTTCTCTCTGTCTCTCTCACTATCCACTCTGCCTGTCAAAAAAAATATATTTTTATTTAAATACTGGAATTTTCAGCTCCAAACTATCTATATGATTTTTTTCCAATTTGTTGTTGGTTTTATCTGTTTCTATATGGTGAGACATTGTTCACAATATTTTTTACTTCTTAGTGAACAATATCATTTAGCTTCTGGACATATCTAAAATCGTTAATTAAATATTTTCTTAGTAAGGACATTGTATAAATTTTCTTAGGCGAAGTTTCTTTTAATTTCTTTTTTTACCTGTGAATAGTCTTGTTCTTTATGATTCAAAAATTTTCATTGAAAATTGGACATTTTGAATACTGTTATGTGGAACCTTGTGAAACAAAATTAACTCTCTTTCCTGGTTTCATTTTTGCTGCATGTAAGGTTATAGTTTATTTAGTGAGTTTTCAATATTATGCTTGTAAAGATTATATTCTTTGTTGTCATTTAGTGAGAACCAAAGCAAAAAAGAAAATTTAAATTGAATTGAATTGAATGTAACTTGGTACAAAAAGAAAATGATACTTTATGGGTTTACATGGGGAACTGCTTCATGCTTGGCCAGACCATCTACATTTGTTCTCTAGCCTTCAGTTTTTGCTTGCAAAGAGCCTAGATGCCTTCCAGAGTTGAAGGTCTGCAGGGTTCACGGATATTCTTTTGACTATGCCTCAAGCATGCACATGTGGATAGTCTTCTCAAAGGCCTGACTTACGAGAACTTTTCAAAGCCCTTAATTCCTCACTTGTTTCTTTCCTCAATCTTTTCTTCCCTGGCTTCTTGGTCTGCCTGCAGTTTGCCTATTTGTTTACTAAGCTGTGTAAGGGTAACATATATTTTGCTTGTAGGCTGTGCTCTCTTCGGCAGCACATATACTAAAATTGGAACGATACAGAGAAGATTAGCATGGCCCCTGCGCAAGGATGACACGAAAATTCGTGAAGCGTTCAATATTTTTAAATGTATATGCACCTAATTACAGGGCACTGGTCTATTTAAAAGATATGTTAAGGGACTTAAAGGGAGATTTAGATTCCAATACAATAGTACTGGGGGACTTCAATACTCCACTCTCCGAAACAGACAGATCATCCGGACTGAAGATCAACAAGGAAACAGCAGATTTAATTGACACTATTGCCCAAATGGATCTAACAGATATCTACAGAACTTTCAACCCTACATCTACAGACTTCACATTCTTCTCAGCAGTGCATGGAACCTTCTCTAGGATTGATCACATACTAGGCCATAAAGCAAGTCTCAGCAAATTTAAAAGAATTAGAATCATACCATGCAGCTTCTCAGACCACAGCAGAATGAAGCTGGAAATTAGCAACTCAGGAAACCCCAGAAAGTATGCAAACACATGGAGACTGAACAACATGCTCCTGAATGAACACTGGGTCATTCAAGAAATCAAAAGAGAAATCAAAAACTTTCTGGAAGTAAATGAAGACAACAACACAACATATCAAAACTTATGGGATACAGCAAAAGCAGTATTGAGAGGCAAATTTATAGCAATAGGTGCCTATATCAAGAAATTGGAAAGGTACCAAATAAATGAGCTTTCAGCGTATCTCAAGGACCTAGAAAAACTGCAGCAAACCAAACCCAAATCTAGTAGGAGAAGAGAAATAATTAAAACCAGAGAAGAAATTAACAGGATTGAATCCAAAAAAAACACTACAAAAAATCAGCCAAGCGAGAAGCTGGTTTTTTGAAAAAATAAACAAAATTGACACCCCATTGGCCCAACTAACTAAAAAAAGAAGAGAAAAGACCCAAATCAATAAAATCAGAGATGAAAAAGGAAACGTAACAACAGACACCACAGAAATAAAAAGAATCATCAGAAATTACTACAAGGACCTGTATGCCAGCAAACAGGAAAACCTATCAGAAATGGATAGATTCCTGGACACATGCAATCTACCAAAATTGAACCATGAAGACATAGAAAACCTAAATAGACCCACAACTGAAACAGAAATTGAAACAGTAATTAAGGCCCTCCCAACAAAGAAAAGCCCAGGACCAGATGGATTCACTGCTGAATTCTACCAGACATTTAAAGAAGAACTAATCCCATTTCTTCTCAAACTATTCAGAACAATAGAAGAAGAGGGAATCCTCCCAAATTCTTTCTATGAAGCCAGCATCACCTTAATCCCTAAGCCAGAGAAAGATGCAGCACTGAAAGAAAATTACAGACCAATATCCCTGATGTACATAGACGCAAAAATCCTCAATGAAATTCTCGCCAATAGAGTACAACAACACATCAGGAAAATCATCCACCCAGACCAAGTGGGATTCATCCCTGGTATGCAGGGATGGTTCAACATTCGCAAATCAATCAATGTGATTTACCACATTAACAGACTGCAGAAGAAAAACCATATGATTATCTCAATAGATGCCGAGAAAGCATTTGATAAAATTCAACACCCTTTCATGATGAAAACTCTAAGCAAATTGGGTATAGAAGGAACACTCCTCAATATAATCAAAGCAATTTATAAAAAACTGACAGCCAGCATCCTATTGAATGGGGAAAAGTTGGAAGCATTTCCACTGAGATCTGGCACCAGGCAGGGATGCCCACTCTCACCACTGCTATTTAACATAGTTCTGGAAGTTTTAGCCAGAGCCATCAGACAAGAAAAAGAAATCAAAGGAATACAAATCGAGAAGGAAGAAGTCAAACTATCCCTCTTTGCAGACGATATGATTCTGTACTTAGAGGATCCAAAGAACTCTACTAAGAGACTATTGGAACTCATAGAGGAGTTTGGCAAAGTGGCAGGATATAAAATCAATGCACAAAAATCAACAGCCTTTGTATACACAAGCAATGGCATGACTGAGGAAGAACTTCTAAGATCAATCCCATTCACAATAGCTACAAAAACAATCAAATACCTTGGAATAAACTTAACCAAGGACGTTAAAGATCTCTATGATGAGAATTACAAAATCTTAAAGAAAGAAATAGAAGAGGATACCAAAAAATGGAAAAATCTTCCATGCTCATGGATTGGAAGAATCAACATCATTAAAATGTCCATTCTCCCAAAAGCAATTTATAGATTCAATGCAATCCCAATCAAGATACCAAAGACATTCTTCTCAGATCTAGAAAAAATGATGCTGAAATTCATATGGAGGCACAAGAGACCTCGAATAGCTAAAGCAATCTTGTACAACAAAAACAAAGCCGGAGGCATCACAATACCAGATTTCAGGACATACTACAGGGCAGTTGTAATCAAAACAGCATGGTACTGGTACAGAAACAGATGGATAGACCAATGGAACAGAATTGAAACACCAGAAATCAACCCAAACATCTACAGCCAACTTATATTTGATCAAGGATCTAAAACCAATTCCTGGAGCAAGGACAGTCTATTCAATAAATGGTGCTGGGAAAACTGGATTTCCACGTGCAGAAGCATGAAGCAAGACCCCTACCTTACACCTTACACAAAAATCCACTCAACGTGGATTAAAGACCTAAATCTACGTCCTGACACCATTAAGTTATTAGAGAACTGTCGCTCCCCCTCTTCACGGAGGAACGACACCAAGCCCTGCCTAGGCTTCACATCCGAGTCACGGCACCATTATGTCGCTCCCCCTCTTCGTGGAGGAACGACACAGGACCCTGCGCTGTTCTTTCTGTCTGCTCGGCCCTCCCCGGGTTTGCTGCTGGTTCTTCCTGGGTTGGCTACTATCCCTTCCACCTCCGTGGAAGGGCAGTTCCCCCTGGCCGCATTCCCCACTTCCGCAGGGGAGCGGCACACCGCCGGCCGGCTCTTCTCGGGGGCTGCACGGGTTCCCTTAGATGTTCCCCATAGATGTTCCTGGTGCATGCCGTCTCTCTCCTCCTTTATAGTCCTCCTCCGCCAATCCCAACTCGGCTGCCCACACGCCGAGTACGCTGCTCTCCAATCAGGAGCAAGTCCTACAGTTAATTGGTTGAACTGGAGGCAGCTGTGCGGAAGCTGTTTACTCCTCTCCCAGCGCCATATTGTGGGAGAGCAGATGCATAGAATAAGTCTTAATTCCAGTAACTCAGTCTAGTCCGGTTTGCTCCCCACAGAGAACATTGGAGAAACCCTTCAAGATATTGGCACAGGCAAAGACTTTCTGGAAAAGACCTGGGAGGCACAGGCAGTCAAAGCCAAAATCAACTATTGGGATTGCATCAAATTGAGAAGTTTCTGTACTGCAAAAGAAACAGTCAGGAGAGTGAAGAGACAACTGACAGAATGGGAAAAAATATTTGCAAACTATGCAACAGATAAAGGGTTAATAACCAGAATCTACAAAGAGATCTAGAAACTCCACAAAAACAAAACCAACAACCCACTTAAGAGATGGGCCAAGGACCTCAAGAGACATTTTTCAAAAGAGGAAATCCAAATGGCCAACAGGCACATGAAAAAATGTTCAAGGTCGCTAGCAATCAGGGAAATGCAAATCAAAACCACAATGAGGTTTCACCTCACCCCGGTTAGAATGGCTCACATACAGAAATCTACCAACAACAGATGCTGGCGAGGATGTGGGGGAAAAGGGACACTAACCCACTATTGGTGGGAATGCAAACTGGTCAAGCCACTATGGAAGTCAGTCTGGAGATTCCTCAGAAACCTGAATATAACCCTACCGTTCGACCCAGCCATCCCACTCTTTGGAATTTACCCAAAGGAGTTTAAATTGACAAACAAAAAAGCGGTCTGCACCCTAATGTTTATTGCAGCACAATTCACAATAGCCAAGACCTGGAACCAACCTAAATGCCCATCAACGGTAGACTGGATAAAGAAATTATGGGATATGTACTCTTTAGAATACTATACCGCAGTAAGAAACAACGAAATCCAGTCATTTGCAACAAAATGGAGGAATCTGGAACACATCATGCTGAGTGAAGTAAGCCAGTCCCAAAGGGACAAATACCATATGTTCTCCCTGATCGGTGACAACTGACTGAACACCAAAAAGGAAACCTCCTGAAGTGAAATGGACACTATGAGAAATGGTGACTTGATCAGCATAGCCCTGACTGTTAATGAACAACTTAATACATTATCCCTCTTAGTATTTTTTTTTTGTCTGTTCTACTTAATATGACTGGTTTAATTCTGTAATTAATACACAGTTATTCTTAAGTGTTGAAATTTAACTGAAATGTGATCCCTGTTAAACATAAGAGTGGGAATAAGAGAGGGAAGAGATGTATAATTTGGGACATGCTCAGGCTGACTTGCCCCAATTGGTAGAGTTAGAAACATACCAGGGGATTCCAATTCAATCCCATCAAGGTGGCATGTACCAATGCCATCTCAGTATTCCAAGTGATCAATTTCAGTTCACAATTGATCATAATGAAAGGACTAAGAGTCAAAGGAGCACATAAACAAGTCTAGTATCTGCTAACACTAACCGATGGAATAAATAAAGGGGAGAGTGATCCAACATGGGAAGTGAGATACTCAGCAGACTCATAGAATGGCAGATGTCCTAAATAGCACTCTGGCCTCAGAATCAGCCCTAAAGGCATTCCAATCTGGCTGAAAAGCCCACGAGAGTATTTCAGGCATGGAAAGCCAAGACACTCTGGCAAAAAGATATCTGTGAGTGAGATCCCAGTGGAAAGAACAGGTCTTCAAAGAAGGAGGTACCTTTCTCTGAAGGGAGGAGAGAACCTCCACTTTGACTATGACCTTGTCTAAACAAGATAAGAGTCGGAGAACTCAAGGGGCTTCCATAGCCTTGGAAACTCATGACTGGTGCATAGGGAGATTACTGATGCCATAAACAGGAGTGTCAATTTGTAAAGTCAACAACACGAGTCACGGTGCACTTACTCCTCATGTAGGATCTCTGTCCTTAATGTGCTGTACATTGAGGCTTAATGCTATAATGAGTACTCAAACAGTATATTTCACTTTGTGTTTCTATGGGGGTGCAAACTGTTGAAGTCTTTACTTAATGTATACTAAACTGATCTTCTGTAAAAAAAAAAAAAAAAAAGAAGAAGAAGAAATTATCAATTCCCAACTTGACTCTCACTGGCATTAAACATGACAATAGGTCTGATCTGATTTCATCATCATTTAAAAAAAATCATCTATTATTTTTCACTTTATGTTTCTGTATGGGAGCAAACTGTTGAAATCCTTACTTAATGTATACTAAGCTGATCTTCTGTATATTAAGATAATCGAAAATGAATCTTGATGTGAATGGAAGGGGAGAGGGAGTGGGAAAGGGGAGGGTTGTGGGTGGGAGGGACGGTATGGGGGGGAAGCCATTGTAATCCATAAGTTGTACTTTGGAAATTTATATTCATTAAATAAAAGATAAAAAAAAACACATATATTTTGCTTGTGGGTTTTTTTTTGTTCATTCGTTCGTTCGTTTGTTTGTTTTGACAGGCAGAATGGACAGAGAGAGAGAGACAGAGAGAAAGGTCTTCCTTATGTTAGTTCACCCCGAGTGGCCGCTGCGGCTGGCGCACCGCGCTGATTAGAAGCCAGGAGCCAGGTGCTTCTCCAGGTCTCCCATATGGGTGCAGGGCCCAAGGACTTGGGACATCCTCCACTGCACTCCCGGGCCACAGCAGAGAGCTGGCCTGGAAGAGGAGCAGCCGGGACAGAATCCGGGAATAGAACCCGGGGTCCTGGTGCCACAGGCAGAGGATTAGCATATTGAACCATGGTGCCGGCCTTGCTTGTAGTTTTAACAGTCTCTACTTTGGAGGTTACTCCGACCCTGAGCAAATTTCCTTAGTGATATGACCAAAGGTGAGATCATGAGGCAATCCCTCAGGGTACTGTCAAATATTCAAAACACAGCAGCACAATTCTCTGAGAACAAACTCCACACTTCCCCCTTTGTTAGCAAGGTGCATGTCCTGACATCCTGACAGACCTTCTGAACCAGAAGAGCAGGGATGGTATACATGCCAATCAAAATGGCAGCAGAGTCTTAAGAAAGGTAAGACCTTCTCTCCTCAATAAATGTTCCTTATTCTTTCTCATCAGGCCTTTATTAGATTCTGTATTCTGACAAAGTTGATTCTCATGGTTGCTGCCTGCTCAGCTGTTATTTCAATGGAGGGCTGGATCCCTGGGACTCCATAGTCCTCCCCTTTTAGCCCCAGATTTGTTTTCAGCATTTTTGTTTGTTTCTTTGTTCTGTTTTTTGTGTTTTTAATTTCCAGTGTTTACAAATTATTTTCTTACCTCTGACCTATTTTCCCACTATTGAGTATTAATTATATTTTCATAAAAGATAAAAGCAAAGGACCTTGCATGTAAAGCAAGAAACTTGAATTTAACTGCACAACAATGATAATTTAATGAAAATTTTTTTGAAAATGATTATCAACAAAGCTGATATTTACTTTTTGAATTACCAAGTGTGAACTCTACAGTGATATTTTTCACCTTCCTTCATGGTTGCATATTAACATCTTTCACTTCCTGGCATCACTTTCTGGTTCCCATTTCATAGGTTTAATACAGTAATTACGGAGCTAAGATTTCATTTCTGTTGACTAGGTTGCATTTAGTAATGAAACAAAGAATAAAATTTTAACACACTTACAACAGGATTTTCTCGTGTGAATGAATTAATTTTTGCTTTGTGTGTGAAATTTATTGATAACCATATTGCCTCAGTATGGGCCTGTGATTCCAGCATCCCATATTGAGTTCTGGTTCCATTCCAGGCTGCTTGTCTTCTGATCAAGCTTCCTACTAATGCACCTGGGAAGGCAACCGATGATGGTTCAAGTATTTAGGCCTCTGCCACCCCTGTGGGAGACTTTAATGCACTTCCTGGCTCCTGGTTTCAACCTGGCCCAGCCCTTGCTATAGTGGCCATTGGAGAATAACCAGCACTTCCTCTCCTCTCTCTCTCCTCTTTCTGTCCATCTCTCTCTCCAACTCTCCTTCTTCTTCTCCTGCTCTTTCTCCCTTTCTGTCCTTCAAATAAATACCTAAATAAGTCTCTAAAAATAAAAGAATCAACCTGAGTGGGTTAGAATTAGCATTAAGGTCAATTATTATGCGACTATTCATAATGAATTATTCCTTGCATATTTTCTTTGAGTGTTTTAGAGCCTAATGTCCTGCTCAAATACAGAAATCTATAGATATCTAGATATTGTTCCAAGAAATGCAGAGCTTCAAATTCAGAAATTTCATTTATCTACTATCAACTTAACATGTATGCTTCAAAAAGGTATTTGGAAATTAAATTGGCAATGAATTCTTCACTTGATGTAGTAGGATTTGATACAAATTTCCAAACTGTTGTCTTCAAAATAGCAATATAATAGATGAAGCCCAAAAGCCACAAAACTATGTTTAAGATCTATCACCTTCAGAAAACTCTTATCTTGAAATTGTTCACTTTGTATACCTTTTCCCAGTTTTGAAAAAGAACAAAAACAACAATAATATGTGCTCTGAAACAATGATAAATAAAGGTCATATATTCTATAAAGAAATATCTGCAATTTCCATAAAACCCATTTATATAAGTTACTGTCAGAAACACAATTGATGCTAAATTTGCTTTAAATTACTTTAAAAGCCTTTTATACATGGCAGAATAAATGTCAGAGAATCTTAAGATGAATAATAACATCACTCTACTTCCAAATGATGAATGTATAACATGATTTATTTACAAGAAACAGTATACAAATATAGTTGCATCACTTTTATATTTCCCAGATGGCTGAAGAGTGAGAGTTATCATATCTCAAGCTCTCACTTGCACATTTCATTATGAATCAGAACAATACTGGTACAGATTTTATAGACATTCAACTTTATCATTTTCTAGTGGTTATAGTAGCTGTAACTAGGCTAACAACATCTTTCCTCTAGAAGTAAAAAATAATATAATTTAATAATCAGATTACAATGATTCACGTTTATTATAAACATATACAGAGGACATACAGTGACATTTTAGTACACTTGCTTAAAACGAAGGTGCCCATCTTTTCAGTATATTGGTAGTAATAGTTTACAGTACTTTATTCAATGTATCTATAGAACTTTTAGGGACTCATAGGCAATGCTCTAACTTTCTGGCTAATGTTAGAGTTCAAATTCTCTTGAATTTTCTTGAAGTCACAAGACCAAATACGTATTATTTATACATATATTATGTACCCACACATATTATATATATATGAAATATATATATTATGAAATTATATATATGAAATATATATTATATATGTGAAAGAGGATTTAAATTTAGGTTCATGTGGTTTATGCATGTACTCAAGTGACACCTTGAGGTCTGCTATTAACTTTGGTTTTGATTTAAGTTTTATCAGTTCAAAGTAATTCTATGGAAGAAGACATAGAAATGTAGAAGTTTTAATCATAAAATTACATGTGTAAAAGAGTGTGAGTTCTGATTAGCAGGAACAGAGGCAAGTTAGAGAAGTAAAACTAATATTGATTGTTTTATGTTGTGAATTGGGTGTAAAGTCTTCAAATAAGGTACTAAATCTAAGATGACTTGCTGAATAACTTAAGACATTTTGAAAGGTAGTGAAAATAGTACTTTTCCATTATCTATGAGAAAATATTTCATGGAATGGAAGACTCCCCAGATACAACAGACCCACAGGCTACAAGTTAAAAGTTGAAAGATTCACAAGCTCTAAAGCTAATAATTCCGGTAGACTTATAAACTGATAAAAGCTATAAACCCATAGGTACAAGCTCAATGAATGCCAAGCACTATAAACATGAAGAACACATCACCAAGGCCTATCATAATCAAATTGCTCTGCAACACAATCAAATTACTGAAGGAAGATTTCTTATCAGAAATAGTGAAAGTGAAAAGATAGCAGAAAATATCTTTAATATTAACAGGGATTTCATCAGTCCAGAATTTTATCCCTGTGAAACTTTGGTTCAAGAAGTGAACTCAGATAGGGTGTTATGGGAAAGTGGGTTAAGGCACTGCTAGGGATGTCCAAATTCCACATTGGAGTGCTTGGGATTGAATCCTGTCTCTGTTTTTCAATCTAATTTCCTGATAGTGCCTGTTCTTATAGGAAGCACAGGGTAGCTAAAGCACATGGGTTCCAGCCACCCACAATGGGAGACCCAGATGGAGTTCTGGGATCCTTGCTACACCTTGACATTGTCCTGGCTTTTTCGTACATTTGAGACATGAACCCACAGATGGAAGATCTCCCCCCAAACCCTGTGAGCCATTCAAATTTTATAGAATGAATTAATTGAAAAGAAAAGTAAAATCAAATATTTTAGATATGCACAAGAGCTGAAAGAATTCATCACCAGTAGTGCCATACTCTAAGATAAACAAACATTGCAGTCCTTCAGGAAGAAGGAAAATGATACCAGATGGAAAACTGAATATACACAAATGCATGAAAAGCATTTGTATGACAACTACATAGTAGTACATAGACTTTAAAATAAGACAACATTACACAATATGTCCATATACTGAAATATCACATAATACCCCCTAAATATTTTATAACTGCTAAAATATTTTAAATAAATATTAACAGATAATTAACTATGCAAAAATAAAAATGAATGTTTTTAGCATGTGTGAAATAGAGTATTAGCATATGAGCACAAATGCCAAAGAGAAAAAATGAAAGCCTACTATGTGAAGTGAAATGATATCAATTGGGGTGGATCATGCTTAGTTAGTAGTATATGTTATTAATGCTAAGTAACAATTAACTAAATAAAGAATTAAATGTGATTGTATTTATCTATTTTCCTCTTCTTTTTTAGTACCTGGTATACCACAATGCTAATACTAAGATTCTTTTGTTTTATCCATTGGTGTGACCACATTAAAAATTATTTATCTGGGGCCAGCGCTGTGGTTCAGTGGCGTAACGCCCTGGCCTGAAGCGCCGGCATTCCATATGGGAGCGGGTTCAAGTCCTGGCTGCTCCACTTCCCATCCAGCTCTCTGGTATAACCTGGGATAGCAGTAGAAGATGGCCCAAGTCCTTGGGCCCCTGCACCCACTAGGGAGACCTGGAAGAAGCTCCTGGCTCCTGGCTTCGGATCAGCGCAGCTCTAGCCTTTGGGGCCAAGTGGGGAGTGAGCCAGCATATGGAAGACCTCTCTTTCTCTCTGCCTCTCCTCCCTCTGTGTAACTCTGATTTTCAAATAAATAAATAAATCTTTTTAAAAAAGAATTAAGGACAATGAGCTAAAAAGGAGATTAAAAAGAATTGTGAAAAATAGTTAAAATGTAAGATCAAAAGAAGAGAAAAATTACACAAAACAGAAGTGAAAGAATGAAAAGAACTTCAAAATGATAAAGTGAAACCATTTCATAATGTTAAAAAAAAATTGCAATTAAAAGTCAAAGGCAGAAATGTTTATATTGAACCAAAAAATCAGGATCAACTATTTTCTTGGCACAACATATAGTCTCTCTCTCTCTCTCTCTCTCTCTCTCCCTCCCTCCTTTCCTCCCTCCTTCCCTCTTCGTTCCTTTCTTCCATCCCTCCTTCCTTCATCCCTTCATTGCTTCCTTTCTTCCTCACCATCTCTTTCACTCTCTTTCTTTCTTTTAATTTTATTTGAATGTCTGAAAGATACAGAGAGATCTTAATATCAACCACATTGGCATTCTTTGGTTTATTATTTTTTAATTTTTAAAAATTTGATATATTTTCATTTTATTTGAAAGAAAAAAGGGCAGAGAGAAACAGAGACAGAGGTAGATCAAGAAAGATCTTCTACCTGCTCATTCACTCCCCAAATGCCTGCAGCAGCCAGTGATGGGTCAGATTGTAGCCAGGAGCCTGCAACTCAGCTCAAAACTCCTACAAGGGTGCTAGAGATCCAAGTATTTTAGTGATCACTTTCTGTCTCCTGGGATCCACACTGATAGGAAGATGGATCAGAAATGGACTTGGGGCTCAAACTAGACACTGTGATATGGGATGCTGGAATCCGGAGGAATGTATTAACCACTGCGCTGAATGCCCACTCCTCTAAAGCACATTTCTATAAGAAGACATAAGTTTAAATTTAAAAAGATAGAATTTGTATCATTTTTATATTTTTATTAACAAAGCCTTGTTTTATGTCTCTATGGGGACATATATTGCCTGTTTCCTCTTATATGAGATTTATAAAGTTGTCAAATTCATAAAATCAAAGAGTAGAATAGTGATTGCCAAGGGATGGGGTGAGGAGAAAATGGAGTAACTTGCCACCAGGCATAAAGTTTCAATTATGCAAGACGAATAAACTCTAGGAGTCATCTGTAGACATCAATAACACGTTGCATACTTAAAATTAATAAAAGGATACACCCATGTTAAGTATTCTTTTCATAAAAAATACAATTAAAAAGAGAACTCATCCATACCCACAAAAAAGTGATATAAAAATAATTAAAATGAGTGGAAATTATAAATATGCCTTTAACTTTTATACTTTCATATCAAAGAAATTCTTCAGAGTTTCTATTAAAGCAGCACAAAGGGTAATGACATTATAATAGACTCATGGATTTTCGTACAAGCAAATAGAATCATGAAGATAAGATTTCAAAAATGTTCATGATTGCTTATTAGCTAAATCTAAACATCGTTCTGTTCCTTGACATCCTACAGTTTAGAATTGGACAACTGAACTTGAGACTTAGAATGTTCCAGAATTCAGAGGAAACATTTCTGTATATAATTGTCTCCATCAAATACAGGCAGAAGGAGGAAAAGGTAAAGGAGAGAAAATTAAATCCCATCCACTGATCAACCATTTTTTGGGGAATGAGGCAAATAATTTATATTATTGGTTAATCACTTTAAATGTCTATTTTAAATTACAAAGTGATGAAAATTATAATCTATACTTCCTGTATAGGCTATTCAAAAGATTAAATTACATTATATGAACCATTTAGCTTATTCTCAAATATGTGTGAATATAACCTCTAGACCAATGTAATTTACTTAATACGTTTATAGCTTTCCTCTGATCTTTTTATGTGCTGCGTATGAGAGTGTATGTGTAATTATTGACTCACTCAACAGATTATTTATTGAATTCCTACATTGTGCACTGACGTGTATACACACAAACAATGGCTCTTTAAGAGACAAATAAGACAATAAAGCACTATTTTACTCCAAGTTCAATAGGAACGACAGAGCCTGAGTAAGAAAATGAGGTGTTTATTTTTAACTAAGAAGTGAAATCTCAGGGAAACATGACAGGGAATAGGAAAGTGATGCAGGAAAGGAGACAGTATAATTAGAAATAATGAAGTTATAGAACTGACCATGAATTTTAATCAAAAATGGTGGGGCCAGTATTGTGACAAAGTGGGTTAAGTAAGTGCCAGTTCAAGTTAAAGTTTTGGCTGCTCCACTTCTGATCCACCTCCCTGCTGAAGTGTGTGGGAAACCAGTGCCAGATGGCCAAAATACACGTGCCTTGTCACCATGTGGGAGTTCTTGGTTCCTGGCTTCTTGGTTCCTGCCTTCAGCCTAGCCCATTTAGGGAGTAAATCAGCAGATGGAACACTTTCTCTCTCTCTTTCTCTCTCTCTCTCTCTCTCTCTTTCAAATAAACAAATCAATCTCAAAAAAATGTTTGAGCAGCAAGATTCAATACAAGTTTTCAGAAATATCACTTGGAACAAAACAGAGAATTTATCTACTAATTTGCTTATATCTTCTGTCTTTCATTGGTCAAATTTTCTCCACATTTAACTGACTTCCTTGGAGAATATTCAGATTGCATTGCTTGATCTCTATAGCATCACTATGAATCTGTAATGGGATGTGAAAGTTCTTATAAATATTCTGATACTTAGGCCTTTCCTTTAGTGGAATTCACAAAACAGGGGAAGGACAGTAATTTATAAGTGTAAATATTCTGAAGGTGGGTATTTGTCATTGCAATTAAAGCATTCCTTGGGATGCATTAATATATTAGAGTGCCTGGTTATAGTCCCAGGTCTACTCTCAATTACACCTTCCTGCTAATGTGTTCCCTGCAAGGCAGCAGGTGATGGCCCAAGTGCTTAGGACACTACCACCAACATGGCAGATTGATATTGAGTTCCAGCCTCCCGATTTTTCCAGACGCAGCTCCAGCTGTTGAAATAATTTGGGTACTGAAAGGGCAGATGGAAGATATCTTTGTCTTTCAGTCCTTGTCTGTCTGCTTTTCAAATTAAAAAATGAAACAAATAAATGAAAAGAAATATTTTGGACTTAGATGTATATGAGGAGTCTTAAAAAGTCCACGGGAAATGTTTTTGGGGAAAATAGATTTCAAATATTTTTGCACCAAGATAAAATTAGTTTTTAATTTCATTTTCCATGAAGTTAATGAAGTCCCTACAAATGTGTTGAGAAGCCGTATAGCCCCTATTATCTGTTAACGTTGAACAAGTTATTTGAATTCCCTACCTTAAAATAGGAATAATATTATGCCTGACCCATATACTTTTTTTTTTTTTTTTGACAGGCAGAGTGGACAGTGAGAGAGAGAGACAGAGAAAAAGGTCTTCCTTTTGCCATTGGTTCACCCTCCAATGGCCTCAGCACATGCGCTGATCCGATGGCAGGAGCCAGGTACTTCTCCTGGTCTCCCATGGGGTGCAGGGCCCAAGCACTTGGGCCATCCTCCACTGCACTCCCTGGCCACAGCAGAGAGCTGGCCTGGAAGAGGGGCAACCGGGACAGAATCCGGGGCCCCGACCGGGACTAGAACCCGGTGTGCCAGCGCCGCAAGGCAGAGGATTAGCCTCTTGAGCCACGGCGCCGGCCAACCCATATACTTCTAAGAATTAAATCCACTCTGAGTACTTAGCCCAGGATCTGCCACATGATACACTCATATTAATCTTTGATGCAACTATATTATAGTATTGTAATATGCTGTTATTGCAATGTGTTAGATCTCTGTCACTCTAGCATGGGTGGAAGACATATATAGTGTCAATGATGAATGTGCCTTATAGCAGTATTGCAGGTTTTTTTGTTTGTTTGTTTGTTTGTTTTTGACAGGCAGAGTGGACAGTGAGAGAGAGAGAGATAGAGAGAAAGGTCTTCCTTTTTGCCGTTGGTTCACCCTCCAATGGCCACCGTGGCCAGCGCGCTGCGGCCGGCGCACTGCGCTGATCCGAAGCCAGGAGCCAGGCGCTTCTCCTGCTCCCATCCCAGAGATCAGATCTCTGTTCGTTCATTCTTTCTTTCTTCCTTTCTTCCTTCCTTTCTTCCTTCCTTCCTTCCTTCCTTCCTTCCTTCCTTCCTTCCTTCCTTCCTTCCTTTCTGACAGGCAGAGTGGACAGTGAGAGAGAATGAGAGAGAGAGAAAGGTCTTCCTTTCCATTGGTTCACCCTCCAATGGCCGCTGCAGCCTGCGCACTGCACTGATCCGAAGCCAGGAGCCAGGTGCTTCTCCTGGTCTCCCTTGCGGGTGTAGGGCCCAAGGACTTGGGCCATCCTCCACTGCACTCCCGGGCCATAGCAGAGAGCTGGCCTGGAAGAGGAGCAACCGGGACACAATCCGGTGCCCCGTCCGGGACTAGAACCCCGTGTGCCAGCACCGCAGGTGGAGGATAAGCCTATTGAGCCGCGGTGCCGGCCTGCAGTTTGTTTTAAGGGTTATTGGTTACATTTCGTAGAACTTGGTATTCTGTAGGAAAGACTTCACACTGCCAATAGCTTGATCTCTCTGTCTGCACTGAATTTAACCTCACCTCATGTATTTCTTGAATCCCCTTTTAAAGCTCTAAAAGATTGATTAATCTATACTCAATTACAGCTCTATATGAATAAGGAATTTTGGAGTTCTATTGCACATTAAATGACTATAGATAATGTTTATGTACTGTATACTTCTCCATTAAAAAGCAAACAAACTAGAAGTTAGGATTTGGGATATTTCACTATAAAGAACCATTAAATGTTGAAAAAGACACATATTTTCTGTAAGTGGAAGCTTTGCAATTTTACATAAGTATAGATATATCACATAGTACTCCGTAAATACTTAAAATTCTTACAGGTCTGTTAATTTTTTAAAGCACATTTATTCATTTGTTTGAAAGGCAGAGTTATAGAAAGAAAAGGAGAGACAGAGAGAAATCTTCCTTCTGCTGGTTCACTCCTCAAATGTCTGCAAGAGCTAGGGTTGGACAAGGCCAAAGCCAGGAGCCAGGAGCTTCTTCTGGATCTCCCACATGGGTGCAGGGGCCCAAGCACCCTGGATAAAATGGTAAT
The DNA here is from genome assembly GCF_964237555.1 of Oryctolagus cuniculus. NCBI lineage: Eukaryota > Metazoa > Chordata > Mammalia > Lagomorpha > Leporidae > Oryctolagus > Oryctolagus cuniculus. Next base: position 38,786,654 of record NC_091433.1, on the reverse strand, counting down.
GAGGTGATTTTTAGTTTTCTGTGTCACAGTGACTGTAATAAGAAACATGGAGTGTAAAATCAGGTAAATTATCATGGAGAATCTGAATACTAATAGAATTTCTTATTTCATGTCCTTTCCAAGAGATACCTCATTAAACTAATTATTTCTTGCAGATATAATAATTTGATTTTCATACACATTGAATTAAATTTGATTTCCTAAAGAAATAGTGAGCCAATTAATTCTGAGACTTACAACAAAATAATTGAGTGAGAACACTGTAACAGTTACCTTGTTATTTTTTTTCCATGAGAAATGCTGTTTTATGCATAGGTAATTAGAAAAAGCTTGAGAATCTGAAGGGGTCACTCAATATAATCAGCAACTCCCCTGCCAGGATTCTGGAAAGATAATGAAGGAAGAAGTATCAGATGAAGGTCAGAATACTCCCTTTGTTCCTGGTAAGGAGACCCTGTGAGAATTCAGTTTCACACACCATAACCGGAACGTGAGCAGAGGTTTGTTTTCAGCAGAATGGAATTACATGCCCATGAAAGAGTGGCAACACGCTTGACTAGTTATTTTCCCCAAAATTTATGGATCAGAAAATGTCAGTTTTCACCTTCATAGGCATAAGGAGTAAGGAGAAGAGGAGAATGAAATGTTCTAGATAAAATCTGTCCTTAGAAGTCATGAACAGGGAATAAGTATTACCCTTTAATGTCAGTGTTCGATAAATAGGTAGGCTTCCAGGCCAACATTGAGTTTTAAGATAAAATTCTATACTTCTACAAAGTAGTAATAGCTTCCCTACAACTGTGAAGTTGTAACAAAACCAAACGAACACAAAATAGAAGTTCTATACTTTGGAAATATGCCAAAGAAATAAATTCTTCTTTCAGTGTTTTATAGATTCATTGATGATTTTCTCAAACTATATCTTCTGAAACCTTGTAAATATACTCTCACACAAATGTGGAGTGAACCCATGCCATGTTTAGATAACAAAAACAATAGCATGATGATAAATTTAGCTCAAAAGAGATTTGGCAGTCGAGGCCTATGTAGGCACTGTACGAAAGGAATTCTGGTAAGAGATCAGTAATTTATATACAAAGCTATGGTTAAAAGGCAATGAGACATTTGCCTTCAGGGTTGTCTGATGTATTGCAAGGAGAAAATTTTGTACCTATCTCAGATAAAAATCTACAAGATATCGTGTTACTTTAGAATGTCTGATTCCAAATTAGTGATAAATCATGGCCATATCAAAGGCACTTTTCCTAGAGAACAAATCCATTCTTGGATGACCCTGTTAAATAACACTTATTTTTGATGTGAAAAGACATAGACATACAATACAATTTTGCCTAATTCTTAGTTTCTGCAACATTTTTAACAGCTTTTCCAATATATGAATAATGGTTTTTAACTGAAAATATTTACTCATGATACGAGAATTCGTAAGTTCCAGAAGAGAACAGGAAGGTATTTACATTGTGAGGCCAGCACTTTTTGCATTGCATTTCAAGACTTGCAAATAATTTACCTATAGATTCATCTTCAAATATGCATATTTCCAAAAATCATTGTCTGGTAGAAAAGCAGCAGATCTGAAGCGTTAAGAGCTAGAGAAATGAGGACTATATTCTTAGCATACCCAGAATAAACTCAGTTTCTTGGAATCCCATGTCATCTCTTAAGCATTCTGTTTTCCACTTTTGACCAAATGGAAAAATCTGATTTTTTTTAAATGTGAAGGATAAAAATGAGATTTGAATTAGTCCAAAGAGAGACTGGTATCACAGGATGGAGTAAACAGAATTCATCCAATAGCTCCTCATCTGTGAGAACAGTCTCATAAATTAATGAATACAGATTCTAGCCATCAGTGAGCTGACATGTGAGGTTATATGAAGATTTTTACCAGAAACTATTTAGTTATAAATAGACTTGTATAAATACATTTATAAATATAAATTGGATTTTTCTAACTTTTTGATGTGGCAGATGGAACACTTTGACTTACAGATCCACTTCCTGAAAGCAATAAGCACAAACACCTAGTCAACAAGGTATATTTGTACTTAAACTTTTACTGAGATATTTTTTAAAAACCTACTTAGCTTACTCTGGCTTATGATCAAAAGGGATTTATGAATAATCAGGAGCGGATGTCATATCATACTGCGTCTGCTTCAAACCTTGCAGACATAATTCTTAAAAAGGTCTGAAGTCCCCTTAGAGACATCTGCCTCTTCAGGGCATTTTTCTAGCCTTCCGAAAGAATAAAGAGATACTTCCCCATACATTTAGAGTGGGATTTAAAAGCTCATCTTGGAGAAAATTTCTAATTTCAACTCCATTAATATTTCAAGGACAGTAGGTTACATTCTAGGTGCTACAGTGTTTAATCTTAAACGCTGACATTTGACATTGAAAATATAATACTCAAAATTCTATCAGTTTATTGAAAATGTGTTACTTATTAATAACAAACATCTCTCAATTATATTACTTTGATTCATATAAAATGTTCCCACAAATAAAGACCAAATGATGGTAGTTGATTTATTCCTAAATATTTTATGATAGATTACTAATCAGTATTTAGTTCCTGATATATTACAGACACTGAAGTTGAAAGTGATTGAATTGTATGTCTTTTGAATCTGAAGATGAAATCTTTTGAATGTTGAATTAATACATACCTATTGTTTTTCATAATTTGTTTTATTAATTCTAGTGTTTTACAATGATGTGTTGATTATTTCATAGTTTGATTCAAATATAGATTTTAAATATGATTGATTTCTTCTTAAATTACATTGAGTGGAACTTGGAATTTGTTTATTTTAAACATTAATATATTATGGGTGTTTATGTTCCCATAGGAGTTACCAGGTCAACTCAGAATAATTTTTCTACTCATCTCTGAGAACATCTTCAAACGTACTCTAAAAGTGTCACTGATTTAAAAATTTGCAGCTCTACAACTGTCTGTTTTTTAAAAACAAAGTCCTGGTTTTGTCCATTCCTGTAGTTTTACAGAGAGCATCCTAGTGGAGCATAAATCTGTTTATTCAAATAGCTAGAGAAATTCAGATGCATGTACCTATCAGGATTGCATCAAAACACATGTAAAATTATGCTATAAATATGGCAAATCATTTAAGTTTTGTGCCTTTGTCATTTTGCTTTCACAAATATAAAGGTTTTGAACAGATTTAAAATCTTCTCAAGTAGCCTACTATTGAGGTGAGTCTGGCTAGTTTAGGTACATAGTAGCCTTAAGTTGTGAGATTAGGTATTACAATGAGTGATTCTCAGGCTCATTTTGTTTGATTTCTAAAACATTATCAAAATCTAGAGAAAGAAATATAATACTTTTCTACCTACCAATTGATAGCCTATCCACTTGCTGTTAGTGCTAAACTTCTTTTTCTTTAAGATTTATTTATTTTCCTTGAAAATCAGAGTTACACAGAGAGGAGAGGCAGAGGTCTTCCATCTGCTGGTTCACGCCCCAATTGGCCACATCTGCCAAAACTGCGCTGATCCGAAGCCAGGAGTCAAGAGCTTCTTCCGGGTCTCAAACCAGCGCACATATGTCAGCGCTTCAGGCCAGGTTGTTAACCCACTGCGCCATAGTGCCGCCGGCCCAAATTCTAAACTTCTGATGTGCATTGATTTCCATAGTCCTGGATTTATCTCAATCCTTGGTTCAAATGGGTCTGCCTCAAAGTACCTCAGACTGCCATATTTGAAGGCTTATTTTTTTAACAGATACATTACCTGAAATTAACTTAGTTTTTTATTGTTTCAGACATTTAATATATCTATATTTGTTAAGCTATAATTTTATTGAGACATGCATTTTTTCTGCTTTATTTCGAGAATGCCTGGAACCAACTACACGAGGGAGAAAAAATAATGCTGGGAATAAGTAGTGACAAACTAGATAATGTCAATCCATATCATCTTATAGATACTGAAGCGAAATTTATTTATTTATTTATTTATTTTGACAGGCAGAGTGGACAGTGAGAGAGAGAGACAGAGAGAAAGGTCTTCCTTTGCCGTTGGTTCACCCTCCAATGGCCGCCACGGCTGGCGCACTGCTGCCGGTGCACCGCGCTGATCCAAAGGCAGGAGCCAGGTGCTTCTCCTGGTCTCCCATGGGGTGCAGGGCCCAAGCACTTGGGCCATCCTCCACTGCACTCCCTGGCCACAGCAGAGAGCTGGCCTGGAAGAGGGGCAACCGGGACAGAATCCGGCGCCCCGAATGGGACTAGAACCCGGTGTGCTGGCGCCGCAAGGTGGAGGATTAGCCTTGAGCCATGGTGCTGGCCACGAAATTTATTTTTACTCAGAGAAAGATCAGAAACTCATGGGGGACGTGATGTTGATTGTATTTTTAAAAGTTTACTTGATTTTCTGAGCCAATTTCTGGACAACCCAGGATGGACAGACCTAGGGAAACCAATTTTAAAGATAAAAACATAAAAACATAATAATTTTATTTACATTGATTGTGTTCAGTTGCTGTTTTTATCAATAAAAACAGAGATAGGGAGAGACAGGCAGAGAGAGAAAGAGAGAGAGAAAGAGAGAGAGAGAGATGGAGACATTCTGTCCACTGGTTCACTCCCCAGATGGCTGCAACAGCCAATGCTGGACCAAACTAAAGCCAGAAGCGAGGAGCCAGAAACCAGGAGCCGGAAGGTTCATCCAGGTCTCCCACATGTGTGGCAGGGGCTGTAATACTTGCTTTCCCCAGGCCATTAGCAGGGAGTGGATTGAAAGTGGAGCAGGTAGGACACAAACAGGCACACATATGGGATTGCTGGCATTGCAGGAGATAGTGTTACCTGCTTTACTGCAACCCCATGAGTTGGAGGATTTTGGTGTCTCTCTGTTACCAAATCTAATATTTTGTGTTTTGTTTTTCTATGTTATGTTGACATACCTAAAATAATAAAATACCTTATAGTGCCATGTTAACTGATCAAAACAATTGAAGCCAGTATGACTATTAACAGATCACATTGTCTTTTTCTCTAGGTCAAGGAAGACTTTATGAGGTAAAAATAATAAAAAAGAAAAAACCACAAAACAGCAACTGATGACTTATATCGATAAGGCATGCAAATTCATGTCAATTTTTTTTTCAAAATCTAGGTTAGGAAAACCATGAATTTTCAAGTGCTACCAAAGTAGCCAAGCTACTAAATAAAGTATGGTTTTAAAATTAATAAAAATGACTACTTTATACCTAATGCTATTAAAGATATTTTAGAAACATTTTCCCTTGATTTTCTTCATAGAAGAGCTAAGAATTCAAATTTACTCAAGAAAATGGCTTAGGAAAGAGATTATTTAAGTTATATTGAAGACTTTAAGTCATACAAGACATAGCAAGGTGAAATTATTCAACTCAATTAAGTGTCTCTTAATATTTATCTCAGATTTCTATTTTGAATTACCTATCCCTCAAAAGAGATTAGATATTACTAACTTCCACCTCCCAACACACTTACTCAAACACAGTCTACAAATAACAGTACTATAGATCATAGAATGTTACTTTCAATGTGTGTTTGTGATGCATGTGTTTGTATGCCTCAAAATGCTTCAAAACGTGTTTTCCTTCTCTCTGTCTCTCACTGTCCACTCTGCCTGTCAAAAAAAAAAAAGTGTTTTCCATTAATTCTAGAATTTTTCCACATTTTATATGTAAAGTGATATATGTATGACAGGAATATAATGTTAAAGTCTATCAAAAATCAAATGTTTTGGATTTTTTTTAACATTTATTTAATGAATATAAATTTCCAAAGTACAGCTTATGGATTACAATGGCTTCCCCCCCCATAACGTCCCTCACACTCACAACCCTCCCCTTTCCCAATCCCTCTCCCCTTCCATTCACATCAAGATTCATTTTCGATTCTCTTTATATACAGAAGATCAGTTTAGCATACATTAAGTAAAGATTTCAACAGTTTGCTCCCACACAGAAACATAAAGTGAAAAATACTGTTTGAGTACTAGTTATAGCATTAAATCTCAATGTACAGCACACTAAGGACAAAGATCCTACATGAGGAGTAAGTGCACAGTGACTCCTGTTGTTGACTTAACAAATTGACACTCTTGTTTATGGCCTCAGTAATCACCCTAGGCTCTTGTCATGAGCTGCCAAGGCCATGGAAGCCCCCTGAGTTCACTGATTCTGATCATTTTTAGACAAGGCCATGGTCAAATTGGAAGTTCTCTCCTCCCTTCAGAGAAAGGTACCTCCTTCTTTGATGACCCATTCTTTCCACTGGGATCTCACTCGCGGAGATCTTTCATTTAGGTTTTTTTTTTTTTTTTTTCCCCCAGAGTGTCTTGGCTTTCCATGCCTGAAATAGTCTCATGGGCTTTTCAGCCAGATCCGCATGCCTTAAGGGCTGATTCTGAGGCCAGAGTGCTGTTTAGGACATCTGCCATTCTATGGGTCTGCTGTGTATCTCACTTCCCATGTTGGATCATTCTCTCCCTTTTTGATTCTATCAGCTAGTATTTGCAGACACTATTCTTTTTATGTGATCCCTTTGGTTCTTAGTCCTATCATTATGATCAATTGTGAACAGAAATTGATCACTGTGACTAGTGAGATGACATTGGTACATACCACCTTGATGGGATTGAATTGGAATCCCCTGGTATGTTTCTAACTCTACCGTTTGAGGTAAGTCACCTTGAGCATGTCCCAAATTATACATCTCTTCCCTCTCTTATTCCCACTCTTACATTTAACAGCAATCAATTTTCAGTTAAGTTTCAGCACTTAAGAAGAATTGTGTATTGATTACAGTATTCAACCAAAAGTATTAAGTATAACAAACAAAAAAAAATACTAAGAGGGGTAACATATTAAGTTGCTCATCAACAGTCACGGTGAGGGCTGATCAAGTCACCGTTTCTCATAGTGTTCATTTCACTTTAACAGGTTTCCTTTTTGGTGCTCAGTTAGTTGTCACCTATCAAGGAGAATAAGTGGTATTGGTCCCTTTGGGATTGGCTTATTTCACTCAGCATAATGTTTTCCAAATTCCTAACAGAGATCCTTTTCATTTAAAATTTAAACACCTAAGAATAATTGTGTATTAATTACAGAGTTCAACCAATGGTACTAGAACAACAACAACAAAAAAACTAAAATGGATAAAGTATTACATTGTACATCAACCGTCAGGACAAGAGCTGATCAAGTCACTGTTTCTCATAGTGTCCATTTCATTTCAACAGTGTCCGTTTCATTTCAACAAGTTTCCCCTTTGGTGCTCAGTTAGTTGTCGCCGATCAGGGAGAACATATGATATTTGTCCCTTTGGGACTGGCTTAATTCACTCAGCATGATGTTTTCCAAATTCCTCCATCTTGTTACAAATGACTGGGTTTCGTTGTTTTTGACTGCTGTATAGTATTCTATAGAGTACATGTCCCATAATTTCTTTATCCAGTCTACTGTTGATGGGCATTTGGGTTCGTTCCAGGTCTTAGCTATTGTGAATTGAGCTGCAATAAACATTAATGTGCAGACAGCTTGTTTGTTTGCCAATTTCATTTCCTTTGGGTAAATTCCAAGGAGTGGGATGGCTGGGTAGAATGGTAGGGTTATATTCAGGTTTCAAAGGAATCTCCAGACTGACTTCCATAGTGGCTTAACCAGTTTGCATTCCCACCAACAGTGGGTTAGTGTCCCTTTTTCCCCACATCCTCTCCAGCATCTGTTGTTGGTAGATTTCTGAATGTGAGCCATTCTAACTGGGGTGAGGTGAAACCTCATTGTGGTTTTGATTTGCATTTCCCTGATTGCTAGTGATCTTGAACATTTTTTCATGTGTCTGTTGGCCATTTGGATTTCCTCTTTTGAAAAATGTCTATTGAGGTCCTTGGCCCATCTCTTAAGTGGGTTGTTGGTTTTGATGTTGTGGAGTTTATTGATTTCTTTGTAGATTCTGGTTATCAATCCTTTATCAGTTGCATAGTTTGCAAATATATTTTCCCATTCTGTCGGTTGTCTCTTCACTTTTCTGACTGTTTCTTCTGCAGTACAGAAACTTCTCAATTTGAAGCAATCCCAAATGTTAATTTTGGCTTTGACTGCCTGTGCTTCTGGGGTGTTTTCCAAGAAGTCATTGCCGGTACCTATATCTTGCAGGGTTTTTCCAATGCTCTCTAATAATTTGATGGTGTCAGGTCATAGATTTAAGTCTTTAATCCATGTTGAGTCAATTTTTGTGTAAGGTGAAAGGTAGGGGGTCTTGCTTCATGATTCTGCACGTGGAAATCCAATTTTCCCAGCACCATTTATTGAATAGACTGTCCTTACTCCAGGGATTGGTTTTGGATCCTTGATCAAATATGAGTTGGCTGTAGATGTTTGGATTGATTTCTGGTGTTTCAATTCTGTTCCATTGAATCTATAAATTGCTTTTGGGAGAATGGACATTTTGATGATATTGATTCTTCCAATCCATGAGCATGGAAGATTTGTAAAAAAATTTTAAATATCTTCAGAATTAATAATATTTCTTTTTTATCAAAATGCTGTCAATTGTTTTATTTATTAGTTCCATAAATTTGAGCAAAGTGAAGGAGAAAAAACAAACCTTTTTTACATAATATTATATAACATCTGTTCCAATAAAGATTTGATTGAGTCTGATGATTCAAAAGTTTTAAGGGAAAGTATTTTCTTTGAATTTCAATTATCTCTATTTGTTCTCCCTAGCATGTGCAGATATAAATCTCCCTCCAGGGGTTGGTGTTGTGGCATAGTGGGTAAATCTATGGCCTGCAGTGGCGGCATCCCATGTGGGTTTCGGTCCCAGCTGCTCCACTTCCGATCCAGCTCTCTGCTGTGGCCTGGGAAAGCAGTAGAAGATGGCCCAAGTCCTTGGGTCCCTGCACCCTCATGGGAGATCCGGAGGAAGCTCCTGGCTCCTGGCTTTGGATGGGTGCATCCCCAGCCTTTGCAGCCAATTGGAGAGTGAACCAGCATATGGAAGAACTATCTCTCTCACTCTTTCTTTCTCTCTTTGTCTCTCTCTCTCTCTTTCTTTGTCTCTGCCTCTCCTCTCTGTGTGTAACGCTGACTTTCAAATAAATAAATAAATAAATAAATAAATAAATATTTTAAATAAATAAATCTCCCTCAAATATTACTGTGTTTCTTCCAAAACATCATCAAAGGATTGTCTTTTGAATACTAAGAATGAAAATATAAGGATGTCATCCGTGGTAATTTTATTTTGGTAAAGAGCTCTTTTTTTTTTTTTTTTTAGATTTAAAAGCAAGATTGATTAGAGTCAAGACCTCTAGCCAGGGAAGCATGGAGGGGGGCTCCAGGAGAGGCAAAAAACAAAGGGGCTGGTGGTAGTGGAATTTCTAAGCACAATTTTGGAGAAAAAAATAAAGAAGACAAGCAGAATGAAATTCAGCTACAAGGGGCAGGGGTTATCCAAGTCCATCAAAAGACCAATTTGAAATTTTTTATCCTATCAGGTCTGATAAACAAAAAGAACCATTCAGAAAGGGGTGTGGGTGATAGGTAACTTATTTTCACAATAAACTGTGAGCTCAGAAAATGGAATCCCCCCACTCCCATGCTATTCTTATGGTAAACTTGGAAGTTTCCAAGGATTGGGCAGGCAGGCACTTTTGACCTCAAGATAAGCTTTAAGGAAAGCAAGCATTTTGCACTCTAAACTTCCACTTGGACCTTGTTGACTGACCACTAACCCATCTGACTCCCCACATTTCCTCCCCCAGAAGAATGGACCCTAACTTCTGTTAAGGAGTATGGGACAATGACTGCTCTGACTTCTTCAAGCTGAGTAGGGGTGGAGTAGCAATCAAGACAGGGAGGGTTCCAGCAGCAGGTGGGGGATGCAGTGCCAACTTGCAGACACTGCTTCCATCCAAGGTGCATGGCTATATAGAATTTCACTGTTTCAGGTCTGGAAAAAATGAATCTAACAAGAAGATTAAACTGCCAGGGTGTAAAACGAAAGACAGAGTCACTAGAGGACCTAAGAAAGGAGCTGTCTAAACCATGAGGAAGTTTTCCCATGAAGAAGAAAAGAGAAACTGACAGGATGGACCTAATAACAATCAGGAGGACTAAAGCCTGGCCAGGTATATATGAGGTCCAGGCTTATATCTTCACATGGGGTACTGGAAGAGAGATCATAGGGAGGTGTGAACCTCTTTAAGGAAGGCACCCTGTTGTCTTCCATTACCTAGCTGTCCTGAATAGAAGGCAAGTGGCACCCTAAAAGGAAATTTACAGTTCCGTCTGCAATGTTACTGACCCTATTTGGCCATTCCCTTAACAGTGGTCGTTACTTTGGAAACTAGACCAAGGGAAGTTCTTTTTTAAACTTAGAACCAACAGGGTCTGTGGCTGTGACCCAGGAGTCCTTCAACTCTTAAATAAAGCTCTCACTCTCCTAAGCATCTTTCTCACTAAATAAAAGCTTAAAATGTAACATGCTGTCTTGTTTATCTGTGCTGGTATTTAGAATTCTTCTCTAAATATTAGGCAAGAACCCTCTCAGGCTTAGTAATATTGGGATTCTTAATAAGCACAGGGTGATATCGTATGGCACCCCAAATTCTGGTAGCATATGTGGCACCCCAGATGGCACTTCTGGAGAAATCTAAAGGGCCACATTTTGATAGAGATTTTAGGGGTCCATCTCCGATTTCAGAGCAATAAAGGAGTTTCAGTAATAGATTCTTATATCTTTAGCTGTTTTTAAAAATATCATCTGTCAGTTATAATTCCTGCTCTTAGTTATCTGAATTAACCATACATTTTCTAAGATGGAACCTGTGGTTCATTATTGGCTTTATCTGCTTACAAAACTGTCACAAAGAATTAAATACAATAGAGATCAGGGAGAAAGAATTCCTTTGGACATATATAATGTCTCAATATCTGAGGCACAGATTTTCTTTCTCATCATTGTGAAACAGTATATACTGTCTATCAATTTACAACAAACTATTAATTGTATTAAACCCTGGTTTCAATTTTCTCATTTGGCATACCTAACATTCTCCTTTGTATGAAGTGATGTCATTTTCAGGATTAATTTTGGATTTCTATCATCTGAATATCTTTTTACATGTTTGTTCTGTTAAGTTTATAAGTCTGCTTTTGGGAAATGTCCAATCAATAGAAATAATTCTAATTTGCTCTTTTTTTTCTTTTATGCCTATCTATTGCTGGTTGGTAAACATCTTTTATATTCATGATGCAATTTTTTTAAAGATTTATTTATTTATTTGAAAGTCAGAGTTACACAGAGAGAGGAGAGGCAGAGAGAGAGAGAGAGAGAGAGAGAGAGAGGTCCTCCACCCACTGGTTCACTCCCCAATTGGCTGCAATGACCTGAGCTGTGCCAATCCGAAGCCAGGAGCTTCTTCCAGGTCCCCCATGTGGGTGCAGGGGCCCAAGCACTAGGGCCATCCTACACTGCTTTCCCAGACCATAGCAGGGAGCTGGATTGGAAGAGGAGCAGCTGGGTCTTGAACCGGCACCCATATGGGATGCCAGTGCCCCAGACCAGGGCATTAACCTGCTGTGCCACAGCGCCAGCCCCATGATGCAATATTTTTTAAAATCTATATATTGTAAAGATTTTCTTTCCCAACCTGTTAATCAACTATTTAAATTTGAACAGTTTTCAGTAAGAAGAAAATTTTAAATTTTAGGAAATCCAATTGCCCTATTTTTCATGATTCATGTTTCACAGAACTTTTCTGAAAAATTTTTGCTTACTCCAAGTCTGAATATATTTCTCTATGTATTATTCTAAAGTTTTGAAGTTTCTACTGTTATTTTTAACTTCTATGTCTGTTCAGAATCATTTTAAATTGCTTAATTTTTTTATTATGAACCCTATCCCCTTGCATATTTTCATGCCTAGTAATTTTTCATTTTTGAAGATTTATTCATTTACCTGAAAAGTAAAGCTAGAGAGAGAAAGAGAGATATTTTCCATCCACTGGTTCACTCCCCAGTATACCACAATGGACAGGGCCATACCAGGCCAAAGCCAGGAACCAGGAGCTTCTTCTGAGTCTCACATGTGGGCGAAGGAGCAGAAGGATCTGTGCTGTCTTCCTAGGCACACCAACAGGGAGCCAGATAGGAAGTGGAGAAGCCAGGTCTTGACCAGTGCCCACATGGAATGCATACATTGCAGGCCGTGGCTCCACCAGCTACATCACAATGCCGACCTCTATGCCTGGTAGTTTTTGTTATGCTGTCAGACAGATGATTTTATCTTCTTGAATGCTAGATATTTTGTATCCCACTGAATAGCAGATAATTAACTTGGAAAGAATTTAATCCCTTCCAGTCTTGCTTCTACATTTTGTTAAATGGAACCACCATTGGAGTTCCAAGGCTTTCATATGGGCTTAAAATTTATCTCAAATTGTTGAGCATAAAGTGATATAGGGGTAATGTTTACTTTAGTCATATAAGTATCAAATTATGTAGCACTATTTTTGAGAAAAAAATCAGCTTTTCACATTGAATTTAGTTAGCACTTGAGAGGAATCTGACTGTATATATGTGAAGCTGTTTCTGAATCCTTTTTTTCCCAGTTTTAATTATCAAATTAAAGCCATTTTCTCTTGGTTGTTATAAAGTTGTTATATGAAGTCTTCAGATCGCACAATGTATGACTCCCTCCCTTATTGGCTTAATTCACAAATCATTTTTTGACTCCCACTTGGTTCGGAATGTGAGGATAGCTTAGTTGTTTTGTAGGATTTAGGCCATTAAAAAATTTCAATGAAGATAGAGCTAGCTAGTTATCTCCATCTCTACTTGGGAGGGCCTGTCTGAGCTCACTCTCCTGGAAAGCAAAAAGCCTCAAAAGATTTACATGTAAGCTACTCACGTCCCTGTTAGCCGCTGGGGAGTTTTGCCAGTTTTTGCCATGTGGGAGATATAGAGCTATTTGTGACATAGTGACTGTCTCTCCCCTGAGAAAGAGGAGGGACAAACAAAAGGAACGAGAGAAAAAGAGAGACAGAGAGAACTCAACATGGAAGTCACAGCTTTTGTTTTTCAATTCTGAAAGTGGCATGTCTCCAATTTCCACACTTCATCCTTATTTTGTTCTTAGAAATGATTATAGGTTCAGTCCACAATCAATGGAATGGGAATACTTGCGCAGAGTATGAATATCAGGTGATAAAATTTGCTAGAGTCCATTTAGAGGTTGTATGTTTTACCTTGATTTTGGCATCCATTGTCAAGTCTTGCCTACAACAAAATTATTTGCCTAACAATGATTTTTTTATTTCCCTCATTTCTTCTGTATCTAATAACTGTGATTCTTCTGGATGGAAGAATAGTCCTTTATTTTTTTTTATTTTTATTTTTATTTTTTTTTTTGATAGGCAGAGTGGACAGTGAGAGAGAGACAGAGAGAGAAAGGTCTTCCTTTGCCGTTGGTTCACCCTCCAATGGCCGCCGCTGCAGCCGGCGCACCGCGCTGATCCGATGGCAGGAGCCAGGATCCAGGTGCTTTTCCTGGTCTCCCATGGGGTGCAGGGCCCAAGCACCTGGGCCATCCTCCACTGCACTCCCTGGCCATAGCAGAGAGCTGGCCTGGAAGAGGGGCAACCGGGACAGAATTCGGTGCCCCGACCGGGACTAGAACCCGGTGTGCCGGCGCCGCAAGGTGGAGGATTAGCCTATTGAGCCACGGCGCCGGCTAGAATAGTCCTTTAGCATATTTATTTATCTAAATGTATGTTATCAATATGAACATGTAGATTTTTTTTGGTGACTTTTAATTTAATAGTAGCATTAGGTATTTTAAACCCAAATCATTTTTTGAATTATTTGAGAGGAAGAGCAATAAATACATAGAAAGAAAGGGCTCCTATCCTCTGAATCAATTCCAGCACACACGTAATGGCAGCCGGGACTAGAGCATTGGCTCTAGGAGTTCAATACAGGTCTCCCGCATGAGTGGCAGGAACTCAATGGCTTGAGCCACCCCTGCTGGTGCCAAGGGTTGACATTAGTAAAAAGCTGGAAATGCAAACACAGCAATTCAAGAGCAACTGACAGATGGTCTCCACCTTGCCAGCTGCACCCGCCTGGCAATTGGTGGGGAGGGGGAGCCCTTCCTGTGGAAGAAAAGTGCTGCCTGTGGGACTCTTCTATGCACCAGCACAATTGTGAAGCAAGCAGAGCTGAAGGTATTGTGCATGCCTGTGATCCAGAGATTTTACCAGAGAGAAAAACCCGAGTTCCCCATTGACTTTGAGCCCAGCTAGGAGGCTCAGGCTCATTCAGCAGCATGCAACACACACAGACATCAGCTCTGGAAACACCTCAGTCTCTCTGTAGATGGGACAGCTAGCAGGGAGGAGTGGTCCCTCTTGCACTCCTTGGCCCTGAGAGCCCTGCATGCTGAGACTGATAAAACACGGTGACGCGTGAGGGAGGCAGGGTGTAGCTGGGTTTCCGGGCAATCACTGAGGGTTGCTGCACACTCTCAGAGCTCCTTGGTTGTGTGGAGCAGCTCATTGCAGAGGGGACCATACTGACAGGGAGGGCTGTGCAGATTATATATATGAATCTTCTAACTTCATTTTGAGTTCTATCCAAGTCCTCATTGATTGTACCAATATTTGGGTTTCTGATCCTTTAATATCATTATTAAATTAGTGCTATTCTTTAAAGTTTTACTCAAGTAAATATTTCTTCCTCGTCATTCATACTATCCAAGTCTCATTCAATCTTCTTTAACCTTTCATAAGCTTAAAATGAACTGATGTAGCAAACAACTGTAACATAATAGGTGAGAGCAAGGAATCAGGAAAAAAACTGCTTACATCCCCATAGCTATAATAACTCATTTTTACCAGTTTTATTATCTGTTATTATCTTGTTATAGTTACAAAGTTACAAAGGAATGAAATTTGTTAATAAAGCAGTCGACATGTGTTTAGCATATATTTATTTTAGCCTTTTTCACCATGGATCAGTGTTGATTAATTAGGAGAAATTCTTATATAAATAATGATGCAATACATGGGATTGCAGACGACTTTATAAAGTAGTGATTTCATTTCCTTTGAATCAATACCCTGAAGAGAAATTCCTGGATCATTGGACTACTTCTAACCTATTTAGGAAGTTCCCAGTATATTTTAAGTTTACATCACTTGCCTTTGTAGTACTTTGATAATTTACTGTAAATATTTTGAGGCCTTAGTAATTTGTTTTCACTACAGTCATGAATAGAACTTTTCTTACAGAAGGAAATGTCATACATAAAAATTTTGTACTCAGTTCCTTAGTGGTAAAGTACAAGGTATAAATATGAGATTATGAGACAGTAGAACAAATTTATAGAAGAGGATTTCTAAATAAAATGCTATAAAAAGGGCCAGGTGTTTTTCCTGGCAGTTAGGATGCTATTTGGACCATCCATGTCTTATATTCGAGTACCTAGGTTCAAGTCCTGGCTCCAACTCCGGATTCTGGCTTTCTGTCAATGTACACTACCTAGAAGGCAGCAGTGATGGCACAAGAAGTTGGGTCCTTGGGAGACCTGGATTGAGTTTCTGGCTTTTGGCTTCCACCTGGCCATTACAGAACTTTAAGAAATAAACCATTCAATGGGAGCTCTGTGTGTGTGTGTGTATGTGTGTGTGTATTTCAAATACTTTTTAAAGAACAGTGTAATGGAATTTGGAATCAGGGGAAAGGAAGGGAAAAATAGTGCAGAAGAATAACAGGTAATGGTATAAATTTTATATATTATATAATGTAGAAAAATAATTAAAATTTTTTGTAGGGCCAACTCTGTGGTGTAGTAGGCTAAGACCCACTGGTATCCCATATGGGCACCAGTTCATGTTCCAGCTGCTCCTTTTCCAATCCAGCTCCTTGCTATGGCCTGGGAAAGCAGTGGAAGATGGCTGTTTGGGTTCCTGCACCCATGTGGGAGACCAGGAAGATCTGTTTTCAGATCAGCTCAGCTCTGGCCATCGTGGCCTTTTGGGGAGTGAACTAGCAATAGAAGAACTTTCTCTCTGTCTCCCTCTCTGTCTGTAACTCTGCCTCTCAAATAAATACACAAAAAGTTAAAAAAAAACGTTTATGATTATGAAGAGACTTTTAAGATCTGATATGTATAGTACACTATGGGGAGTCGGGAATGAGCACTGGTGGAACCATTGTGGAAAACTCTATGAAAATTCCTAAAGAAGTTTTAAATAGAACTACCAAATTATTGAGAAATTTTTCTACAGGGTATTTTTTACAAAATAAGTGAAATCACCACCCTATGAAGATAGCTGCACTCCCATAGACACTACAGCATTATTCACAGTGGCCACAGTATGGCAATAAACCATGTATCCCTGACTAGACAAATGTCTAAAGAAATTGTTACCCACATACTTATGTACACAAGGGAAATTCAAAAGTCAATGGAAGGGCAAGGATTGTGGTGTAGTGGGCTAAACCATTGGTTCTTCTGGACATGTGTGAGGTGAAACAGCAGATAAGATTCTCTCTCTCTCTCTTATTCTGTCATTCTACCTTTCAAATCAATAAATCATTAAAAAATCTAAATTACAAATTGTCAATCTGGTAGTAAGTATTTTACACTAAATTGGTTTTTGAAATGACTGCAGCTATGTATAATACTGGCTTCCCTTACATAATTTGTTTTGTGCAACTGCCTTTCAACTTCTTTGCAAAATAATGGCTTGTTTGCAAACCACTCCAAATTCTAGGATGCCAAAACAGAAACAATTTAAAGAATTGATGTGCCTGAATCATTCCTTATTCAAAACACTATGCATATACTCTTTGCTTCTGATTGTCTTGTCTATCTTATATCAATTACTTTGAATTTTAAAATATAATATGAACAATAGGATCATCCATGCATATTGAGATTCTGAATTGAAGGTATTAGGGCATGAATATGACAAGAAGTATTCTAATTTCTAGTCATCCCAATTATTATTTCTCCATGGTACTGTTCATATATTCTCCTCTTTTTTTTTTTTTTAATCTTTATTGCCACTATTAGTGGCATCAGTTCTTCTCTGATAAATTAAGTCAACCCTAGTAATGTGGCTAATGTGCTACAATTCTCAGGACAATCCTTATTTATGCTTGCTGTCCAATTCCCAATCTGATTTAGCATTTATCCCAGACCTTTTGTCTGAAAGATGATTTGTCCACACGAATACTCATGTTGATATTAATGGCCAATCAAATGGCACTGAGAGGTGGTAAGACCTTCAAGACATGTTTTAATCATAAGGGTTCCACCGTCATGAGAGGTTTAATGTATTACCTACAAGGGTGAGTTAGTCATCACGAAAGTGCCTTTCTCTCACTTTTTTCTGCATGAATTCATTCACCCTTCCAGTTTTCAACAAAAGTGGAAGTAGCATAAGGCCCTTGCCACATGTAACTACTGTATCTCAGATTGCCAAGATTCTAGAGCTGTGCAACAAAATAAATCACTTTCATTCATAAATTACACAGATTTGGGTATTCTGTTACTGCAAAAGAAACAGACTATGATGCCAAACAAAAGAGATTTGACTTGTTTATTTAGTTATTAGTTAGTTAAGCTAAATAAATTGCTCTCCAAATTTTTGACTTATTTACTTAAATTTGTTCAAATTGTTAAAAATTTTGGTTAAATGTGGCAAATGTTTTAGCAATAAGCAAAATGAACTAGATTATCCTTTTGAGTCTTAAGTTTAAGTAATTCTTAATGGATAGAGAATACAGTTAGGAAAGCCAAAAATAACAGTGAAGATTTCCATTGTCCAACACAACAGTGGTTAGACAAATATGGCTGCGGAGTACTGCAGATGTGAATGGTCTGAATTAAAATGTGCTGATAGAATCAAATATATACTAGTATAAAAAAGGTTGTAAAATATGTCAATAAGCTTTACATTTTTAATACTTATTTATTTGAAAATCAGAGTTACACAGAGAGAGGAGAGGCAGAGAGAGAGAGAGAGAGAGAGAGAGAGAGAGTTATTCCATCTGATGGTTCACTCCCCCATTGGCTACAATGGCCAGAACTGTGCCGATCTGAAGCCAGGAGCCTGGAGTTTCTTCCTGGTCTCCCACATGGGTGCAGGAGTCCAAAGACTTGGACCCTCTTCTGTTTTCCCAGGCCGTAGCAGAGAGCTGGATCGGAAGTGGAGCAGCCAGTTTTTGAACCGGCATGCATATGGGATTATGGTGCTTCAGACCAGGGCGTTAACCTGCTACACCACAGCACCAGCCCTAAGCTTTATATTTATTTCATATTGAAATCATAATTTGGGGGTCAGTGTTGTGCCAAGGTAGGTAAACCTGCCTCTTGCAATGCCCATGTCCCTTATGGGTACCAGTTTGTGACTCGGCTGCTCCACTTCCAATCCAGCTCCCTGTTAATGGCCTGTGAAAAGCCAAGTGGTATGGAAAATAAAAAAAGATCCTATATTGAAATTTTATTTATTGAATTGATTAAAAGAAATAATTTTAGGTGGTAAATAATATGAATTATATTTAGTATAACTAGTATAAAATATAATTCCTTTGATATTTAATATAGTAGATTATATAGAATAAATCCAAAATAACAAATAGTAATCAATGGTAAGATAAACAATAAAACAATTTCAGAAACATAAGGATGAATAATATTTTCTATATTAATAAATCACATGATCACATCAATGCAAATACAAAATCTTAAAAAGAACCCATAATAAAGGAGTATATTAGCATGCCCCTTAAATGATTAAAATGTGTAAGTATAAATTATTTAAAAGTATAAAATTGTATAAATTGTTCCTAATATTTTTGAAGTCATTTTTGTTTTTAGTTTTTTGTAGATATGCCCTTATCTAGATCCTTGTTACTTCTGTAAAAAAATTATGCCTAATATTGATAGAATGAAACCATTCCCACAAATATCAGTAAAATGATTATCCTCATCATGTAACATTAATGAGTATATTCACTAATAAGTTGTAACTCAAAATTATTTCTATGTATTAATGATACTGTTTTCTGCTTATGAAGCATAAGAAAGCAAAGCAATATGTAAAATCAGTAAGTGACTAGTTAGAAGTTATCATATGAAAATCAACAGAAATACAATTTATATGAAGAAAATCAACAAAATTTCTTACTAATTCATCTAAGAGCCAATCGGAATTGAGAAATATATTTTATTACTCATTAAAATATAAATGTTCTAATATATTAATTACATATGAATTCATAAATACATTCACTATAAGTCCATTCAAGCTAGTAATCCACTTTCTAAAATGTGTCTATGACGTTGAAAATAAAATAGGTTATGCTCCTTCTTTACAAATACTCAAGGGTAAAGTGAGAACAAAAAATAGAAAAGGAACAATTTTTTACCTGTTATTAAGTCATATCTAGGACATAATAATTAAAACAGTGATATCAATACAGGAATTAAATAACTGTACTCGTTTGACACCAGGTAATAGAAACACCTTATGTTTTAAGCAACAAGGTTCTCTATTGTTTACTTCTGATGCCAAGATGTAGATAGTTTCAGATTTTCTTAGCAGCCTGCATATCCTTTCATCATCACAATATTCCTGCCATAGAAATGATCATCTGCTACTGACACAATAGGTAACGATGAAAAACAAGTGGGAAGTGGTATATTTTCTTCCTGCAACGATCTCTTATGCAAGAAAGACAATTTTCTTTAAACATGTCATTTTCCAGAAGTGAGCTACTTGGTCATTTCTTATTTAAAAACTAGCAAAATAGGGAAATTATGGTGGATGATATAGGAATAATTCGATTCATCTCCTATCATTCGTCACACTCTTGTGACATAACTGGGTTGAGGTTAACAAAGTCAGAAGGAACTGACTGACGTTGAGTAGTCACATTTGAATCAATGGGAACAGAATAAAGGTTACGGAGACATTTACTATATTATTTCATTAAAATAGAATTTCTAGTCAATAAAGAGTGAAGCATTCAATAACTCATTAAAATAACTGCTCATATTATTTGGAACACTTTAAATAAAATTTTGTTATTTATTATGTTTTTAATGAAAGTAATACCATATTGAATATGATTCCAAAGTAGAATTCAAAGCCATAAAATTAGCTCAGGAAGACAGAAATGAAATGTTTTTAACTTAGGCCAGCGCCGCGGCTCACTAGGCTAATCCTCCGCCTAGCGGCGCCGGCACACCGGGTTCTAGTCCCGGTCAGGGCGCCGGATTCTGTCCCGGTTGCCCCTCTTCCAGGCCAGCCCTCTGCTGTGGCCAGGGAGTGCAGTGGAGGATGGCCCAGGTGCTTGGGCCCTGCACCCCATGGGAGACCAGGAAAAGCACCTGGTTCCTGGCTCCTGCCATTGGATCAGCGCGGTGCGCCGGCTGCAGCGCGCCGGCCGCGGTGGCCATTGGAGGGTGAACCAAGGGCAAAAGGAAGACCTTTCTCTCTCTCTCTCACTGTCCACTCTGCCTGTGGAAAAAAAAAAAAAAAGAAATGTTTTTAACTTTGAACTGGGGAGGGTTATTATAAATTTTTGTTAAAACTTAAACAAAAAAAAATCTCTATGAGTTTTGGCCAATTTAAAATCATCTTAGCAGACACATGCACACACACACACACAGAAACAGTTGAAACTTGAAAGGCAAATTTTGGCACCTCACAAAAGTTACCTATTTCAGTTATAAATTAAAACAATTTATCTCCAATAATAACATTATTAAATAACCAATTTCTGTGTCAGTAGTAATAGCAGAAATATTAAATATTTGTTATGTATGAAAAATAAGTTCATATTATCTCATGTAATCTATACCAACAATTTCATATGTTAGTGATACTGTAGTGGTTCCCTTAAAAACTTAGGAAATCAGTACTTGGAAAGGTTTAAAATTTAATTAAGGGACAAGAAGCAAATAAGTGGAAAACTTAATATGCATCTAGATATTGGGGTCACAAAAGGATGTATGCACAAGAATGTTAACTCATAACAATATTTTTACAATGTTACTTTTTAGAAGCCACATAAATGTATATCATAGAGATTTGATAATGATGGTGCCTGCATTATATAATGTTAGGCATCCATTAAAATGATAATGTAGCTCATTCATTTTTATATTGAATCTCCTCTCCTTCCCAAAACACAACAAGAATAAAAGTAATTGAATTTCCTGTGGCCCTGCATGAAGGTTTGTATTCTTGAAGAAAAATACAAAAGACTAGAAAATCACAAAAGACTGTGAAAGAGTGAAGGAAATGCTATTTGGATGTTACCATTGGGTTTAATAGAACTGCAAAGGTTCCTGTTCAGAAAAGATAGAGATATTGAGGTAGGGTACTTAGAGATTCCAATATTTGAGAGACTTGAGGCTTAGCATTTGAATGAATTTATTAACTAGGGATAAAGTCATGAGAGAAATAAGTACAAATACATTCTGTTAATTGACTTAGCTGTGAACAATTCTGTATGAGCAAAATAATGTGGTTGGGCTAACGATGTGGAGCAGCAGGTTAAGCCAAGGCCTGGAGTGCCGGCATCCCATATTGGCGCCGGTTCAAGACCCAGCTGCTCCACTTCTGATCCAGATGTCTGATATGGCCTGGGAAAGCAGTAGAAGATGGCCCAAGTCCTTGGGCCTCTGCACCCGGGTGGGTGACCTGGAGGAGCTCCCGGCTCCTGGCTTTGGATCAGCTCAGCTTTGCGGTTGTTTGGGGAGTGAACCAGCGGATCGAGAAACTCTCTCTCTCTGCCTCTCGTCTCTCTGTGTAACTCTAACTTTCAAATAAATAAATCTTAAAAAAAAATAATGTGTTTTTTTAAACAAATTTGTACAATGCATATTTTCAGCAATGTGGCAAAGCCTATGGACTCTTAGAATAATATTTTCAAAGGTAGCCATAAAATACATAAGGTTGTAACTAGCTTTATTTAAATACACTTAGCCAGTTATTAAGTGTTGATAGCTACATCCATGCTTCTATATTGATTTATTAAAATTTAGCCATATATTTGGACCTAATAATTGCCAATAAACATAGTGATTTTAAAAGTATAATTTCTACTGGCAACTAAATCACAGATAGTCCTAAGGTTACTTAGATTTTTGTGTACAGTAATATTCAAAATGGTGAATTTTAGAAAGAAATAAATGCAATTGATATTTGTTTTTCTCATTCAAGTTCATAGGCACATTGATTTCATCTTTGGATCTTTGGGGACTAAGTTAAGAATTAGTGTTGAAGCAAATAGCAATTGTGATAAACTGTGATGAACCTACAGAGGAAAATGAGAACCATAGAATACAACTGATATAGCTGAAAGCTGCTCCCTCTGGGGACGAGAACTTCAAAACAGGAAGAAATGAGGCAAGGCTATTTTTTGCTTTGATTTTCCTTTTCTTTTTTGTACTAAAATATATTTAATTCCATTTGATGTTAAATATTATTTACTAATTTATAACAAATATTTTTTTAAAGTCATTGTATCTTGTGAGTAATCTTAATTCATTTATGTAAACCTATTGTGTATATAAGAAAGAGGTCCACAAGAAAAATTATAAAAATGCTATCAGTGATTTCTCTACGGATAAGATTCTACCTGATATGTATTGCTTTTTTATTTCATGTTATCTGAATTGTTTGATATTACTACATGTATATTTTTATAAATATGCATACATTTAAATTTTAAAAACAAAGCATTGAGTTATTGCTCCAGAACATAAGAGGCTAATATGCACATTGAATACATTAGACAAGGAAGACAATAAACTGGGCTTTAAATAAGTTTAAAATAAGCTTAAGTTGATGTTATAAGTCAATGCATATAAAATGGGACAGAAAAGAAATGTATAGTGTTTGTTAGGAGAAACTGTACATATGAATTAATTTGTTAAAGTAAATTAAATAAAAATTGAGGTAGGATGAAAAGGTTTTAGCAGGTTCAATGCTATTACCAGCTGAAAATTTCAGATAGACGGTAGTTCTCTGCCATAGTATTAGTCAATAGTCTAGGAGGGAGGCCGGTAGGTTAATCCTCCGCCTGCTGCACCAGCATCCCATATGGGCGCCAGTTCTAGTCCTGGCTGCCCTTGTTCCAATCCAGCTTTCTGCTGTGGCCTGTGAAAGCAGTAGAAGATGGCCCAAGTCCTTCGGCCCCTGCACCCATGTAGGAAACAGGGAAGAAACACCTGGCTACTGGCATTGGATTGGCACAGCTCCAGCAGCTGCGGCCATCTGGGGAGTAAACCAATGGAAGGAAGACTTTTCTCTCTGTTTCTGCCTCTCACTGTCTGTAACTCTACCTCTCAAATAAATAAATAAAATCTTTAAAAAAAATAGTCTATGAGGCATACATGACTGATAAACATCTCGTTTCATTATGAAAATAATCATCGAAAAATATCAGTATCAGCTTTTTGTGCTGGAGAATAATTCATGATAATTATTTATGTTTAAAATTGGCAGAATATGTAGAAATTCATTTAAATGGATAACTAAGCAAAATGGTGGCCTTCCACTAGGATTATTTCATTCATTATAAGGGAATGCACTTTAGGTTGACTTTATATTTGCTATTAAGAGCTCAGAGCCCATAGCAATGCATGCTAGCTTGTAAATTTCTATTTGGTAGAGGATGTAATTATGAAGTTTACAGTTTTATAGCCTTGTGGAATATAAATCAGTTTTAAATTTAACTGAGCAAACGTGCTGTTTCCAAGTACCCTTTGTGGTATGTCCTAAATAGCTTATTCATCAAAATGCTCTCTGAGGAAGCTTCATCCTCTTATTAGTTCCCTCAATATGCGATGAGTTGAATATAATATCTGATACATGTTTTCTTACATAAATTTCATGTTTTTAAACTTTTGGAAATTTCATTATGGTAAACCTGAGTGGTAGCAAATGAAGTGGAAGCAAATGAAATAGACTTAAAAATAATTATAAAGGCAAAATTTGAAGAAACCGATGTCCTGTTTTATGTAGGGCTTCAGGGTGAAGGAAATGGCACACAGGGGTATATCTGAATACCATTCAACAATCTCAGGACCATCAGAAAATAGGAAAAACATTCTTTGTGGAAGGGGTGAAGGTCAGAAGTGTAGGGAAGGGAAAATATGAAAGGTACTTATTCTTACTACAGAAATGTTTGGATTTGAAGTATATTGAACTATTCTAGTTAAGATTGTAAGTTTTCATTTTGCTATCCACAAATGGAGTTCAAAGTAGGGATTCAAGTTGCAGATTTTTAAAAAATTTATTACTTTTTTATGGCAGAGAGACTGAGAGAAGGAGACAAAAACAGAGAGATCTTCCATCTGCTGATTCACTCCCCAAATGCCTATAATAGCCAGTGCTGGGCCATGATTAGCCTGGAGCCCAAAACTCCATCCGGGTTCCTGTGGCAGAGACCAAGGTACTTGGGCCACCCCCTGCTGCTTTTCATGGTGCCCAGCAGAAGGAAGCTAGATCAGAAACAGACTCAAGAGTTGAATTCAGCCACTCCAATACGAGCTGCAAGCATCCCTAAAGGCATTTTAACCACTGCATCAAACACCAGCTCCTAAATGCAAGTTTGATAATATAAGTATCTATATCTTAATTTAAATTCTGGATATGAGTCAGGAAAGATGAACAGATCTAGAATATTTCAGCCTTGGGACCTCTAGCAAGATGCCTATTTAAAAGTGAAAAAAGACATTCAACTACCTTAAAACAAAACAAAACAAAAAAGTGGATTCTTTTTGACACATGTAAGTTACATATTCAGTAAAATCTCTCTTTTTAGGCCTGAATTAATGCTCTTGGTCATATATCAGAAATCAATCTTTCCAGCTCTGATTAAACCTAGCTGTTTTGCTTTTAGGCACGCTATGTACTAAGGTTATGAAAATAGGCCTGGTAGCTCCATGGTAACTAGTGAAAGAAATAAGAGCATTTCCTTTTTTTTTTTTTTTATCAAAAATTGGCACAAGAAGAGAATGACTGTGGCTGAAAGTATTGTGTAATTAGTCTTGATCAGCTGACCACCTCTGTTGTTGGGAAATCATGACCTGCTGATTAAAATCTACATCCTCAGAGAATAATTGGTTTCTCTTTTCCTGAAAATGACACTTTTGTTAGACAGAAGAAAGCAGACATCTAACACAGATCAATTCTGAATGTCAGTATTCCATGGAATTATGTATTTCGAACAAACTGGAAGAAATTTTGTAGAAATGAATTAGAAATGAAGTAAAAAAGGGCAACTATTGTAGCAGTAGAAATACTTATTACAAATTACTCTAAATTTTATAGAGATCCTTGTTTCAATAATTTTCCATAAATTTTACAGAACAATGACAACAAACACTAATAATATATCTAATGTGGGTTATTTAAAGGGTAGTTTATTAACTTGAGTCGTACAGTCACAGACAGAGAGAGGGAGAGACAGCGAGAAAGGTCTTCCATATGCTGGTTCACTCCCCAAATGGCTACAACAGCTGAATCTAAGCCAGTTTTGAAGCCAGGAGCCAGGAGCTTCTTCTGGGTCATCCATGTTGAGTGAAGGGGCCCAAACATTTGGGCCATCTTCTACTGCTTTTAAAAGGTAGTTTTGATTAGTAAATATTTCCAGTATTTTAATAAAAATGAGAAATTACTATTTTATTAGATTGAATTATGGTAACATTATATTAAAGTGATTAATCACAAATATTGGCTAAAAATGTGGTTCAACAAGCCAGCAACATGGCCTAGAAGGTTAAACTGCCACATGTGACACTGGCATTCCAAATCAAAGTGCCATTCAGAGACCCAGTGACTCTACTTCTGACCTAGCTTCCTGGCAATGCACCTGCGAAGACAGTGAAGATGGCCCAAATGCTAGTGCCCCTGTCTCACATGTGGGACACTCAACTGGATTTCCTGGTTACTAGCTTTAACCTGGCCCAGACCTAGCTGTTGTGGCCATTAGGGAGTGAAGGTAGAAGATTTCGCCATCTCTCCCTCTCTCTCTGTCACTCCACTTTTCAGATAAACAGTTTTTAATGCGGTCACACCAATGGATAAAACAAAAGAATTTTAGTATTGGCTTTCTGGTAGACCATGTACTCATTGTCGCTCCCCCTCTTCATGGAGCAACGACACTAAACCCTGCCTAGGTTTCCTATCCGAGTCACGGCACCATTATGTCGCTCCCCCTCTTCGCGGAGGAACGACACAGGATCCTGTGTTGTTCTTTTGTCTGCTCGGCCCTCCCAGGGTTTGCTGCTGGTTCTTCCCGGGTTGGCTACCCACCCTTCCACCTCCGTGGAAGGGCGGTTCCCCCTGCCACATTCCCCACTTCCGTGGGGGAGCGGCACACCGCCAGCCGGCTCTCTCGGGGGCTGCTCAGGTGTTCCTCATAGATGTTCCTGGTGCATGTTGTCTCTCTCCTCCTTTATAGTCCTCTTCCACCAATCCCAACTCTGCTACCCACACGCCGAGTACGCTGCTCTCCTCCAATCAGGAGCAGGATCAGCTCCTGCAGGTCATCACTCAAGTTGGTGAGAGGCAGCTGCGTAGAAGCTGTTTACTCCTCTCCCAGCGCCATATTGTGGGAGAGCAGATGCATAGAATAAGTCTTAATTCGAGTAACTTAGTCTAGTCCGAGTTGCTCCCCACACTCATAAAGAAGAGGACAATAGATAAATACAATCACATTTTAATTTTCGTTGTTGTTGAATGGGAAAGAAAGTGAAAACTCTACAGATGCCAAAAATAATTAGAGGTGGTTCAAATCAGGATAATGGATTTAAATTGAGATCTATATTGTCCTGGTGACATTTGCATTTATTTGTACCATGTTGAAAGATCCTGGGGCTACAAAGGAGATACACAGAAGAGATTAATCATTTGGCCCATGAAATAAAGTGGTGGAGAAAACCGAGATACATGCCTCTCTGAAGACACAGACTTCTGAAAGGGCTCCACTTTCATAAAAGCATGATACCTTTAGAGTTCTAAACCCTAGCAGAAAATAACCAGTTCTCAGAGAACTGGCAGAGAGGCAAGCTATGATGTATTTTCTTTCTAAGTTCTAGGTGGTGAAAAACAAATAAGCAAACAAACAGAAAGATTATCATCTGAAAATGTACCGATAATGTTTGGGGTATGTAAGTACCTTAATCTATAATCTAGACAATCTTATAGTAAAAATTAATTTTAAAAATTCTGTGTTGTGAGCTCAGGACTGCTGACATAAATAGAGAACCACTCATTTTGGGTCCTAGGTATTTCTCAATTGTGTTTATCCAAGGAATTACTCTGTAGGCTCCCCAAATACAGGAGATCTTAAATTTTCCTCTCATAAATATCTCTGCTCATGTGTATGTTTGAGTATGATCCTTTTTTTTTTATTTGACAGATAGAGTTAGTGAGAGGGAGAGAAAGGTCTTCCGTTGGTTCACCCTCTAAATGGCCGCCACGGTTGGAGCTATGCCGATCTGAAGCCAGGAGCCAGGTGCTTCCTCCTGGTCTCC
The DNA here is from genome assembly GCF_964237555.1 of Oryctolagus cuniculus. Classification (NCBI taxonomy): domain Eukaryota; kingdom Metazoa; phylum Chordata; class Mammalia; order Lagomorpha; family Leporidae; genus Oryctolagus; species Oryctolagus cuniculus. The sequence goes on along the minus strand of NC_091433.1, from coordinate 38,759,040 downwards.
CACACAGGTGCAGGGGCCCAAGCACTTGGGCCATCCTACACTGCCTTCCCGGGCCACAGCAGAGAGCTGGAATGGAAGAGGAGCAACCGGAACTAGAACCCGGCACCCATATTTGATGCTGGTGCCGCAGGCGGAAGATTAACCAAGTGAGCCACAGCACTGGACTGGCCCCTTGAGTATGATCTTGATCAGTACTTGCAATCAGTAAAAATATTTGTCTAAAACTTATGTAGAGACTGGAATAGTCTATGAGAAAGAAGCATTCTTTGGTAATTGCTGTATGACCAGGATACTCATAATGTTCAAACTCAGAGATACAACTAAATCACACTTTCTTTTCAATTCAAAATGCCTTTCTTACACATGAACTATATTTAAAGAAAAGTTCTATCTTTTTGTATACTTAAAAATGCTTTAATGCAGTACATTTCTTCTTGCTATAATTTTATGCATATAAAATGAATATAAAACATAACAGATAAAGTCATAAGTCCTAGTTCAAGTAACAATGATTTTTTGAAAAATGGTTCCATGGTTATTTAATGAAAATTGATATAACATTAAATTTAATACCCATCAATTGTAAATGCCTTAGTCCCAAATTAAGTGAAACTACATGAATTTTTATTTCTAAATAATAGATAAGAAAAATAATACCATTCAAATTCATAATAATAGCTGTAATTATAACAGCATGTTCTTTTCATATATGTGAATTGAAATAAAAGTGAAGCATATTTATCATACTTGTTTTCCTAAATTAATTTTAATTTAAAGTAATTTGAAAAATCCTGGGAGTTTTTTGTTCAGCAAGTAACGTTTTAATCTAAAATGTGCCAGATATTTTGCTAATCAGACAGAGACACTCTTCTTATGTAAGCAACTGTTGGGTTCTTTACCTCTCTTTAAGATGTATATAATTCTGAAACATCATTAAGGAAATCTTAGTTTTCTATCTCAGAATTTTTTAAGAGAGAAAGGAATCATTACGGCTTCAACACTATGCATTTGCACATGTTCAAATATCAGTAGAAAAGTTACAGTGTGAAACACAAGCATGTACTGCCTGGGTATGTATTATAGAGCTATATTTTAATATTTGTGCCATGATGTGATTTCTTTTCATGGGTTAGAAACTTTGGTTGTTACAAAGGTAAAATTTAGTTGACTCATGAGAAGACATTGGAGGATTTCTTATAAAAAGCATATTCAAAATAATTCTATGATGTGTCACCTAAGAACATTCCAAATGCTATTGAGTTAAGACAGAAAGTACAGTGAGGAAATAGTAGATATGACTGAAAAATGGTTCTGACTCTAGCTTGTATTCCATTCCTGTTTTCTTGATTTTATTAGTTTGTGGGGATTTCACATACAACCAAAAAATGAACAGCTAAGCTAACAAAAATTTATTTTAAGTTTCTGGAGGTCAAAAGTAAAAACTTGGTGTGAGCATTTGGTAACAGCAGAGTAACTGGTCCAGACTCTGCTCCTGAATCCAGCCTCCTACTAATGTGCACTGTTGGAGGAAGCAGTGATGGCTCAATTGTACGGTCCCTGTCACCTATGTGGGCAACACAGATTGGGTTCTCAGCTCCTCACTTTGCCCAGCTAGATATGTTGTAGGAATTTGGGGAGTGAACCACATATAGGAGTTGTCTGTCTGTCTGACTCTCTCTGTCTTCAAGATAACTAAAATAGTTTTTAAGTAAAAAAATAGGTTTATAGGGCTGAAATCGTGTAAGATCAGAGTTGATTTCATCTTGGTGGTTCTAGGGGACACTATGTTGTATTGCCTTTTCCAGCTTCCAGAGTGTGTCTGCAGGCCTTCATTCAGGTCCCGTCTATCATCTTCAAAGCCAGTAATCACTCAAACCAATCTCTTTCTGTGTCTTAGTCACCTTTCTCTAGCTAAAATTGAATCCCACAGACTATGTAACTGATAAAGTATACAGATCTACTCAGTTCTTGCTTACGAAGCCTGGGAAGTTCAAGATTGAACAGCTGCATCTGGCAAGGTCTATCTTGCAGTACGGATTCTCTGCAGAGATACAGGGCATCACATGGCAAGACACTGTGTCCTAGCTCAGGTCATTTCTGTCGTACTTATAAAGCCCTACACAGTACTGTTAGATTAGGGCCCTGCTCTTGTGCCTCCTTTAATTACCTCCACAATTGTTTAAATATCATGTTGGATTTGGTTACTACTCAATTAAAATATAACAACAAGGATTAAATTTCAACGTAGGTACACTCAAACTATAGTTCTCTCTTTCTTTCCCCAATTTCTATTGTTCTGTCTTTACATTTTCCTGCTTCACATAACCTTGTTTTTTGACCCTGGTACTCCTGTCTTTCTCTTAGGAATATCCTTGGGGTTTCACTGGGTCCATCCAGATGATTCACGATAATGAGACCACCACAAGAGCTTTAATCACTTATTTTACCATTAGAACATATTAATTAATTAATTAATATTTCACCCTGTGAGGTAATAGTCACAGAATCCAGGTTTTAGAATTTAGACATCATTGCAGGAATTATTCAACCTACCACTCTATGCTTATGCTAACTTAGGCATATTAATTATGCTTTCAAGATCTTAATTTTCTCATCAATAAAATGTATTGCTGGTTTAAATGTCCTGATTAAAAATAACTCAGTGTGTGTTACTTTAACCATATTCTATATAGCTAACTGGCTATCACTTATCATGTAATTAAATACCTATGTATCCAGCTATCATAGAACTGCGACCAACGGTTTATATAAAGGTTAACTACTTTCACTGTAAGTTTTAATGCATGCTGAATTTTATTTTGAGCAAATGAGGATTTATCAAAATCAGAAAAGAAAGTCTTATTAAAATAGGCATAGATATTTAATTAATATTGTAAAATAAGTTATATGAAGTATAATGATAATAGAAAGGTAGCACAAAATGTCACAGAAAATGGAATCAAAAGATGTAATTATTTTGGTGCATTTTCCAAAATCTTTGAAGAGTTTTTTCATAACTTTTTGAAGACCATTTTCATACACAATTTCAAAATGTTTTTGACTTCAACAAACTAGTCAAACCTATCTTTTAGTTCCATTTCTTCATACATTTTTGAAGAGTCCTCAAGCTAGCATTTTGAGCAAGTATTTCATTTTTTAAAAGATTTATTTATTTGGAAGGCAGAGTTATGGGGGGTGGAGGGAGGGAGGGAGGGAGGAGGGGAGGGAGGGGGAGAGAGAGAGAGAGAAGTGCTTCCATCTACTGGGTTCACTCCCCAAATAGCTCAAGGGCCTAGAAGCCAGAGATCTGGAACTCCATTCTTGTCTGCCAGGTAGGTGATGGAGGTCCAGGTAACTGGGCTGTCTCCTGTTGCTCTCAGGACCATTAGCAGGGAACTGCATTGCAAGCAGAATAGTTGGGACTCAAACCAGAGCTCATATGGGATGCTGGTTTCTCAGGTGGCAGCTCAACATGCTGAGCCACAGTGCCAGCCCTCTGCAGTTACTTCATTTACTCTTTATTTTAATTGCTCTTCATCTTCCATTACCATTCCCATCCATCTCCTGCAATCATTGTAAACTTAATGTTATTAAGTTTTTGTGCATCCTTGAGGAAAACTTAGCATTGGTTTGAGAATACTGTATGTTTACCTCTAATTTGTATAAATGGTATTTTATCATAGCTTTCATTATTTTGCTTACTTTTTTCATTGAACACTGTGATCTCAGTTTTCATCAAAAGTACAATCTTTAGAATAGTATAACAAAAGTTTATGATGGTGCTACCCCTTAATATACATAATGCTGAAAATTTGCATATTTCTGTTCCTAAAAGTTTCTTGGTTATTTCATCTGACTGCATCCTAAATATTATGTTTTTCTACCAAGAGTGAAAATCTGCAACTCCTCTAACATCCTTTTAAAAAATAATACTATAATGAACTGAGTTCTGTATTTTCCACTAAGGGCCTTTGTTTGAAGTATAACAGAATACATTGCATAATGTAGGCTATCTTCGTCCTTAATTTTTGCACATAATTATTTTCAATAACTACTGCCACTTTATCCTTATATTTTCAGAGATAGTATAGGGATTCAGAGTTTTCTGGTATCCTCTTCAACTCTTGATTGACACTTTACCTTATGCCAAATTGAAAGGTATAAATGGGTGTAGATATTATTTTAAATTCAAACTTATTTAATTCTTGGCTGTTTAAGTATTTAGTAAAACATTTGTGAGCAATTCAGGTGCTTTACTTGTTTATAAGATTTGATTGGTTTTTCTTCATTTTTCTCTTGGATTTCTATTCCTTTTTTGACATTGATTTGCAAATATTTATAATTACATCATCATAGTTTTGATACAGCTCTCAATTTCATCTGTTCTTATCTATTGTGCCATTTATAGATTATGCATTTAACTTAAAAAAATGATGTTTATTTGTGATCAGTAACAAAATTTTATGAGTAAATTCCTTAGAAGTTTTTGTGTGGATTTTGTTCAATTTCCTTGGCAATTGTTATAACACTTATTTTTAATTTTGTAATGTTTCTGGCCATGTCTTCTCTTAGTGATAGATAATATGCATGTCTGGTTCCAACCATAAGGAAATAGGCTGTTTAAAGAATATTTGCTAAATGTTTTGGGGTGATTTTTTAGCAAATTTCTTTTCATTTTTCTCAGAATTTTATATAATTTATTAGATGATTATTCTTAATAGATTTATTGCTGTAGTAAATTTTTTTTTTTTAATTTTTGACAGGCAGAGTGGACAGTGAGAGAGAGAGACAGAGAGAGAAGGGTCTTCCTTTGCCGTTGGTTCACCCTCCAGTGGCCGCCGCTGCAGCCGGCGCACCGCGCTGATCCGATGGCAGGAGCCAGGATCCAGGTGCTTTTCCTGGTCTCCCATGGGGTGCAGGGCCCAAGCACCTGGGCCATCCTCCACTGCACTCCCTGGCAATAGCAGAGAGCTGGCCTGGAAGAGGGGCAACCGGGACAGAATCCGGGGCCCCGACCGGGACTAGAACCCGGTGTGCCGACGCCGCAAGGTGGAGGATTAGCCTATTGAGCCACGGCGCCGGCCTTGCTGTAGTAAATTATATAACATTTATGATGCTCTGAAATGCTCTGCTATTATAATGAAAGTGTTTTCTAAAGATTTATTTATTGAGTTGAAAAGTGGAGTGACAGAGAAAGGTGGAGTCAGAGAGGGGGTTGAGGGGAGAGAGAAAGGAGTCCCTCTGCTGGTTCACTCTGCAAATGCCTGCAACAGACAGGGCTGGGGCAGGCAAGTGAAATTCACTGGGAAAAAAGATAACACTTTTTCCAGGCTTAAATCTTATTAGTAATAACTTGTAAGACACAAGGTGCAATATAAAATGGAACGTTCACCAGAATAATGAAACAGATAGAGAAAAAAATTGAAAAGCAACATTTATAAAAACAACCAAGAGGTGTGAGGAATTTCCAGATTGAGAATGATCAGACATAATGCTGAGAATAAATAACTACCCATCAGCAACCTATATCTAGCTGAATTATTCTTGAAATTTAAGGTTAAACTAGGGTGTATGGTACAGAGGTTAAGACTCTGCTTAGGATGCCCATATTCTGTAGGTGAATGTCTGACTACTAGTGCCCGATGACCCTGCTTCTTACATAGCTTCCTGCTAATGAATATCCTGGAAGGCAGCAGACAATGAGTACAGTACTTGAGTCTCAACTACCCACTTGGGAGATCCTGATTTGGTTCCAGGCTCCTTGTTATAGTTTAGCACAAGCTTGGTTATTGTGGGCATTCGAGGAATGAACCAGCAGATGAAAAACTCTCTCTCTCTCGTTCTCAAAAAGAATGAAATGGAATCATCAAAATTTTTAAGTTAAGGTAAAATGAAATGATTTTAGACATTTTATTTTTCTCTGAAAAATTGTACTGTATATGATATAAGAGAACCCATGTCTGGAATTGTCATTTACAGTTTAAGGTACGCAACTGTCCAAACTTTAATGAGTGTTTTATTTTATTATAAATTTAAGTTATGATAAGGTTCGACATATAAGGCCGGCACCGTGGCTCACTTGGTTAATCCTCCGCCTGCAGTGCTGGAATCCCATATGAGCACCAGATTCTGTCCTGGTTGCCCCTCTTCCAGTCCAGCTCTCAGCTGTGGCCCGGGAAGGCAGTGGAGGATGGGCCAAGTGCTTGGGCCCTGCACTAGCATGGGAGACCAGGAGGAAGCACCTGGCTCCTGGCTTTTGATCAGCATAGCTTCGGCCATAGCGGCCATTTGGGGGTGAACCAACGTGAGGAAGACCTTTCTATCTGTCTCTCTCTCTCTCACTGTCTAACTCTATCTGTCAAATAAAAAAATAATAAAAAAGTTCTACATAATATACCGAGCATTTTTACATATTTATTGTGTGATTTTTCACATTGCTGACACATTACATTATCTATGTGAAAATAAACAAATTGACATTGGTATATTATTTTTATTATTATTAGGACAGGCAGAGTTAGACAGTGAGAGAGAGAGAGAAAGGTCTTCCTTTTTCCATTGATTAACCCCCCAAGTGGCTGCTATGGCTGGTGCGCTGCACTGATCCGAAGCCAGGAGCCAGGTGCTTCTTCCTGGCCTCCCATGCAGGTGCAGGGCCCAAGGACTTGGGCCATCCTCCACTGCACTCCTGGGCCACAGCAGAGAGCTGGCCTGGAAGAGGAGCAACCGGAACAACCCGGCGCCCCAACAGGGACTAGAACCCCGGGATGCCAGCACAACAGGCGGAGGGCCAGCGCCACAGGCGGAGGATTAGTGAGCTGCGGTGCCGGCCAACATTGGTATATTATTATAAACTACATTCTAGATTTTATTTTGATCTTAAAACTTGTTTCATTAACATCTTGTTTCCCACATAGGAACCAATCCATGTCGCCACATTATATTAGTTATCATATTTTATCAGTCTCCACTGGTTTGTGACAATGTCTTAGCGTTCCTTGTTTCTTATGATCAGAGTTTTGAGCAGTAATTGCCAGATATCCTGTAGAATGTCTCTGAGCTGGATCTTTTTTTTTTTTTAAGGTTTATTTATTCATTGGAAAGTCAGAATTACAGAGAGGAGAGAGAGAGAGAGAGAGAGAGAGAGGTCTTCCATCCGCTGGTTCACTCCACAATTGGCTGCAATGGCTGGAGCTGTGCCGATCCAAAGCCAGAAGCCAGGAGCTTCTTCTGGGTCTCCCATGTGGATGCAGGGGCCCAAGGACTTGGGCCATCTTCCACTGTTTTCCCAGGCCACAGCAGAGAGCTGGAGTGGAGCAGCCGAGACTCGAACCAGTGCCCATTTGGGATGATAGCACCGCAGGCAGCGGCTTCACCTGCTATGCCACAGCCCCAAACCGATCTTAATTATTGTTGTTTGTCACATTATTATATTATGGTTATGGATATTTTTGTGAAGACTACAACAGAGATAAAGTGCCATGTCATCATCTCATTTCTGGGTACGAGATATCCATGTGACAACGCTGACTAAATTTCTTTGTTTGAAGAACATAGTCTTTAATAGTTTTCTCCACTATAATGTTAAAATTTTCCTTGCTGTAGCATAATTATTTTCTATTTTAGTGGTCTCCTGCATTTAAGACACATGAGCTAATAACTTAGGAGTTAATGAATTCCCATTTGAGAGGTGAACAAGAAATATTAAATATCATGGTCAAGGAGAATGTCTGTGGGAAACAGAAGAGATTTCATTGATCAATTCAGAATGCTATAACAAGATATCATATGACCTTCATTCAATCACTTTTGGCTTTAGGTAATAACTATCATCAAAAATGCCTAATGTCTGATAAAAATATTTGCTTAAATATTATTAATTCTAAATACTTTTAAAAATAGACTGATCCTTAAGTGATATTTTTGGTGATCTTGCTCTTTCATATTTAAAAACATTGTTGATACTTAACAAATATAATTTATAATATTGTTGATATGTGAAAATATAATTTATATCAGAAAAATAGTTCCCTCTAATACAACTTGTCTAAAAAAATGCATGTTTGATACAACTTTGCTTTAATATCAATTGGAAAATATGACAAAGGGATCTATTACTTTCATTTAATTTTTCTTTCTAATTTTCTACTCATAAGTGAAAACATTAAATGACAAAATTCAAATTAATGAAAATAATGGATCCAAAATTCAACCAATATAAAAGTCCACATTTCCAAAGAAGATCAGACTGATAAATTAGATAATATTTTGCCAAGTTTTATTGGTATTGGATTTTAAGTATCATGAATGCTAGCAGGAGATGCTCAGTAAATCACTTAATAAGGATTTAACATTCAGGAGTAAGGGTTAGTCATTAATTTCAAGATTCCTTAAGAGTAGAAAAGCATTTTTTTTTAATTTCAAGCACCAAGTTGCAGAATTCACATATTTCTTTTATTTAATCTGAAAAAACATATGACATTCAATCTACAGTTACAACCTACAGTTATACATATTCAAAGATAAGTCATTATAGCCCTGCGTACAATGGAATGTTGGTGGAAAAGTACACAGGCTTCTGGCATTGAAGAGAGCTACAGTACATGCTGCTCTACCCTCTCATCAAAAACAATTCTTGGAAACAGAATTCAGATTTTTTTTTCCCTGTCATTACCTCAGTATATTCTTCATGAAAAACAGACTCTTCTCATTTCAGCATTATCAGAATAATTGAAAAATGTGATTATTTGTTATTTATTTTAAAAATTAGTGCAGAATACTGAGAAGGTAAAGGAATAAAATGTCTACGTTGTTTTTAACTCCAATTCTCAGAAATACTCATATAAGCAAAAGATAAAATCAAGTCACAGATTGTGTTTGTTTAAATATCCAACTCTGGGAAATATCAGTACAATACATCTAAATTTTATAATCATTCGATTTATATTTTGTGTGTTTTGCCTTCACAGATTGTACCTCTTTTAAATTTTTTATTCACTGTGGGTCAACATGACCTAGGATGCAAGATCAGAGTACTCAATTTCTGAGTGCTTGAGTCAAAATGTCTCAGAAGTTCTGTGTGCTTGAAAGGAAGAAGTTACAGCCCTGCAGCCACTGCATCTGAGAGCAGGGACTTTAATGCATCCTGCTCTACCATAGCATGTCTTTCCACGCTTCCACTCTTTTAGACTGAGCTAGTATTAATATTCTTTATTTTATTCCGTAGTACCAAGTTTTTAACCTATTGTGGTATATAAAGTCTGTTTTGGTTTTTGATAAATATTTTTACTCATCCCCCCCCTGCCACGGTAGCTAACTATTAATGTGAAATGTACCTATGACCTGATCTAATCCTCCTCCAGGAAGGCACACAGTTAGCTGATCTTGAATAGTTTACTTTTTGGAGAAATGGGATCATTCTGTATTGTAGACACAGTGCATTTTTCTTTAAGATTTATTTATTTACTTGACAGGTAGAGTTACAGACGGAGAGAGGGAGAGACAGAGAGAAAGGTTTTCCATCCACTGTTTCACTCCCCAGTGGCCGCAAAGGCCAGAGCTGGGCTTATCTGAAGCCAGAAGCCAGGAGCCTCTTCTGGGTCTCCCATGCAGCTGCAGGGACCCAAGGACTTGGGCCTCTTCCACTGCTTTCCCAGACCATAGTGGAGAGCTGGATTGGAAGAGGAACAGCAGGGATACGAACCAGTGCCCATATGAGATGGTGGTGCCACAGGTGGAGACTTAGCCCACTAAGCCACAGAGCAGGCCTCTTTAGAAGACAACAAAAGGGATATCACATTGTACAGTACTACATTCTTGAAGAACACAGATTTTGCTGAATTCCTGTTAATAGTAGAGGCAGGCAGTGACGATTACGTTTTGGAGGGATTCCCATTATAGAAAAGCATTTTCATAATTAATACCTTGACATAACATAAACGAATAAATTACATGATTTGAGAGAGAGAAAGAGAAATGAAGGAAAGAAAAAAAAGAAGTGGAAAGCAAAGATACTAAACATAGAGTGCAGTTAGGCAATTATTTTTTAAGAGAAGAATCTTTTCTGAAAATCAATCTAAGCCATTATAGGTAGGGGGTCTCTATCTCTGCCTGAACTGAACACGGCTTCCTGCTGCTCCCGTTGAGAAAAAAGGCATTGTGATTTCCAGTGTAATTTCAAACCTTGTGATGTGAGGCTGGCAGTCTGCCCTTCCAGCATGCTAGAAGAGCTCACACCTGAACGAAAGGCAATTTCACCTCTGTCGCGGGGTGACGTTAGAAAATGTACTCTTCTCCAAGAAAGATAATACAAAATCTTATCTCACAAACACAAAACATTGCAGGACGTTTATTGAATCTTAACTTTAAGTCTCTACTATGCTATGTCTTGTGTGCTTAATAGACAATCAAGAAAAAATTGAATTTGGGAAATGTCATTAAATTTGTCAAATTTAATGAAATTAACTACTGAATATGTTTGAATAGCTGCTTGAATAATGACAATAAGGGTATGTATTGTTTAATTTGTTGAGGTCTTAAGCCCGAGGCTGGCCCTTGACCAGTACAGGCACTCCCCGACAAGGCGGCAAACGGGAGAGGTAAGGTCGATAGGTCAAGCACACCGCAGCATCCGTGAGTTCTGTGGAAGCAGGAACTACTTTATTGAGGAAGTATACAGGCTTATAAAGCTTACGAAAGACATGCACAGTAGGGGAGCCAATCAGCCAAAAGGTCATGCAGGCGTGGGTGGACCATGCACATGGGCATCTTAAGCAAAGTATAAGGATCACGCACTGTCCACGTGTCTGGAACTAAAGCGGACCTATCCCTGCCGGTGGTCTGATCTTACATAGCTTAACCACAGCAGCCGCAGACATGCCCCTTGAATATCTGCCAGGTGCCATATTGTAATGGAGGTTTTAGGCAATGTCAAACACAGTTATCATGAAATTCAGAGCAGTGAGAAAATTTATTAATTAGTTCCAAAATCTATGAAAAAGGAGAAAATTTAGTTATAAACAATGAAAATTAGGAGTTTAACTATTAAGTAACTCATCCATTGGAAAGGCAGTCTGAAAATGTACTTAAATATCAGAATAATGAGTAGCTGTGCCTACTTAATTCTTTCAGACAGCATTGGCTGGCATGATTTGGGATTATGAATAAATTATTTTAAAATAATTTCATTTTCCTACTTTTACAAATTTATTACAAATTTTCAACTACTATACTTCATTTTGCAGATTTAAATGAGTATGAGTGCTGAGACTAGGTTAACTGTATCCATCAGCGATGCCAGTAGCAACAGAACTCTCATAAGAGGTCTGTTCATTTTGTCATTTTCTATCATTGCTTCTCTGGTGGAGAAGAATGGGACTGTTCCCTCTGTTTCCTTTTCTCTGTGAAATGTTGAAGCAGAGGGTTTAGTGCTCCCCCACTGACTTCAGCCATACTTTTGAAGTCTGCAGGAATGATGAAATTCACTTGATAAAGTTCCTTTGTCCTCAACTTACATAGAATTTTAGAAACTCAGACCTATTATAATAATTATGTTAGTATAATTAAAATTACAAAGAATAGAATGCATGCAAGGGGTATAATTGATTAGTATATCACTCAGAAGCACCAGTAAGCCTAATTTTCCTTTTTCTCATGCCATGTGTGAGATCTGATTCTTAATTATGACTTTATTGAGAAATAGAGACTATTCATTGTGACTTTTTAAAAAAATCTAATTCACTTATCTTCTATTTATTTGAGATCAGAGACATATAGACTGACAGAACTGGTTCACTCCCCACTGCCCTCAACAGCAAGGACCAGGCCAGGCCAAAGTTAGAGCAAGGGTCTCATTCCAGGTCTCCCACATAGCTGGCAAGGACCCAACTACTTTGGCCATCACCACTGCTTCTCAGGCTCTACTCTGACAGTAACCTTAAATCAGAAGCAGGAGCTCAAATGCAGGTATCCTAATTGCCAGGCCAAAGATCCGCCTGTTGTAATTTTTAATTGTTCCTTACATTATAGTAATAATATCATTGAGGCCTATGTATGTCATAGTGAGTTAAGATGCTGCTTAAGGCCGGCACCGTGGCTCAATAGGCTAATCCTCCTCCGCCTTCGGCGCCGGCACACCAGGTTCTAGTCCCGGTCGGGGCGCCGGATTCTGTCCCGGTTGCCCCTCTTCCAGGTCAGCTCTCTGCTATGGCCAGGGAGTGCAGTGGAGGATGGCCCAAGTGCTTTGGCCCTGCACCCCATGGGAGACCAGGAAAAGCACCTGGCTCCTACCTTCGGATCAGCGCGATGCGCCGTCCGCAGCGGCCATTGGAGGGTGAACCAACGGCAAAAGGAAGACCTTTCTCTCTGTCTCTCTCTCTCACTGTCCACTCTGCCTGTCAAAAATAAAAAAAAAACTAAAAAAAAAATAATAAAAATTTTAAAAAAAGATGCTGCTTAAGAGGCTGGGCTGCCATATGAGTTTAAGTCCCAGCTGTTCTACTTCTCATTCAGCTCCCTGCTAATAACTCCTGGAAATGCAGTGGGAAATGGCCAAAGTGCTTGGGCTCCTGTCATTCATGTGGGAAACTGGATGGAGTTCTAGGTTCCTGACTTGACCTGGCCAAGCTATGACCACCACGGCCATTTGGGGAGTGAACTGATGTAGGCAGGAATACAGGTTAAAATTGATCAGGTTTGTGAGCTAAAAGACCTCGCTTTCACCATGCCCCTGTGGACCTCATGCCCCTTCCTGGCCACACCTGTGCACCCACTGGCCAATCAGGTTAATTAAACACTCTCCTTTGGAAGTGGATTGAAAGCTTGAGACACTGGGACATGGTGTGCCCCCTCTCATTTCCTTGGCTTTTTGCGATTGCAGTGCTGGCTGCTGCCCTGTGCCTCCAGGGTGTGTGGCCTTGGGGCCACCTGCCCCATGCTTCCTGGCCTAGATGCTCCTCCATGTGGCTGGCTCCTGGTACTCAGTATGAATCCAGATTTATCTCACTCACATAGACAGGGCCCTCATTCTCCTATGCATTTCTCTCACTGAATAAAAGCTTAAAAATGTACCATGCTGCCTCATTTATCTATGCCAGTATTCAGAATTCTTCTCTAAATATTAGGCAAGAACTCACATGGGCTTATTAATATTGGAGATTTATTAATAAGCATACGGTGATATTGTATGGCACCCATATTCCGATTTCATATGGCACACCAGATGGGACTTTTGGGGAACTTTAAGGGGGCCATATTCTGATACCATATTTTGGGGGCTTATTCCAATATCAGAACTGGCAAATGGAAGATTCTCTCTCTCTCTCTCTCTCTCTCGCTCTCGCTTTCTAACTCTATCCTTCAAATAAATAATTCCTTACAGATAAAAGAAAATATATCAATGGCCTTTCTGCATGATTGACACAGAGATGGGATAATTTATGAAATAACCAAATAAACTATTAGAAATTGAGATTTAATGCATGTACAATAGTTTTCTAAATATTTAAGGGATAGAAATTATATTAAAAAGTTTGCTGTTTTAAAAACTTAAATTTACAAAGAGTAAGTGAAGTACTTAATGTCTTTAGTAAATTTATAGAGTTATACAAAAGATCTACCACCTAGTATCTACTCCCTAACTGGCCATAATAACCGGTACTGGGCCAGGCTGAAACCAAGAGCCAGGAACTTCTTCCAGGTTTCCCATGTGGTAAATCTACCGTCTAGTTTAAATAATTTCTGTTACTCCAAAATGTTCCTTAGTGTCTATTTTCCATCAATCTCTTCTCTTGCTTTCAGCCCCAGGCAGCTAGTGATCTCCTTCTGTCTTTATAGGTTTGCCTTTTCAAGAAATTCCTTAGAAATGCAATAAGTTTTTTTGCATCTGTTCTCTTTCATTCAGCATAAGGTTTTTGAGGTTTATCTGTGTTAAACCATATGTCTGAAGTTTGTTCCTTTTCATTGCAGAATAAAATGAATGAATATGCAACATCTTATTTATCCATTCACAGTGACAGTCATTTGGGTTATATCATGTTTTTCTCTTATTAATACAGATTGTACTGCTGTGAACATTTACTTACATGCACATATTGGTCAGCTGTTTGTTGCTACAGTGAAATACTTCAGAGAAAGGCTTGGAAGTTCAAAGTGCAGGATCAGTTGGTTTGGCCTCTGGTGATCTTTTTTTTTGCTGCCAGACTCCTGAGTCAGCACAGAATATCACAAAACATCTGTTTTTAAAGAAGCAAAATATTTCTATGTATGTCAATGTGATCACTTATAAGGGCATCAAGATTCAGTCCCTGTGTCCACCATGAATCTCAAATGCCCCAAAGCTTTCAAACACAGAGTGCGATAATTTTACCAATGCACACAAAAAAACAGGTGGAGAGGAAATCATTTTTTAAGTTTTATTTTATTTATTTGAATGGAACATTTACATAGGGGTGGTGCTACGGTGCAGTGGGTTAAAGCCCCAGCCTGCAATGCTGGCATCCCATAAGGGTGCCAGTTCAAGTCTCAGCTGCTCCACTTCCAATCCAGCCCTCTGCTATGGCCTGGGAAAGCAGTGGAGGATGGCCCAAGTGCTTGGACCCCTGCCACCTGCGTGGGAGAACCAGAAGCTCCTGGCTCCTGGCTTCGGGTTGTGGTCATTTGGGGAGTGAACCAGTGGATGGAAGACCTCTCTGGCTCCACCTCTCTCTGTAACTCTCTTTCAAATAAAATAAATAAATCTTAAAAAAATTTACAAAAAAAGGAGAAGAAGAAAGGCACAGTTTCAAAGAGAGAGAGAGGGAGAGATGGAGAGAGAGATCTTCCATCCACTGGTTCATTCCCCTATTGGCCACAATAACTGGAGATGGGCCAGGCTGAAATGAGGAGCCAAGAGCTTCTTCCAGGTCTCCCACCTGGGATGCAGGGGCCTAAGCATTTGGGGCATCCTCTACTCCTTTCACAGCTACATTAGCAGGGAGCTGGATTGGAAGTGGAGCATCCAGAACTTGAATCAGTGCCCATATGGGCTTTGCAGATGGCAGCTTAACTTGTTATGCCACAACACCAAACCCAGGATATATGTCACTTCATGAATTTGAAACAAATGAAAAGATAGACATTGTTTAAATAAATGGTAAAGCAGAACCTGAAAATAATTTTAAAAAGAAAAATTATTTGGCCATTAATTTCTTTGAACTTAAATTTTCAAGGATTGAGGGAATAGCTTATATTTGAATTAGTTTTATAGCTTTGATAATGAGGGAATTCATATTTCTCTAGTTTGAGAATTATTGTAGAACTTGCATAATATTTTATCATAATATTATTATTATGATGCTATTATTATTTGAGCTGTACAATCTTTACTGATAAGTTATTAACATAGTTGCTTTCTATGTGCTTAAAAACAAAAAAAAATCTGCGGGCCAGCACTGTGGCTCAGCGGGTTAATGACCTGGCCTGAATGGCCGGAATCCCATATGGGCGCTGGTTCTAGTCACAGCTGCTCCACTTCTGATCCAGCTCTCTGCTATGGCCTGGGATAGCAGTAGAAGATGGCCCAAGTCCTTGGTCCCCTGAACCCGAGTGGGAGACCTGGAAGAAGCTCCTGGCTCCTGACTTCGGTTCGGCGTAGTTCCGGCCGTTGCGGCCAACTGGGGAGTGAACCATCAGATGGAAGGCTTCTCTCTCTCCGCCTCTCCTCTCTCTGTGTAACTCTGACTCTTAAGTGAAAAATGAGTAAATCTAAAAAAAAATCTGGAGTAAAATTGTGATGTATAATTCACTTTAGATTCCTGGAGACAATAGCTGAGTAGTCCTACAGCATAAAAGATAAATAAGTTGAGATAGAAAGGGGGAAGTAGCTTCCAGAGTGGAGCAGGACTCTGGGTGAATTGGTGGTTTCTATTCTTCCCTTGAGTGGGCATGGGGCCAGATCCACACTGACCTTAGGTTTGGTTGTTAAGCCCAGTGTACTGTATTTAATAAGCTAGAGGTGTGCCCAGAGCAAGTTCTCTTTCACCTCACTACTCATTTCCCTGACAGGCAAAGAATTTCTGTCCACTCCTCTGGAGAGTGCACAAACTAAATAGTACTGGATTTAAAAAAAATGTCTATTTCTTCTCAATTCATTTAAAACCAATAACAGGAGCCATGACCCATTTAAGCACCGACATTGGTGAGGGATTGAATCCATTGCATCATGCAATCATTGTATTAAAATCCTGCAGTAGTGAATTAACACTGATTTTTTTCCCTTAGATATATACTCCCAAAGTAAAGTGCATGTTCCCCACCGATTGTGCTTCTTTTTTATTTATTTTTTGATTTTATTTATTTATGTGAAAGAGTAACAGAGAGAGCAACACACACAAGGGGGAGGGGAGAGAAAGAGAGAGAGAGAGAATCTTCTATCTTGTAATTCACTTCCCAAATGCCCACATGGGTTGGGGATGGAGCAGGCCAAAGCCAGGACCTAGGAGCTTTATCTGGGTCTTTATTTGCCACAGGGGTGCAACAGGCCATCTCTCTGCCTTCTCAGGCAGAAAAGCAGAGGTTGGATTTGAAGTGGAGCATCTGGGACTCAAACCTGTGCTCACAGGAGATGCCAACTTCTCACGCCTTGGCTTAACCTATTGTGCCCCAATGCTGGCCCCTAGTTGTGTTTTGTTTTGTTCTGTTTTGTTTCCATTAAGATTACCTAGGAAAGTCTCACTTCCCCACTTGTAAAGAAGGAGACCACTCTCAAAATATTTTGGTTATTTCTAGTTCAGTTCAAAAGCAAAAAAATTGGAGGATTCTTTGAATTTTCTAGTTTGGAATTACCAATATCATACACAGATACATGCACACCCTTCATCTGAATCTGTCAGTCAATTATCATTAGGTTGGATGGAAGAACTAATGATTTGAGTACCAGTAAACTATCAGGATTTGGGTACATCTTTAAAAATGTAATATAAAGCGTGTTTTGTTACATGTAACAGAGTTAATGACATTAAAAATTAAAAACAAATTTTCTTCAAAAATGTTATTTTACCATAATTTTTCCAGAGAACTGAAAGTTCATTTTATTTGTAAATTCTCAAAAAATTAATACATTGGTAGGATTCTTACAATGAGGATGCATAAAATACACCAAAATGGAGGATTAACTATGACAAACTAAGAAAGCTTGCACTCACCTGTTGACTTCACTTTAACACATTTTCCTATAAAATTAGAATTATTTTGTAAACAAATCTAGCACACTTTAACCTTCCTTTTTCTTTCGTACATTGTTAACTAATGGTTTAAAATGAGTTATAATTTTAGCACACATATCTTTCTGGGACTTGAATAAAGGCAAAGTCTACTTTAGAACAAATATAGTCAAAGAATGTTATGCTAGTATGTTCATGATTTAAACTACAAGGGGAAAAATCTGCAAACTAACCAAAAATGTGGAAAAATATTAGTATTGCTAAGACATACTTTATTACCTTGCTGCTGTTGGTTCTATACTTCCATATTCATTGACACTAAATTATTGACTTTCTAAAGCAAAATCTGCATGACTTATCCATGTTTATTATCTGAAAATTGAAAATAAACCAAGAAATTAAATACAAACAATTCTCAATCTCACATTCTAGTGCTGTTTAAAAATGAAATAAATGTTTTACAGGAAGTTGAGCTATTTTTTGTTTTGTTTTTTGTTTTGTTTTGCTTTTTCTTATGACCCTAGAGATGGAGGGAAGCTTGCCTTTGAGATGCTGCTGTCTGAGAACTCTTCGGAAGCCTTGTTATAATCCCCATGGCCACCCTTGCTTCTGGGTCTTTTCACTAGTATCACATGATATTTTGTTCTGAAATTTAATCTCTGTTCTGCAGTCTGTAAGCCAAGATTTGTAAATCTGAAATTTCTACCTAAAATTCATTTGCTAATAAAATTTTACATCTGCAAACATTTTCCAATGATCGTATACATTGCAGAGTAAGGAATTATAGATCAGTTAACTTTATGTTTATCAAAGTTCTTTGAGGAATAAGGAACAATGCAAGGCATGTAATTATTGCTATTTAAGTGTTTTCTTTTTTTTTTTTTTTTTATCTTGGTTATGCCACACCTAGAGCTCCATCTCTGGCCCCTCCCCAAGAGACTCCCTTTTCTTCTGCCTAAGTCCCTGCACCAGGCTCCTAAGTCCTTCAATGTTTGTCTAAAATTCTAGAAAAAAAAATCCCTCTTCTATGCAACGTAAAGAGTTTATATTGAAAGGCTTTTGTTCTTCTCTTGAATCCTCTTTTTCTCTATTTCAATGGTTTATGATTTCTGTCTGCTGCCAGTAGATGATTTATCTGGACATGCTTCAGTTTTCTGACCTCAGGAGAATTTTCATAACAGCTATTGTTTATACTTTCATTTATTTATAAGATATACATAAAATGGGGTATTGCTGTATATTTTAAACATATAATCTAGTGTTTGTTTTCAACTATATATCATGAACCTTTTCCCACAAATATTCATCAACATGAATCTATAGTGACATAAGTTCATGCATCCAGAAAAACATGACAACAATAAGATGAAGTTTTCTTATGAACAAGACAGTTTTATTTTATATTAAGACAAAGTTTTGTAAAAATGAACATTAAACCAAATGGTGTGATCTAACTTCCAAACTGTTTTAAGATGTATTATCATAAAATAGCTTGTGAGGGAGTGGGCATTTGTCACAGCAATTGAGATACCAGTTAGGATACCTGTGTTTTTCTGTTTCAGCTCTGGCTCCTAATTTCAACTTCCTGTTAGCGTCCATCTTGCGAGGCAGTAGGTATTAGGTCCTGTAACTGGGTTAATAGCAGTGATATTGAAGACCTCAGTTGAATTCCCAGCTCCTGGCTTCAGTCTCAGCCTACCAGTAGTTGTTTTTTTTTCACATTTGTGGAGTGCACCAGAGACAACAGCTTTCTGTTCATCTATCTGTTACTATCTCTCTGCCTCTCAAATAAATAACTTTTTTTTAAAACTAAAATAGTACATGAAATGTATTCTCAGGCTATTACACCTAAAATTGATCTGTGATACTGGCTGTACCTTTCATCAGTTTGTAAGTCTATAATCTTTTTCATATTTATTCTTTATATATATAAATTTGGGTGTTTCTATGTGTAACTGACCTGCATATCAGAACTTTATATTCAGTGGCACTCTTTAAATACAGCAAGCTATTTATATGAATGGTTTTCCAAAAAAAAAAAAAAAAAAAAAAACTAAAGCGTACTTCATTTTGAGTTGGTAATTACTGCCTCACTCTGTTTCCCAAAGACATAATTACTCAAAAAAGAACAGGAGGACAAGGCCTGTTCTATAGCTCCATGAAATTTGAAGACAGGTGGGAAATGCTCCTGGGTCTTGATAATTGGGAGATGTGGTCCTTGTTCTTGGAAAGACTGAAACACAGAGGACAATAATACTTCAGAAATCTTCAGATTTGTCTGGTATAATTGAGCTTTCTCTTTTTTAACCCAATTTTCACAATGCTTTTTACTTCACAAGTCAGTTGGAGAACACTAGCATGAATTCATTGCCATTATCTCTTTTTTATGCTTTCTGTTTGGAAGATAATAGCTAGCCTTGTTTTAATGTTGAGCATAGGTCGCAGCCATAAAATAGACATGTTATCATAGAATATAAAAACACTGTTCAAAGTAATATGACTTCTATATACGCCTTAGCCACACAGGAAGAATATAAACCCTTAACAAAAGAAAAAAGTAAGAAAATAAAAGCATTATTTTTCCTTGAATCATTTAGTGATATTTATTTCAAAATGACCTTTTAGGAAAAAGAAAAGAAAGATGGTTGTTCATGATTGCTCATGATAGTTAGTGGTATGAGTGTTGTGAGATAGTTATATTATTTTAAATATTCTTAACTTATGAGAGAGAATGATAGAGAGAGAAACTCCCATCAACTGGTTCATTCTCCACAAGTCTGAAATGGCCAGGGAGGTGAAACATGGAGTCAGGAACTCAGTCTAGGTCTCCTACATGGATGACAGGCACTCAATTCCCTGATTCCTTCCAATGCTTCCCAGGGTCTTCCTTAGCAGGAAATTGGAGTCAAGAGCTTGAACTCCAATACAGGACATGTGCATCTCAACTGGCATCTTAGCCAACATGCCAAACATGGCTCTTAAATTATTTATTTTTAAATATAAATTGGAAAAGCTAGAAAAGTTGAGCTGAAATTAAAGGTGCCCTTGAAATAAAATACAATACTGAAAATAACAGATGATTTATAATAGAAATAATTCCATGCACAGATAGTCTAATGATATATATGACATGGTTGATACTAGAAATCAATAAAAGGATGAACTTGTAAATACAGCGTTGGGATAGGTTTTGTGGAGCAGCAGGCTAAGGCGCTACTTAGGACACTGGTATCGCATATTGGAGTACTGGTTCAAGCCCTGCTACTCAGCCTCTCATCTAGCTTTCTGCTAATGTACAGATGATGATTCCAGAACATGGGTCCCTGCCACCCTCCTATGAGAGCAAGTTAGATTTCCTGGTACCTGACTGAGGCCTGGCCCAGTGCTGGCTACTGCAGGCATCTGGGGAGAAAACTAGCAGATGGAAGATATCTCCCTTGCTCTCTCTCTCTCACTCTTACTCTTGCTTTCTCTCTCTTCTCTTCTCTTTCTCTCTCTCTCCATCTGTCCGCATTTCTCTGACACCTGTCTTTCAAGGAAATAAATAATTAATAATTTAAAAATGAATAAAATGTTATTTAAAATATTCGATATCCATATATGGATATAATTAAATTGGTCCCTACAGCACAACATACAGAAAAATCAATTATTTGTGTATCAGCCACCTACATGTAAAGAAAAAAATTATGAAAATCTTAGAAAACTAAAAAAGGAATATTTTCATAACATGGGATAAGAAATAACTTCTTAGGAACAAATAGTTATTAATTATAAAGGAAATGACTAATGCATTCAATAATATTCAGCAAATCATTAATTTATTAAGGCACTGTAGAAAATGCTGACCATAAACAAATACTTGCAATACATCTATCTTGCAAACTAACTGATAGGCAAAGTATTAAAAATCCCTATTGTCAATTTGATAGACACAGTGGACCCATTTAAACATAAACAACCTTATATGGGCACTTAACAAAAGTGTAAATCCATTTAGGCAATCCACAAGTGAAAAGAAGCCAGCAAGTTAGTAAAAGATTCAAACTAAAATCACAGTGTAATTCTACTATATTCACAGAAAACTGGAATAAATATAAAGTTTTATTTAGCTAGAATGTAGAGTAAGAAGAAAATTCATAGGCTATTATGACTTGCAAACTCTTATTCCTATTTTGGAAAATGGTTGAATGGTTCTGCTAAATTTACATTTTTATCTAGCATCCAACAATTATTTTTAATGATAAATTTATACTTTAAGTAAATTCTTAAACATTTACATTAGAATAACTAATGGAAGAGTATACTTAGAAGCATTATTTGTTATAGAAAGAGCAGAAAATGATGTGCTGCCACCAATAGCAGAATGGACAGATGAACTATTATTTTATACAGTGAATTACTTCAATGATACAGTGTGTGTGATAATAAGTATAGCCCATATAGCCAAATTACATAAATTCATGTCTGACATCCATAAATAATAAGCTCATATTGATTTTATTATATTTTAATGGAATGAATAGTTAATATCATCTTATCATATTGTGACAACAATGAAAGTGAATGAACTATAATTAACACCAAATAGCATAATTCTATTAATGTGCAGCAACAAAAAAGACAAACTATAAGGTATGCAGTGTAATTCCATTTATATAAAGTCAGAGACAGCCAAACTAAATCATCTTAGAGGATACAATGACATGTAGTAAATCTAAAACAAAGTAAACAAATTTATATACATATATATGTGTGTGTTGTATATTTATGTTTATATATGTCTAAAGGGTTAGTCCAGTTATTTCTTCTGGGATTCGTAAGTGGTTGTGATCATAAAAAACAGCATCTTGGCCGGCACTGTGGCTCACTAATCCTCCGCCTGCAGTGCTGGCACCCCAGGTTCTAGTCCCATTTGGGGCGCCGGATTCTGTCCCGGTTGCTCCTCTTCCAGTCCAGCTCTTTGCTGTGCCCCAGGAGGGCAGTGGAGGATGGCCCAGGTCCTTGGGCCCTGCACCTGCATGGGAGACCAGGAAGAAGCACCTGGCTCCTGGTTTCAGATTGGCGCAGCGCACTGGCCATAGCGGCCATTTAGGGAGTGAACCAACGGAAGGAAGACCTTTCTTTCTGTCTCTCTCTCTCACTAACTCTGCCTGTCCAAAAAAAACAAAACAAACAAACAAACAAACAAACAAAAAACCAGCATCTAGCTTACTGGAAAGTGACTAAATTGTGAACTGAATGCACATTGGGTTCATTCATTCAATCTGTTCATTTGCATCTTATGTGCTATTCTATATGCATGATATATCTCATTATTAAAGTACATGAACAACAAGGATGACACGCAAATTCGTGAAGCATTCCATATTTTTATACTAAAGTACATGAACAAAAATAACATTAACTCTACACAGTAACAATATCAAACCTACATCCAAAAATGATTTCTTGAATGGCAAAAGGATGAATGTCCAGCCAAAAATTATGTATATGTCAAGAGGAACATGGTACTTGTAATGAGCTGCATTCAGACAAGAGTGTGATGGAAAACTATTATTTCTTGCTTTGCAGACTCAGTGAATGTAGTTATGGTTACATTTAATGAAATGTTTCAAGTTAATAATTTTGCTTTCCCTTGACAATGATATTTTCTTGGGTCTTTTTTTAAAAAAAATATTTATTTATTTATTTATTTATTTGAAAGGCAGGGTTCCAGAGAGGCAGAGGCAGTGTCAGAGTCAGAGAGAGAGAGAGAGAGAGAGATCTTCCATAGGCTGGTTCACTCTCCAAATGGCTGCAATAGCCAGGGCTGGGCAGATCCGAAGCCAGGAGCCAAGAGCTTTTTCTGGGTCTCCCACTTGTGTGCAGGGGCCCAAGCATTTGGACCATCTTCTACTGCTTTTCCAAGCTATAGCAGAGAGCTGGATGGGAAATGGAGCAGCTGAGTCTGGAACTAGCACTCATATGAGATGCTGGCACTGCAGCCAGCCGCTTTACCCGCTACACCACAGCCCTGCCCCTCTTTGAGTCACATATTTCACTGAGGCTGGAAAGTTTGTTTTGTTTGTTTTATAGGTTGCTGAAAGTATGTGCAATGCTTATTGAATAACACATCCATTGTGTAAAGAAGCCACACTTAAGAGAAGATAGCTTGGCAGAAGTAGAAGTTTCAAAGTGTACTAATTATCTGACTGTAACTCTTTTAAGTTCAAATTATAGTTGTGAATGTGTCACAGTAAAACGGAGTACCACAGCTGAGTTGAGAAATTGTTTTGAGACTATGGTTTGTACATGAACCAGGTCCTGGCTAGCTTGAGATGCTTCTCCCAGCACTAGCCTCAAATCATTCCAATTATGATTTTTCTACCATCATCATTATCTATATTTGGATGACATCTGACTCTTTGAATTTGTTTTTAAATATTTTTATTATGTTTTACTTATTTTTTATGATTTATTCAAAGAAAACTGGATTTGGACTTAAATCCTGTGGAGAAAAAAATCGTATTTTTTTTAAAAACCTGCCACTACTGAGTCCAGGGTGTTACACTATAAAAATATAAGAATAGCATCTGGATTCCTACAACCTGTATGAAAGGAAATGGGCATTTATATAATTTTGACATAAGCAGATACACAAGCTTAAATTTAGTCTAGTTGATATGACTGTTACATGATACCACCAACTCCAACCAAAGAATGGATGAAGAAATTATTTTTGCCTGTTTATTCCTAACAGAGACAATTTATAGTAATGTTGGAGAGATTTAAAAGCCCTGATAAACAGTGCCTTTCACTATATAGGTTGGAAAATTTTCACTGATAGTAAGTGCAAAATATTAGAATATATAGCATTAGAATGTATGTTTTTGTGTGAGTCTGGGAATTGTTCCACATAGAAAGAGGTTATTGATAGGTGTTAAAGAGAGCAATACACTGAAACTTCTTTTCTGTGTCCATATTAAATGCTTCGAGGGATATTGGAAGCTGCCTGGTTCAAAAATTATTCCTTTTAAGGAATTTGGGCTTCTAACAGGATACAAATTTGCATAAGGTAATATAGCTTGATATTAAGGACTAGCATCTCAGTCTGCTAACTTTGAATTTTTAAAATTTATATTTGACATTATATTGTAAAAATTGAGTTTATGAAGGTATGTATATATTTTCCAGTATTAACATTTTCTCTAAGCTTCTTTGCTCTTAGTTTCAGAAGTAGTTTTGTGGGATACAATATGAAATGAAATATCATTTTATGATTATATAAAATGTTATATAAATGAGTCCTGTCACAACCAAAGACTCTATTCTGAACTGAGATTTGATAGCCATACAGAAATAGCACGATGACTCATCAGCAGTGGCTCTCTAGAAAGGCCAGAAGCTTGTTTAAAAGTTAATAAAATTTCTTCACCTTATTCTCATTAGTCTTGGCTGACAGTCTCAATCACAATTCCACACAGACTAAAATAGAATCATGGAAATTTCAAAAGGCTGCATGACTAGAGGTAAAATCTGCCAATGCAGATAGCCAAGCCTATTAGCTTGCAACATTTACTGAGTGCTGTCAATAGGACAGGTGTTGGAAATCCATGACAGTGATGAATGAAGCACTCCTCTCTCCTCCAAAAAAGAGAAAAAGTTCATAGCCTAGAGAGGGAGAATTAACACATAGAATCTCTTGGGGTCTTATCGACTTACCAACTGGCAACATCTGTATCACCGTATGTCACCTTCAATTAATGATTTAATTCCCATTTTACTGATAGAGAAATTGAGGTGCAGACTGTTGAGTGAACTGAACAGATCAATTATCTGTTTTAGTTGCTATGTTTGTGTATTTTATTTTATATGTTCTGCATATACAGAAGGCAGTCAAGTAAAGGGTAATATTCTCCTCCAGGGGTATTACTTCCTGCAAGTTGGTATTTTAGAACATATAAGAATCCTTTGCACTTTTCAATAGTTTAAACAAACTAATCAGTCATGGTACCTATCAAAAATTCTTGCTAATTGTACATTTTTTTTTTGCAATTTCTAGTATGTATCTTCCATTTTTAAAAGATTCCTGGTATGCATGCCATATGCCGAGAGCTGAATATTACTCATTAGAATGTTTTTCATAGATACTTTACAAAAAGATCCTAAAATTTTTTAGAATGAATTATTTTTTCTTTTGCTTCTTCAGGTGAAAAATTGAGCCTAGAAAAGTAAAACAATTTCAGAAGGAGACAATGCTGGATAGTTACTCGCAAAGATTGGCAGTAAGCAGGATGGGGAGTAAGGAATAAAATCTAAGTTTCTGACTCTTACATATTACTGTTTTCTTATATTGTTTATTTTCTAAATAGATATTTAAATAAAGGTCCAACATACTGTCTCAGGAAATGTTGGTAGATTATATTTATTAAACAAATATTATTTATTGATCATAATACTCATTCCTTGGAGCTATGGATATATCTATATTTATTAATTTCTATCTTAAAATTCATTATGCTAATTACCCCAAAATAGTCATCCCTAACTATAAAATGAATGTTGTACTAAAGTGCAAGTAATGAAAGATTAAAACAATGCAGACTCACTAGAGAATGGCATTTAAACGTTTGAATACTTGAATACAATTCTGTATTTGTATTAATAGTAACGAATTTATTTAGAATATAATAAATGCTTAGCAAGTGATAAACACTTAACAAATATTAGGTAAATGATTTTCTTTTCTTTTCTTTTCTTTTCTTTTCTTTTTTTTTTATTTTGACAGAGTGGATAGTGAGAGAGAGAGACAGAGAGAAAGGTCTTCCTTTTGCCCTTGGTTCACCCTCCAATGGCCGCCATGGCTGGCGCGCTGCGGCCGGCGCACTGTGCTGATCTGAAGGCAGGAGCCAGGTGCTTCTCCTGGTCTCCTATGGGGTGCAGGGCCCAAGCACTTGGGCCATCCTCCACTGCACTCCCGGGCCACAGCAGAGAGCTGGCCTGGAAGAGGGGCAACCGGGAAAGAATCCGGCGCCCCGACCAGGACTAGAACCTGGTGTGCCGGCGCCGCAAGGTGGAGGATTAGCCTAGTGAGCCACGGCACTGGCCGGTAAATGATTTTCAAAACAGGTTTATGAGATTGGCACTATTAATAATTTATTTTATATATGCACAATCTGGATTCCAGGAGGTTAAGTAATTTGCTACCTATCATTCTTTTTTTTTTATTTATTTAATTGGAACTCAGAGTTACACAGAGAGAAGGAGAGGCAGAGAAAGAGAGAGAGAGAGAGAGAGAGGAAGAGGTAGAGAGAGAGAGAGAGAGAGAGAGAGAGAGAAAGAGGTCTTCCATCTGCTGGTTCACTCCTCAGATGGCTGCAATAGCTGAGCTACACCAATCTGAATCCAGGAGCCAGGAGCTTCTTCCGGGTTTCCCACATGGGTGCAGGGGCCCAAGGACTTGGGCCTTCTTCTACTGTTTTCTCAGAAGAGTTGGATCAGAAGTGGAGCAGCTGGGACTCAAACTGGCGCCCACATGGGATGCCAACACTTCAGGCAGCAGCTTTGCCCACTATGCCACAGTGCCGACAACCTCTACCTATCATTTCTTAAGAGATGTTTCTGGACTGGTACTGTGCAATATAAACTAAGCCTCCACCTGCGGTGCTGGCATTCCATATGGACCCTGATTTGATTCCTGGCTCTCCTCTTCTGATCCAGCTCTCCTCCAGCCTGGGAAAGCAGTGGAAGATGTTCCAAGTGCTTGGGTCCCTACACCAACATGGGAGACCTGGACTAAGCTCCTGGCTCCTGGCTTTGGATTGGCCCAGCTCCAGTGGATGCAGCCATTTGGGGAGTGAACTAGCAGATGGAAGACCTTTCTCTCCATCTGACCCTCTGTCTGTAACTCTATCTCTCAAATAAATAAATAATTTTTTTAAGAAAAAAAGAGATGTTTCATTGATGTTTTATATATTCCTCATGGAAAAATGATGGTGTCCAACCTTAATTTGTTAAGGCTCTCAAACTATTAATTTAAAAATGGAAATGTTATATTAATAATTTTATTAATACTACTGACAGACCAAATAGCTAACATTTTCTAAATATTGTGTGATGATTTAAGGCACATGGATTGAGATTGATCTGTCATGTATAAACTTTGTATCCTTTAGCAAAGTTTAACCCTCTGATGAACATGAGATTCTCATCTCTAAAACAGAGACACTGGGGCTGATGCTGTGGCCTATCGGGTACATCTGCTGCTTGCGGTGCCAGTAGTGGCATCCCATATGGGCACTGGTTCGAGTTCTGGCTGCTCCACTTCCCATTCAGTTCCCTGCCGTGGCCGGGAAAGCAGGAAATGATGGCCGAAGTGCTTGGGCCCCTGCACCCACGTGGGAGACCCAGAAGGAGCTCCTGGCTTCCAGTTGGCTCAGTTCCAGCCTTTGCAGCCATTTGGGGAGTGAACCAATGGATGGAAGACCTCTCTCTGCCTCTGCCTCTGCCTCTCTCTCTGTAACTCTGCCTTCCAAATAAATAAACAAATCTTTAAAAGTAAATAAATAAATAAAATGGAGGCACTGATCTGACTTGATGTGATTAAGACATAAAATATCCAATTAATAAACAGTCAATATTATAACATTCTGCTATTTTTTCTATTGTTTCCATTTCTATTGCAAAATTTAAGATCTATTACCTGACTTACAACTACAAAAAAAGATAAGCAAAGAGATTTTTGTCTCTACAAAATGGATACACTTTAAATTGAAGTTTTGTTGTTGGATATATAAAACAATCATTAAGGAATTTAAATACAACATGTTTTTTAATAGCTCTGTAGGCTAACAAGTCAGGTATGTAGACAACCGCTTGTAACTGTGTATCATTTATGCTGTATCCTGTTCCTTGTGCCTTTAACCCAACCATTAATGTGTGTCTTGAGCATAACAAGCAAGGCCACTCAGTACTCAGAAGTGTATAATGAAGAATCAGATTCACTGATAGCATATATGTTGTTGAAAAATGAAAAAGGTGAATGGTACTGACATGCATGATCTTGCTTTCAAAGTTCCTTCAAAACTGTGATATCTGCTCATTTATTATCATCTGTCTGTTAATGGTAAATACATGGTTCAATAAATTAAAACCTTCTCCAGTGGGCTTCACCTTCATTATGTTAATGCAGATATAGAAGGTTAATCACAACATACATAAATGGTAACTTGTCCTCCCTGTACAAGGATAATATTACAGCCTATTTCATTTTAGCTGACATTGCAGTGTATGTTAATGTGTGGCTCATTTTGATCTAGGAGGAAAGTAATGAAATTAAATATTATCAAATAAAAAAATTTAGTATAAACATAAACTTTCTTAGTGATCTCTTGAATTAAGTTAAAAGAAAAATTCCAAGCAACCCAGGAACCCTAGAGGGTAATCTGGGATATAAGATGGTTTTCATTTTTAAAAATGTGATATGTCTTAAAGAACTACCTAAAAACGTTTTCAGTTTTGTTGTAATTATTATAATAATATTATTTTCTGACTGTGAGTTATAAAGGGCTCATTGTCTCAAAAATACTTACTACTAATTATCAGTCTTTGAGAGAGCATGAATGACTACCATTTTATTTTTCTTAAGCAGTCTTAAGTGTACTCATGTAAGAAATAAATTTTTTTTAAAAAAGATGTTTTTATATGGAAGACAGAGTGACACAGAGGGAGGAAGAGAGAGAGACAGAGGGAGAGAGAGAGAGAGAGAGAGAGAGAGAGAGAGAGAATCTTCCATCCGCTGGATCACTCTCCAAACGGCTGCAACAGCCATTTCTGGGCCAGGCTCAAGATAGGAGCCAGGAACTCCATCCCAATCTCCGACATGGATGGCAGAGTCCCAGGTACCTGGCCAGCTTCTGTGGCCTTTCCAGGTGCATTAGCAAGAAACTTGATTGGAGCCAAGGAGCTGGGACTTGAACCAGCACTCCCATATGGGATGCAGCAGCCACAGGAGTGGTTTAATAATCTGCGGGATAAAGCTGGCCCTAAAAGGATGTTTTGTGAGTCGATTTTTCAAGCAAAGAAAGAAGAAAGGCAGGCAAAGAAAGAAAAGGGTAAGTTCTGAGGCAAAACAGAATGTAGAAGAAATATCTTGACTGATAGTGAGAGAATATTGTATATAAATACATAATGTTTACATTACTGTTTCTTTTTTGACTTGCTTTATATTCTTTAATTTTCCATCAGTCTTTAAGTGAACTTATAAACTGTACTAATTTTTTTCTAACAACCAGTTATTTGCTTTATGATTATATTATATGTTTTTCTGATTCAATTTTGCCTGTATCTTCATTATTTTCTCAATGATATCTTCTTCGTCTTTCCTTTAATGTCTCCCTTTTTGTTAGTTAATTTAGATCTGGAGATTTCCAAATCTGGAAGTTGCACAACACATATTTATATAAATTCATACATACATGCATTACCCTCAAATATTTAAGTTGTTCAGCCCATGTATATTGTTCCATTCACATTTTAATTGCTTCAGTCAAACATTTCCTTTCAATGTGTGTGGTAAAAAGCATTAAAACATATTTTGAGAAGTCAAGCATCTTTGAATGAGTGATTTTATTTTAGAAATACACCAAAGCAATCTCATTAACTAAATATTAGGGTGTTCTCATGATGTCTACATTTAATTGTGTTGCTTTCCCTCACTATAGACAATGAGTGTTGCATTATATATTGAAGGATACCTTGGCTGTTTCTAAATTATGGTTATATTTTACTGCATGAATACAGGAAAACAACGTTGTTTTAAAGTAGGTTGCATTGCCTTGCATTTCTCTGTGGGAAATTCCGGGAAGAAATGAAAATTATTTTAGCCACTGTAGCAGTGCCTACATCAAAATAGAATTATAATTATGTTGCAGGTGGAAAACGACTCAAGGTACCTGCAGAGTACAGATAAAGTGGTTCATTGGCCATCCATTTCCCAGGCGGTTTAGCTTAATCTGCAGAATACATATAATGCATATTAATCCAAATAGCCCTGAACTCCAGCCATTTGGAGAAAGTACACCTGAATTTGCCTTTAAGAATTTCTTTGGTAATGTATTTTTTTCTGGTTCTCATCATTATCACTGGGTATTTTTAAAACTATCTGGTAACACAC
Source organism: Oryctolagus cuniculus (assembly GCF_964237555.1). Taxonomy (NCBI): domain Eukaryota; kingdom Metazoa; phylum Chordata; class Mammalia; order Lagomorpha; family Leporidae; genus Oryctolagus; species Oryctolagus cuniculus. Next base: position 38,728,686 of record NC_091433.1, on the reverse strand, counting down.
ATTGCTATTCCAAAATGTTTATCTGGAATTTCCAACCTGCTGAGATTACCATACAATAAAGGGAGTAATGATGCCTGGCATGTGTGCTATGTCAGTTGTTCAGCGTCTCATATCAGAGCTAGAGATGCATGCATCTTCAGTCTGAATAATTATTGCAGACAGATAGTTCAAGGTAAGTGAAAAATTGCCAAAGTAGGAGACATTATATCTTTTTTTAAGATAGACTTCAGTGTCAAAAATAAAAGCACATCTTTCCCAAACCTACAAAACACTTGTGGTCTGTATACTACTAAGAAGTATTATATTAGGAACGGAACAATTACATTATGTTTTTTAAATTGCACTTACTATTAATAAATGGGTGGAATGAATGCAAATTTTCAAAATGGTATATAATAAAAAGAAATTCAGGGAGATTATTTCTTTGTTTTTTTTTTTTTTGTTATTGTTTTTTGTTTTTTCATTGGACACAAAGCAACACACTTCAAACCCTCTTATAACTTTTCATCCTACTTTCTAAGGGTTATTTTCTAGGCTGGTCTAAATCTTAACCCAGAAAATTAACAAGTAGAAACATATGTCCTTTCAACTCTTCATTCTCTCTTCTTAAGTTAAAAACAGAATAGTATTACTTTACAAAATCAGTTACTAGAAGATGAAATTTCTATAAATTATCCAGATATATCCTAAAACATTAAAAGGGAATGTGATTTCTTAGTTATGTTTTAATTTAATCTTACAACTGGAACAAGAAATTTGATAGATACTCCCAGGGGCACAGTGTCACATATTAATTAACAGAGCATTTTCCTACTGTAGAATATTTATTTTTATATTTCTCGAAAAAGGGAACATCTCCAAAGTAGTTAATGAGAATTCTTACAGATTATAATTGCTTATAATTTTTGACTTGATTTTTTTCTAGAATTTTCAGAAAGATTGAATGTTATTTAAGATTTTAAGTGACAGTGAATTCTACTGTCTCAATGTGAACTATCCCTAATTGAAAAATAAGTGTTGTGGCATGGTGGGTTAAGCCTTTGCCTGCAAAGCTGGCATCCAATATGAGTGTTGATTTGCAATCCGACCTCTCTACTTCCCAACCAGCTCCCTGCTAATGCACCTGGGAAAGCAGTGGAAGATGGCCCAAGGGTTTGAGCCTTTGCATGCACATGGTAGGCCCAGAGGAAGCTCCAGGCTCCTGGCTTCAGCCTGGCCCAACCCTGACCCTTGCAGGCATTTAGGGAGTAAACCAGGGGATAGAAGATCTCTCTCTCTCTCTCTCTTTCTCCCCTTCCTCCTCCACCTTCTCCTCCTCTCACTGTAATTCTGCTTTAATAAATAATAATAATAATAATAATGTTTTAAAAGATAAAACAAGTGGTATTACCACTAGTCATAAGATACTCACCACTTAAAACTTAGTGGGTCCAATGTGGGTGAATAATTTTCTCAATGGATTTTTTCAGAGAAAAATAATCAAATACACAATTTTCATGGAAACATAAATATTTTAAAAAATAATGCACAAGTGAGGAATCATTGCATGGCTGTCATTATTTTTTAGTATGCTTCATAGTGCCTTTGGCAAACATTTCTCTGTTCATTTGATCATCCTTCAATCCTGTCCCTAAGTTGTAAGTTTAGCCCTATTCCTTTTCTCTTAGATCCATGGGGATTTCTTTAATTAATTTTTTGGCTCTTTCCTTTGATAAACCCAATCTAGACAAATCCTTGACAGACATCTCTACAACATCACACATAGTTGAACACTCAATAGTGGGCAACTGTGGAGGATTTCTTCACATCTTTATGCATGAAGTTGTTCTAAAGCTCTCAAGGACCATCAGAGAGAGGATTCATTAGATTTGTGTCCTTTAATATTATTTTATTATTCATTAGTATTTTTTCTATTCTTTCTGGAGTATGATATCTGTCTTTAAATTTTATCATAAGAAATATAATGGAGGATATTATCTTATAACTCTTGTTACCTTATAAGTTATACCTGAAGTATTTAAGGGTGTTATTATGTGATTGCATTTTTAAAAATGCTTATATAATTTAAGCATTTTATGTGATTTTCTAATTTTTAATATCTTACCATATGACTATGCCTTCCCATTGTTAGGTATTTGAAACATAGAATCTGTATTAATATTATGGAATGTTTTGTTTAAAACTTAGTGCCTGACCCATAATGTTAGCACCCTCCCTTTTTCTGATTACCTGATTTCCCTATTCTTAAATGACTTGGAGCACAGGCTTAGAAACAAGATGGAAAATGTTTTCCCCTTACCTCAGCTACATGCCTTGCTAGAGTTTCTGAATAAGTTTTGTTATGATTCTCAATCTTTGTTCACTCACAGTATAATTGAATTGAGACCCAAATATTGTGTGTAGCCCACAATATGTGGACTCAAAGTGCCATTAACCCATTACCACACTGGGAAGGGGGGCTTACTGAAGAGAGATTAATTAGCTTTAACCCATTCACAGCAGTCATTTTTTCCCCAAACTAACCTGGTTATTCCTTTATTCTTAGACACATTGTTAGTATAGAGATCAAAAGAAGCAAACCAAATAACTTATTGATCTCTTGATCTGCAAGGATGATTATAGACCTGACAATTATGGTAGACATTATTGACATCCTGTATCTACATAAAATAGACTTGAAAGTTTTACCCTTTTCTCTGTTCTCCAGCAAAGTTTGAATAGAAATGGAATTAGCTGTTTCGTGAGGTTTTGGTAGAATTCAATTATGCAAACATCTGGATATGCTACTTTCGGGAAGTGTTTCCTTGATTCCGCTCTGAAGTGTTTTGTTCAAATGGCTTAGCTGTTTACTGTAATTGGTAAGTGTGATTCAGTGTTACTTTTCTTAGCACATAGTTCTAGTTCCCTTAGCTTACATCCTATCTGCTAGAAACCATTCATGCCATTTGCTTTTGGAAAGTCTTTTAACAAAAGCCCTCTTGACCTAATCACCTTCCCCAAATGCACCCTCCATCATCACAAGGGGTTAGTATTTTCACAAAAAAAAAAAAAAAAAAAAAAATTGAGGGGATGCATATATTCAGGCCACAGCAGCTTCCTAATAATCTGCTCACTATCTCTGTAAAGCAAAATTGGCCATTGCCTGTGAGGGTCCACCATTTGCCCCTACTTTTTTTGTAGTTGTAGGCAAACTACATAGGACCGGTCAGGTACATGTATCTTTCGAAGTCATTAAGGCAAATATGTGATTTTTTTTATTTTGCTTTGTCTCTTGAGATGCCATAATAGGAATATGGGATAAAAAACTGCCACAATTGTGCTAATGTCATATTTTCTCAAGAACATGTTGAACAAAACTCATATTTCTCATGAACACCCACATTAATATTCTTTTAAAAACCATTGGTTTACACAAAAACAATTCTATCAGTAGAGTTCAGACAAAGACAATTATTTAGGTTGGCAGTGAGGAAAACAAAACAGTTGTCTGTGAGCAATTATTCCGTGGAAGGAACACAGAAACTATTGTGTGTTCTACTCGAAAATCACTTATCTGGATTCATATTTCTTAGCTATAGAAGTACTTAATACTAGCATTTAATCACAGTGTCTTAATGTTTTTGTTCATAATTATATATTCTAAAAGAAGGTATGCTTATCATGTGAATTATACCTATCACTGCACTTCACGCTGACTTTTATTGGAATTTATAGGTATTGTTTTTATTTTAAGCACAATTATGTCAAATTGTATTACTTTAATGACAAGAGACAAATATTATTATAAAGGACATGACTCATAAAATCACCATCATAACCTTTATGTGTTCAGAAAATATATATAAAAGAGTACTTCAGAAAGTTTTTGGAAAAATGAAATCATATTTTTTCATAATACACATTTTCTACAAAATTTTGGAGGATTCTATAAATACATGAAATCAAAATGTACTCCACATTACAAAAGGAACAAAATTAAATGCAAAGCTCCTCTCATTATGCCCCTACCTCCCTTCGCCCAATTTTCTTTCCTTAAAAATTACCAATATCAGCAATTTTGGGTGATTGACATGTGCTTTAAAAGTTCTCTATATGGGGCCGGCACCGTCGCCCAGTGGGTTAATCCTCCGCCTGCAGTGCCGGTATCCCATATGGGCATCGGTTCTAGTCCCGGCTGCTCCTCTTCCAGCCCAGCTCTCTGCTACGGCCTAGGAAAGCAATAGAGGATGGCCCAAGTCCTTGGGCCCCTGTACCCGTGTGGTCCTGGTCTCCTGGCTTCAGATCAGCATAGCTCCGGCCATTGTGGTCATTTGGGGAGTGAACCAAGGGAAAGAAGACCTTTCTCTCTATCTCTTCCTCTCACTGTCTGTAACTCTACCTCTCAAATAAATAAATAAAATCTTAAAAAATGTTCAATATACACAGGGCTGACACTGTGGTGCAGTGGGTTAAAGCCCTAGCCTGCAGCGTCGGCATCCCATATGGACGCTGGTTTGAGTTTTGGCTACTCCACTTCCGATCCAGCTCTCTGATATGGCCTGGGAAAGCAGTAGAAGATGGCTCAAGTGCTTGGGCCCCTGCACACATGTGAGAGACCCAGAAGAAGCTCTTGGCTCCTGGCTTCAGATCAGCTCAGCTCTGGCCATTGGGGCCATTTGTTGAGTGAAGACTTCTTTCTCTCTCTCTCTCTCTCTCTCTCTCTGGCTCTACCACTCTATGTAACTCTGTCTTTCAAATAAATAAAATGAATCTTTAAAAAAAATAAAATAAAAAGTTCTATTTATACAAACAAATGGCCGGTTTTGAGTTTCCTTATTTGATTTATGACAGCTTACACTCTATTTATATTAATGATAAATGTATAACAACACGCATATGACCATTGAAATTAAAATTCTGCAGAGCCTTAAAACAAACCAAGAAAATTTAGGAACACTTAAACAATATGTTGTACAATATTCCTACAGTTAATTATGTATAATTAGGTAATTAAAATAAAAGTTATATAAAATTATATTTGTTTCCAAGTATTACTATTATTAGCATCTTGCAAACTTCAGTTGAAGTGCTAAATAATTTTACAGGTTTCCATTGTCATTGATTTAGTGCATTCATTAACATTCAAATAGTGTGTATAACTTTTAAGGAATAATGCCAACAGAATATCATACCAGATGTTTTCCAGTGTATTGAGGATGACATTCCTTATTAACTGTCTTGGGAAATGGAAATCAGGCTTAATTTTGATGTTTTGATATACATTTACCATTTTGTTCCTTGGACCACACAGTGAATTGTCCAGGTGTACTCACTGTAGGCATTATTACAAAGTTGGCATAGGATATTTAATTCATGAGTGAGCTCAGGATATGTCATGTGGAATACAGTGATGTGCACTTTGGCCTTCAAAGCAATCTTCACAAAAGACTCGGAAAATCCCCAGGCTAATATACTAATCTCATATGGAATGCAAATATTACATTTGAAAGGTTGTTCTACTTTGGGACAAAAAAATATTTTGATCTAATGTTGAAACAGAACTTCAGTACAAAGGCTATAGTGAGTATTTAACTAAATATAAAATAATAAATTTCATGGATTTCGCATATGCTTTAGGTACTTTTATATATTTTAAGAATGCAATTGTTAAAACATGTAGTTCAGCTCATTTTTATATTTCCAGAGCATGGCATATATTTCTTGTATATGTGCTTGTGATTTTCACTTCTTTGCTTCTAGTTAAATATATATTTTTAGAAATTCTCAAGTTATTCTGAGTTATTCAACATTTGCTTTAATTACAGATTTATAATTAAGTAAAGTATCACTAAATTCCTTATAGCAGGTAAATATGTTTTTCCATTAATTCACATGTCAGTCAGTTAAGGTATTTTCAATTTGAGTAACATTATTGAACTCAAATTAGATTTTTTTAAGATTTATTTATTTATTTGAAAGAGATACATAGAGGGAGAAGGAGAGGCAGAGAGAAGAAAGTCTTCTTTCCCCAATTGGCTGCAACGGCTGGAGCTGCGCTGATCTGAAGCCAGGAGCCAGGAGCTTCTTCTGGTTCTCCCACGTCGGTGCAGGGGCCCAAAGACTTGGGCCATCTTCTACTGCTTTCCCAGGCCATAGCAGAGAGCTGGATCAGAAGAGGAGCAACTGGGACTCGAACTGGCACCCAGGTGGGATGCCAGAACTACCGGCAGCAGCTTTACTTGCTACCCCGCAGCACCGGCCCCAAACTAGATTTTAAAAAATCTATTTAATTTCTCTCTATTACGATATAAATAGTCACTCAAATCTTTAGTTTTACAATAGTCTGTTAGCACACAATTAAGGTAAACTAAAAGCCGGTCTCCTATCTCAATATTCATCTTCATTTCCCCAGGTAACTCTGCTTCTACTCAAGCCAAATGTCTACCTCTGGACAAATCATTATGGGTACTCTGACTTGGCCAGATTGAGTCTCAGGTGCATCTCTGTAGGCATTAGAGGTAAGTTTCATATCAAGTGGGTGAACGGCTCCTCTAAAAACAAACAAACCAAAAAGAGATTTGGGATTTGGCCTCAAACTTAGACACATAACCTCTGATTGTCATGAGAGCTCATCTCTCTCAATCTACAAAGGTTGCATCCTTTAATCAATAATGACAGGGGTGAAAAAGACACTGCTCCGTGTTGCCACTTTGTAAACTCCCTCAATTTCTCCATCTCAGGAAAAACTTTTGAACCTTTCACTCTCCTGCTGAAAAACTGATGAACTCACCTTTGCTCTTAGGATAAGTCAATTCATAACCCTTTCCTTTTTATTCTTTATTTGATATGTTCTGTGTTTCTTCAGCTATGCTTCATCCTACACTCTATTATTTTGTAGTACTAGCTTTTTTTTCTTTAAATGCACAGATTTTACTATATTCTTTCCACTTGGCATCTAAATATGCTGAACATATCTACCTGTATCAGTCTCTTCAGTAAGCTCACAGCTTGTCTTTTTTTACTTCTTTATTTATTTGTATGTAGACAATTAAGTTTCTTTTCACTTTTATCATAGATTGTTAACTCTGGTATGTTGCCATGGAATAAAGCCAGCTAGTGAGCTTCTGACTATACCTAAATCTGATCTTGTACTTTTTGTCCAACATCTGTATTTTACTACATAAAATATGTATTTTTATAATAAATATAATATATAGTAAAATACAACAAATTAGAATAATACTAATTTTCCTATGTATATGAATTAGTATAATTATTATATACATTAATTATACTATGTAGTGTTATATAAATAATATCTATATACTAAAATTAGTATTATATTACTTAGTATTATAAGTATTTATGTGTGTGTGTCTAGGAAAATTTTGAACACACCACACTTATTAGGACCAAGACATTAAAATGTTTATGAAAATGATCATATGCCCAAGTTTAAGCTTGAGATACAAGTGTTTATGAAATGAATCTTCATTTTGTCATTTACAAAACTTATATCATGAAGGCAGGTTTCAAATTAGGTATACTATGGAGTTTTCCAATCTCCCATAGTTCTGGTCAATGATATGTTGTCCATATTTTGAAAACTATAGAAATGGGTGAATGTTCTTCTGGTCATGCCATTATGCAATTTTTTCAGGCACACAAAAGTTGACAGAATCAAGGTAGACGAAGGCAGAGGGAATGAAACTTTAAAATAAAGTTTTAATAATTTGTATTTCCTTTTATCTCTAATCTCCTTTTCATGCAAACAACTTTTAAGAAACATTTTTTCTTGTTTTTGTGCTATTTTTATATCCTCCACATTCCAGTAACTGCTTCTCCTATGTTGCAATTCATGACAGTGACTCAGTGGTCTCCCTGATTTAGAGGTAAACACATTCTTGCATGCTGACCACTCAGTTGGTAATAAATATTCCTGAAATTATGGAGTCAGTTGTTCACTTTTTCTGGCAAAATTACTATAGTAGTAGGCTGATTCCTCAGCAATGTTTAAAGGCATTATAAATAGCATCATTGCAGACTATATTTGATTACTGTTCTGTCTTGCTCTGACTGATCAACTTATGTTTTTCAAAATGAAAAAAAAAAGTTCATTATTTTTTGTGTCTTTTCATCCTTCCAGAATCTGGTGTGATTTATGATAAAACTTCAACAAAAATAAGAAAAAAGAAAGAAAGAAAGAAAGCGACCCACCAAGGAGCCAACAATGATACCTCTGAAGCTTCAGATTTTTATCCACTTTTTTGAAATAAATATTTGGGCCTAATAGACTGAGATCATGCTATCTTTTCAGGACAGAACCATAGGGAAAGGATAACCCTTAAACTTTTCTATCCATTTGTTCCACTCACATTTCCTGTATGCACATATGATGGTTTGCCTAAAAGATTAAATGAACAATGAATTCATGAAGCACATCTGAAAGTTATTGAAATATAGTCAACATTATTTTAATTGTATAGTTCCATTAGACTGACAAATATATAGAGTCATGTTACCATGAATATGTAACATTTTCCATCACCCCAAAAAGTTGATATACGTCACTTTAGGTCTACCTTTTCCTAATCTCTGATTTATCTGTTCTCCATGGCTTTAGATCAGTTTGCTTCCTTTAGAATTTTATATATGAGATATATTAACAACCTAAGGCTGCTGTTAAAAAAAAAAATCACCATAGACTTAGCAGCTGGAAACAACAGATTTTCAAACAGTATTTTCAAGCAGTTCTGTAAGCTGGAATTCTAAAACCCATCAGAGCTACATTTCACTGATAAATATTTCATGTCTTTTAAGCATTTCACATAAACTCATTGTATTCTTGTTATTGTACTGTAGGAGTTCTTTAAATATCCTAGATACAATTGTCTGTCAGATTATTGGTGATTTATATTTTCTTACAGCTTATAAATTATGTGTCCAAAATATTTTAAGCAAGACAACTTTGATTTTGTAAGTACATAACATATTTTTCAATTGTGTTTGTACTTTTTGCATCTTACCAAAAAAATTTGGTACTTTAAAATTATGAATTATCTCATAGAAATCATATATTTTATGACAATTACTGTTACATGTAGTTAATTTATGTGTTGGAGGAAGAGAGAGAGAGAGGTTATTGAGGTTCATTTCTCTCGATACAAATGACCACATATTAAAGTCACAGTTTTTGAAAACATTATTGAATTATCTTGGTACATTTGGAGACATAATTGTTCATAAGTGTGTGAGTCAATTTCTAGACTCTCTGATCTATTTTATTGATTTTTATGACTCTGCTTTCACCACTCTGTCTCGATTCCTATAGTTTAATAGAAAATGTTGGTATATTACATTTTATTGATGCTTAAACTATTTATGTTAATTACTATGAGAATGTTTATTGAATTTTTATATTACATTTATGGGTTTTTGCATTTTTTCTTTTACTAGCTTTTATTTATACTTAATGCATTTTAAGCTCTGTTTTTAGATACACTGCATTCTCACTTAGAATGCTCTCATCTCCTTTTCACCATGTTATCATTATTAAATAGTCACTGTGATCCATATTATCCAAGCTCTACTTTGTCTGCTATCACTGTAAAATCTCATGTCTTTAATAAGCAAAATTTTCATGGTATGTCTATCTTCTTTCTCATAATTTCAGGGTTTATGTGTTTTTATAATTAACATGAACTTTTTAAACCATATACATGGATATAAGAAATTTTTGCACCCAAATACACTTCCCTTTTAATTCCATATCCCCCTGAATGTTTTGAAATATCCCTGTATTTAAGCATTGTGATTTATAACCAATCTGTAAAAATCATACTTCTAATGAAATAATTTCTATTTCCTATTTAGCGTAATTATTATGTTAGGATTTACATATGCCATTATGATTCATACTTTATTTATCTCATTTATTTGTTTTCCCTTCTCCCTTATCCTTCTAATTTCTTTTTCAGCAATTAAAATCATTTATGTGTTATCCTTTTGTCATCTACATCATTATGAGGTATACTTAATTTTTGCTTTTCTGTGGATTCTTGGAGGTTTATATGCTTAATATTTTATAATCTACTTTCTAAATATATTATACAATTTCATAACATAAAAATTTAAAAATGTACTTCCATATTCCTCTTCTATCTTTTGGGTAATCATACAAAAAAGTGCCCACTATTCAGAAACCTTGGGGTAACACTGTGCAGGTGAGCTGTGGAGTAACATGAGTATTGTGGTCAGACCAGGTAAAGGCAAAGAGTGGTTGGGAAGATGTGCTTAGAGGAATTGTCAAGAAGGCATCCTTTAGGTCCAGGATAGAAAGGAAAGAATTTGTAAGGGGTACTTGGGAGAGGAGAGTGTAGGGATTTGGCCCAACTGGGTATGTGGGATGGACACTGGCATTAATACATCAGGTCCTGTACTATGCGATAAGAGTCATCTTTTTTTTTTTTTTTAAAGGGGTGGAGAGGTGGGCAGAGGAAGGTCCATGATGTGAAGTATACAGGTTTGTACTTTATCCCTGGTGGGAACGGAGAAGATGCCCCCAAGCAGTGGAGAAGGTCCCTGCCTAAAGTTGGGTTGGGGCACTTAGGAAGGATGAGAAAGGAATGAAGGAGAGAAGTATCTCTGAAGGAGCAATATAAGGGGGGATCTTACTAGGTGAACCAATAAGGCCTTTCATGCTAACAACAGAGACTGAGGAAGGAAGGAAGGAATGGACCACAATCTTCATTTAAAACAGATAAGAGGGGCCAGTGCTGTGGCCCAGCGGGTTAAAGCCCTGGCCTGAAGCTCCAGCATCCCATATGGGCGACAGTTCTAGTCCCAGCCGCTCCTCTTCCAATCCAGCTCTCTGCTATGGCCTGGGAAAGCAATAGCAGGAGCCCAAGTCCTTGGGCCCCTGCCCACACATGGGAGACCCGGGAGAATCTCCTGGCTCCTAGCTTCAGATCGGTGCAGCTCCAGCCATTGTAGCCATCTGGGGACTGAGCTATGGATGGAAGACCTTTCTCTCTGTCTCTACCTCTCTCTGTAACTCTGTCTTTCAAATAAATAAAAATAAAACCTTTAAAAAAAACAGATAAGAAAGAATCTTGCTGGCCAGATACTGTCCTTATTATCCTCGGGTCCCTGGACTCTGTGATGGTGGCTGTGGAACCCAGGCAGCCTCATTTTCTTAAGTTAACAGAGATGAGAAGTCCTGTGCCAAAGAGATTTGAACAGAGGACTGTTCCAGAAAGAGGGGTTTCTCCCCCTGTGGGCAGTCCATCTTCCAGTGACCCCACTGTTTGCAATTGAGATGAAAGTTAGGGGGAGGCCTTGGGTTATGGCAGCTTCTGGCCTAATGTCCAGTATTGCCCCATTTAATACAGGCCCCAGGAGGGCTAGAGCCTTGTGCTGAGGTGGACTTTTGAGTTGGAACAGGCCTTGCCCCAGTGGCCAGCATTGTCACATGACTAACAGAGACCCAGATGGGTGGGACTTGGCTTGCGATTGAGATCTTGGTGCACTACAGAGTCAAGCATCTGAAACTTGAGTTTTTTGTTTCCTTCAGAGTTCTTAATTCCTTGTCTCTATTGTTAAAAACACAAAAAAACTGCATCTATAAAGTCCCTGTTGGGGAAGAAGGAGGTTGTGGACCATCTTGTAATTTTTGGAGTTTGCAGCCAATATCTGGAGCTGACTGGGACATAAAGTGGGAATTTAAAAACAGTCATCCCTGTGGGAAATTGGGATCAGTGTTAGTATACTTTGTCATTGCCTCTGTAAGGTGGGGCATAAATACAGCAGGGCTTCACTGTGTTCCTAGGTAACCTCTTGGATCTTCTCATAATTAACCTGTTTATGGCTGCTGTCATCCATGGCCACCAGCAGGCATGAGATCATGTGGGCTCAGGCTTGTAGCCTCATGTCCCCAGGTTGCTAAGTCCAATTCAGGTTAGGGTTGCTTCTGGGGACAACTCAATTTCTAGGTGTCTGCCTGGGGTCTAGCAGTGCACTTCATCTGCATGCTGTTTGGCAGCACAGGGGATTCATTCAAATTTATCTGGAATTAGGGTAGAGGATAGAATAGCTATAGGACAGAGTCAGGCAGAGCAATCCCTTATGATATTTGGGGGCATTCTCTGAGAATGAGCCTAGACATTCCTCAGACTTACCAAGGTCAGATAGAAGGGCACAGAGACCCTAACCAGACCTTCCACCCCAGCCATCTCCTTCAAGGTGGGGAGGGGTTCGGGCTGCACAGTTCAGAGTGCATGTGAAGAGGAGATAGGGCAGCGGAGGAGACGGGGTGGACTCTCATGAGGAATTAGGTGGGTAGATCAGAGAGGAGTCATGAGACTGAGGCTGAGGCTTGGGATGGGGCAGGGGGTAGGGCGGAGAGTCATCTGCAGGGTCAGGGGGTCGGGGTCAGGGTCAGAGGGGATGAGATGAGGGGGGGAATGGTGGGGTGAGAGTCTTACAAGGGGGAGATTTTTTTCTTCCTTGGGGATAAATAGATAAAGAGATTTGTGGGAAAAAGAGGGTTGAGGGGTGGCAACTGTCCCTGCTGCCGCTGGTGGGGTAGGAGAGGAAAAGGGGCCAGAAAGAGAGAGGGATGGAGTGAGCAAACGGTAGTGTCCCTGAGTCACTGGCTTCTCAGGTGGAAGAAGAGAGGGGAAGGGTGGGAAGGTAGAAAATTTAAGGGGAGGCTCTAGGCCTTCTTCCTCCATGAGAACTTAGAGTGAGTAAAATTGACCCCGAAGGAGGAAAAAGCCTAGACATAAGAGACCTCTGACCATTTGCCATTTCTCTGTGTAAAACTATTAAGATCGCAGAGAATTTGGACATCAAAAGTGCCCAATTCTGGCCATTTTGAGTCATTATCTAGTTCATATTGAGGCCAAATTTTAGTACAGAGGTTAATTAATTTCTTCCACTTTATCTCTCTATTTAGGCCCAGGTTGCATAAGCTTTTTTAAAAGGCAGGCCAGAGAGGAGTTGGGTGAAATGTGAAAAATTTTGGAACCCATGTTTGGGCAAAATATGGCCTGAGGGAAATGGGTCCTTTCACAGGGTGTCCCACAGGAAAGAATTGCCCCAACTGAGAACCCAAGTTCTGAGTCCTTGAAGAGGAGAGAATGAGAATCCCCACGCCTAGACTGGCATCCCGGTTCTATGCTGCGGCGATGAACATTTTCCCATGCGAGGGAAACTGGCCAAGCACCCCAGGCCCTAAAAGGGGGGATGAACCAGTCATGAGCATCGCCCCAGCCCACTTCAGGTGACAGAGGCCTTTCTTACCAATCTGATGGGTTGAGAATGAGATCTGATATTGTATGCAGCCATGAGATCTGGCAAAGGGTTCTGGCTGTATATTCATTAGGAAGCTGAGAAAGTGCAAGTGGGAGTGAGAAAGTGACGTAGGCTGTTCTCAGCTCATACAGGAGGTCTTGGAGGAGTGCCTCCCAAGCCATTCCAGGTCACTCCAAGGAAGACAGCTCAGAGACTCCTGGAAGTTGCACACCGCGCCCCCTCCCCGAGAAGCCAGGTCAGAAATGGAGGTAGAAAGGGAGCTAGACTCTAGGATACCCTGTTGGGCTGTCAGAGTCCGGTTTTCACCTGAGGAAGTTTGACCCTCACCAGCCACCCTGGTCATAGGCTCTCAGTCATCCACCAGGTTATTCTTTTGTTCTATATTATTCTATAATGTAGCTAACCTGTGTGATTTTCATCAACTTAATTATTGTTAGGTAAAGTATGTACTACCAAGATTACTCTGATTACTCAATCAAAAATTAATCTGAGCACTGTTGTGAAGGGACTTGATGTAGTTATGTTAGGTAGGAAGTCAGATATGAGCTTATGTGTGTGTAACAGGCCATATGTCCAGCATATGCATCTGCATCTCAAAGTCATCCTGACAATGTTTCAGGGGAAGCCCGGTATTCACATTCTGCCCTGCCCCCTTCTACCTGATAACCTGCCAGGTGGAGGTCCCTGCCCCTTCTGCCTGGCAATCTTCCACAGTCTCCCAGATGCAGCCCAGTATCTGCATTTCAAACACCCTGCTCTGGATCCCGATTCTCTAGGGGGTCCTGCTTGCCCTTCCTCTAAGCTTCTTAATATTTACATTTATAAAATCCTTTGTTTCAGGAGATGTATGAAGACAAACACCCATCTCCTTAAAAACCCCCATCCTCAACCTGACGGGGCACGCTCAGCCCTCTGCCTCTCTGCTGAGCCACCTGCCTTACCTGGTCAGGTGTAATCTCTCCACTCAACCATGTAACCTCGCTTTCCCCCGCCCCCTAGGGCAAGTGACTGGGCACACACAGGTTCTTCAGGTTCTGTCTGGAGAGGTGCCCATCTGTCCTTACAGATGTCCCTTCCCTAATAAACCTTGCTACTTTTTACTTTCCACTACTCTCTGTCTCACGCCTGAATTCTTTCTTGCGCAAAGACAAGAACCCTGCCATTCTCCGGTAACAGTTAATGTGGACAAGCATTGACCTCATACTGGAGAAATTACTCTGGGTTACTCAGGTGGTTCATTCTAGTCAAATAAGGTTGTAACAGCAGAAGAGGAGCTCTAAAATTCAGAGAGATGAAACAGAGGGAAGACATTGGGAATGAGAGAACCTCCAACACCACCCCCTATCCCACCATTGCTAAAGGAAGAAAGGATACACAGAAAACAGCAGAAGGAATGTGGATCACCCTGAGAAACAAAGATCAGCCCCTTGGTGATTGCCAGATGCAAATGGGTTCCTCAGTGCCAGCAGTGACAGGCAATGAATCTTGACAAATGAATGAGCTGGGGATCAGACTTCAGGAAAGTAGTTCAGCCCTAATGAGGTTATAAGTAAAAGCATGGATAACATGGTGTGTTAAATATCTGTTATTGAAGAGATAATAACCAGAAGTTACATGACAATCTCTAGGTCAAACAACTGTCTCGAATCTATCTTTTAAATCCATTTTCCCTGAAAATTTCCAGGTACCTTCACATTCAATGATTAACCAAATGAACATGTAATTTTAAACTGTATGTAAAGATATATTAATGATCAATAATTTTAAAATATTGTATTAATTATATGAAGCAGGTTTTTGACCTGGAGGTTATGAAAACTCCATCATTAATAGGCATAACTGGATTCAGTCCTCAGCTCCAGCTCCTGACTTTAGCTTTCTCCGAATGCAGACTCTGGAAAGCAGAGGTGATGGCTCAAGTACTTGGGTACCTGCCATTCAATTGGAGGACAATCCTGACACTTAGCTTCGATTCAGCCCAGCCCTGGCCTTTGTCAGCATCTAGAGAGTGAGCCAGCAGATGGGAAATCATCCTCTCTCTCTCTCTTTCTCTCTCCCTCTCATCTGTGTCCCTCTATAATTTGTGTGTGTGTGTGAGTGTGTGTGTATGTTATCTGTTTCAAATAAAAAGAAAAACTATTCTATTAATTACAAAATTTCAGTCATTAGTTAATCACCATGTTACATGGTTCTCTTTTTTATCTACTAACTGAATATAGTAGTTGACTATAGGGACAGGATGCATTATAAAGATAATATTAGTTGTCTTCAGATATGGTATAGCTGGTTTGGAAACCACACACAGAAACAGCAGTAATCGAAAAAAGTCCAAAGTATCTAATCTGAAATGAACATTTTCTAGGTTTTAATATTCACTATAAATTAAATTTTTGTGACTGAAGAATATATGTAGGGGATTTCTTTCATTAAAATTATGATTAACATTCATTTTAGATATTTTTTTCTTTGTATGTTGAGTCATCTGCTTAAGATATACTTTTTTCTGTACAACAATAGTTTCAATGCTGATTATAGTGACTTACACTAAACTACTGAAACTGAACCACAGTGGACAATAAGTGCCAATGTGATTAGAGCTGACAAAGCTTGTATGTAATTTGTATCTGCTGATAGAAACCTGAAATGCTGCCAGTGAAGCAAGATCTTTTGTGTAAGTGTATTTCTTTGGGGAAATTGGAAGAAATATGAAAAATAAATTAGGAGAAGGAGAATAGAGGCTGAGGAAAGAAAAGAAATTAGAATGGAAAGTCTTCAGATGACTCAGGAAGGATAAAATGGGACAATTGATTTATGGGCTTCAAACATGTACGTAAGTTATATTAGCCTAATGTGGATTACAAATAAATGGAAGACATTGGTGTTAGCATACTTACAAAATGTCAACATTTCTAGTACAGAAACATTACCATAGAGAACCACAAAAATTATTTTAAAACTAAAATACTGTAAAATTTGACTTTAGAGGTGGATTAAATGATGAACTCAGGCACAGCATTGAGTGCTGGGTTATGGATCAACTTTAGAATATACATATTGAGAGGCAATTGATTGAAATAATTCAAGTTTCATATTAAAGTATTCATACTACAAATATTTTAATATTTCATTAAAGTATATTATGCCATATTCAGTATGCCTGCCTAATAAACAAAGGGAGGATTGATATGAAAGAGAATTTATGTTCTTAAAAGCAAATACACTTGGCTTTCATCTTATTTCACAAATTTTTTTGTAAATCATAAAAGGTTTTGACTTGTATTTCCCTTAAAAATTATCTCCAAAAATTCCCCTAAATGATACTAATCATTAATTCTTTTCAAATGTTGAAATTCTTACTTCAATAATTCTAAGAAATTTGAAACATGCTGTAATGATAAAATAATTTATATTTAGAATACTGTGTATCAACCACAGAAATACATAAACAATAATAGCTGTGGAGAAGCCAGGAGAAGATAGTTTAAAACAAGTTGAGATACAGCTGGTGCCATGGCTCACTTGGTTAATCCTCCGCCTGTGGCGCCAGCACCCCAGTTTCTAGTCCTGGTTGGGGCACCGGATTCTGTCCCGGTTGCTCCTCTTCCAGTCCAGCTCTCTGCTGTGGCCCGGGAAGGCAGTGGAGGATAACCCAAGTGCTTGGGCCCTGTACCCACATGGGAGACCAGGAAGAAGCATCTGGTTCCTGGCTTCGGATCGGTGCAGCAAGCCAGCCGTAGCAACCATTTAGGGGGTGAACCAATGGAAGGAAGACCTTTCTCTCTCTTTCTCTCTCTCTCTAACTCTGCCTATCAAAAAAAAAAAAAAAAGTGGAGACAGTGTAGTTTCACAGAAGAGTTAGGGAAAAAATGGCAGAAGAAACTATACCAAAATTAAGAGGGACACAGTGGACCTATGGGGAGGATGTGGGAACCCACGGCTTGGGACTCCAGCAGCCAAGAGCCTACACACCAGCGCTGGAAAGTGAGGAGAGACGAGACTGCAACAGCCCAAAACACTAGCGAAAAAGCAGCAGGAATAGCCTAGAGGTAATCAGGCTTAGAGCCCCTTGGGGGAAAGTATACCAGCCAAACTAAAGGAAGAGAGAAGGGAAAAAAAAAAAAAAAAAAAAAAAAAAAAAAGGACTGTATGGACATGTTTCTCTTTCTCTGATCACCTTACAAAGGCATACAAGCCAATAGAGTGGGTGCCATTTTGGACATATGTAGCAGCTGTGCCAGCTCATGTCATGCCTAGCAATCAGCCGAGCGGAGACTCCTGACTCTGGTGGTGTGAAATAACAGGGGACTAGGAGCTTGTGACTGTGTAAAGCTTCTGAACTGGGACTGTGAAAAAAAACTGAGGGTGTATAGGAGAACTCACTGTGTGACTGAGACTGAGCAGTTTCAGTGGGAGACTCCGCAAGCTCGGGGGTTCCTGGTTACCTGGTGGGAGACATTGCTTGGGAAGCTGAACTTACACTGAGGACTGAACAGATCCTTTGTGTGGTCCTTGGGACAGAGCAGATGAATATTACACCCACTGGGGCTAGTGCTCAGGCACTAATCTCCATTGAGGAGAAGAGATCAGCTAAGCAGAATATACTTCCCTTTTGATTAAAAAAAAAAAAGAGAGAGAGAAGATTTACAATGCCAAATCTGGTAATGTCACCTTAGGCACTGCTTAACCCTGGAGAACTGAACAGAGCTTTCTGGCCACACCAAATACAAGCCTCTAGAGATTCACTGAAAGCAGACAGTCCACTTATCTACAGAGTCATAGTACAATGATAAAAGCCATCATAGCAGGAAAAAAAATATAAAAAGAAGAAGAAGAAACAAACGGGTATTTCCACAAAAGATATTCAAAACAATTGAGAGAGGGATCCTCCCAAATTCTTTCTACAAAGCCAGCATCACCTTAATTCCTAAACCTAAAAAAGATGCAACAGAAAAAAGAGACTTGCAGATCAGTTTTCCTGATGAACATGGATGCACAAATACTCAATAAGATTCTAGCCAATAGAATCTAACAACACATCAGAAAGAATATCCACTCAGACCAAATGGGATTTATCCCTGGTATGCAGGGATGGTACAACATTCACATATCAATCAATGAGATGCACCATATTAGCAAACTACATTATAAAAACCATATAATTATCTAAATAGATGCAGAGAAAGCATTTGATAAAATACAACACCCTTTCATGATGAAAAATCCAAGCAAATTGGGTATAGAAGGAATACTCCTCAATACAATCAAGGCAATTTAAGACAAACCCATGGCCAGCATCATACTAAAAGGGGAAAAGTTGGAAGCATTCCCACTGAGATCCAACATCATACAGGGATGCCCACTCTCACCACTGCTATTCAATATAATACTGGAAGTTTAAGCCAGAGCCATTAGGCAAGAAAAAGAAATTAAAGGGATACAAATTGGGAAGGAGGAGGTCAAACTATCCCTCTTTGCAGATGACATGATTATTTAGGGGATCCAAAGAACTCTACTAAGAGACTATTGGAACTCATAGAAGAGTTTGGTAAAGTAGCAGGATATAAAATCAATACACAAAAATCAACAGCCTTTGTATATACAGACAAAGCCACAGCTGAGAAAGAACTTCATTTTTTTAAAGATTTTATTTATTTTATTTGAGTTAGAGTTACAGACAATGAGAGGGAGAGCCAGAGAGAAAAGTCTTCCTTCTGTTGGTTCACTCCCCAAAAAGCTACAATGGCCAGATCTGCACCAATCCGAAGCCAGGAGCCAGGAGCTTCTTCCTGGTCTCCCACATGGGTGCAGGGGCCCAAGGACTTGAGCCATCTTCTACTGCTTTTCCAGGCCACAGCAGAGAGCTGGACTGGAAGTGGAGCAGCCAGGAATAGAACTGGCATTAACCTACTACGCCAAAACACCAGCCTCTGAGAAAGAACTTCTAAGATCAATCCCATTCACAACAGCTACAAAAAATCAAATACTCTGGAATAAACTTAACCAAGGATGTCAAAGATCTCTACAATAAGAATTACAAAACTTTAAAGATTCATTTTAATTATATTTATATACAGAATATCAACTCTATACTTAATAAAGATTTCAACACTTTGCACCAAAACAGACACACAAAATATAAAGAACTGTTTAAAGACTAGTTTTACTGTTAATTCTCATAGTAAAACACATTAAGGACAGAGGTCTTACATGGGAAGCAAGTGCACAGTGACCCCTGTTGTTGATTTAACAATTGACTCTCTTATTTATGATGTTAGTGACCACCTGAGGCTCTTGTCATGAGCTGCCAAGGGTACGGAAGCCTCTTGAGTCCACCAACTCTGATATTATGTAGACAGGGCCATAATCAAAGTGGAAGTTCTCTCCTCCCTTCAGAGAAAAGTACCTCCTTCTTTGATGGCCCGTTCTTTCCATGGGATCTCACTCACAGAGGTCTTTCATTTAGGTCATTTTTTGCCATAGTGTCTTGGATTTCCATGCCTAAAATGCTTTCATGGGCTTTTTAGCCAGATATGAATGCCTTAAGGGCTGATTCTGAAGCCAGAGTGCTGTTTAGGGCATTTCTCAATCTATGAGTTTGCTGTGTGTCCCACTTCCCATGTTAGATTGTTTTCTCATTTTTAATTCTTTCTTTTATTATTAGCAGACACTTCGTCTTACTTATGTAATCCCTTTGACACTTAATCCTATCCGTATCATCAGTTATGAACTTAAACTGATCACTTTAACTAGTAAGATGGCATTGGTAATTGGAATCCCATAGCAAGTTTTTAGCTTTATCCTTAGTGGTAAGTCCAAGGAAACATGTGCTGAACTGTACATCTCCTCCCTCTCTTATTCCCACTCTTATATTTAACAGAGATTAATTTTCAATTAAATATAAGCACCTATTACTAATTCTGTGTTAATTAAAGAGTTCAACCGATGGTATCAAGTAGAAAAAAAAGCTAAAAAGAATAAAATAGTAAGCTGTTCCTCGACAGTCAGGACAAGAGCTGATCAAGTCATTGCTTCTCATACTGTCAGCTTCACTTCTAAAGGTTTCTTTTTAGATACTCAGTTAATTGTCACAGATCAGGGAGAACATTTGATATTTGTCCCTTTGGGACTGGCTTATTTCACTCAGCATGATGTTTTCCAGATTCCTCCATTTTGTTGCAAATGACCAGATTTCTTTTCTTTTTTTTTTTTTTTAACGTTGTGTAATATTCCATAGAGTACATATCCCATAATTTCTTTATCCAGTTTTTTGTTGATGGATATTTAGTTGATTCCATGTGTTAGTTATTGTGAATTGAGTGAAATAAACATGAATGTGAAGATGGCTCTTTTATTTGCAAATTTAATTTCAGGTGGATAAATTCCAAAAAGTGGGATGGCTGGGTCATACGGTAGGGCTATATTTAGATTTCTGAGGAATCTCCAGACTGTCTTCCATAGTGGCTTTACCAGTTTGCATTCCCACCAACAGTGGGTTAATGTCTCTTTTTCACTACATCCTCGCCAGCATCTGTTGTTGGTAGATTTCTGTATGTGAGCCATTCTAACCGGGGTGAGGTGAAACCTCATTGTGGTTTTGATTTGCATTTCCCTGACTGCTAGTGATCCTGAACATTTTTTCATATGTCTGTTGGCCATTTGGATTTCCTCTTTTGAAAAATGTCTATTTAGGCCCTTGGCCCATCTATTCAGTGGGTTGTTTTTTTTGTTGTTGTTGAGGAGTTTCTTGGTCTCTTTGTAGATTCTGGTTATTAACCCTTTATTGGTTGCATAATTTGCAAATAATTTCTCCCATTCTTTTGGTTGCCTCTTCACTTTCCTGACTGTTTCTTTTGCAGTGCATTAACTTCTCAATTTGATCTAATCTCAGTTGCTAATTTTGGCTTTGACTGCCTGTACCTCTGGGGCCTTTTCCAAGAAGTCTTTACCTGTGCCAATATCTTGAAGGGTTTCTCTAATGTTCTCTAATAATCTGATGGTGTCGGGTCATAGATTTAGATATTTAGTTCATGTTGAGTGCATTTTTGTGTAAGGTGTAAGGTAAGGGTCTTGCTTAATTATTTCTGAATATGGAAATCCAATTTTCCCAGCACCATTTATTGAATAGACTGTCCTTGCTCCAAGAATTGGTTTTAGCTGCTTGATCAAAATATAAGTTGGCTATAGATGTTTGGATTGATTTCTGGTGTTTCTATTCTGTTCCATTGGCATATCCATCTGTTTTTGTACCAGCACAAGGCTGTTTTGATAACTGCCCTGTAGTATATCTTGAAATTGGGTATAGTGATACTTCTAGCTTTGTTTTTGTTGTGTAAGATTGTTTTACCTATTCAAGGTCTTCTGTGCCTCTGTATGACTTTCAGCATCATTTTTTCCAGATCTGAGAAGAATATCTTTGGTATTTTGATTGATATCACATTGAATATGTAAATTGCTTTTGGATGGGAGAGGGAGTAGGAGGTGGGATGGTTTGGTGAGTGGGAGGGCGGGCATGGGGGGAAGAACCGCTATAATCCAAAAGTTGTACTTTAGAAATTGATATTTATTAAATAAAAACTTTCTATACAAAAGTTTGCATTCCCTTCTATTGATATTGCCATATTTTTGACAGCATAATATAATAAAACATGTATAGGATTTGACATCAGTAAGACCTGAATTTCCAACCCTTATTGACTCCATGTACTTAGTGAATTTACTCAAATGCAAATCACTATTAATAAGCAGAGGATATTGGGAGGATTAGGTCTATAAAGAGGGAAATTATGTGTGAATGTGTGTTCTTTCCCTTCTTCCCTGGGAGATTCTGAAAAATGATATAAGCTTATATATCATGTACCCTTAACATGGTCTTTGGAATTGTATTTTTGGCATCTTTTCCACCCTATTATTAGGAATAAAGTCAAACTTTGGGTGTGATACAGCATAAGAAAAATAATCTACCCTGTGAAATAAAGTGAAATACTGAGAATAGTAATTAGTCAAAACATTCACTTATTGAATAAATGAAATTTTTGTTGCTCTACTATCAAAGGGAGAATAGGATTGTAGGTATTCCCTTGGGAAAGGTATTACATATCAGGATTCTATACCCTGGTCAAACCTCTTGACTATGTATGTGAGAAGCAAGTGTGTAGAAACTGCTTATTGATCATAAAATTATTATTATTTGATCATAAAATAACAAATTCTCAAACTCTAAAGTAGGTCACTCATGGAAAAAATGATAAAGAATGTCTAATATATCTGCATCCAAAAAAACTTGAACTGTCTCCATGTGCTGATTATTTCCTATGATTCCAGATATGGTACTGAGCTAGTAAATATTTATTTTGAGGAAAAGATTCTCAAACATTCGTATTCAAACTAATAATTCACAGAAACTTAAAGAATATTATTTGCCCAAACAAAATGAAATTGGCAAACAAACAGGCTGTCTGCATATTAATGTTTATTGCAGCTCAATTCACAATAGCTAAGAACTGGAACCAACCCAAATGCCCATCAACAGTAGACTGGATAAAGAAATTATGGGACATGTACTCTATAGAATACTATACAGCAGACAAAAACAACGAAACCCGGTCATTTGCAACAAGATGGAGGAATTTGGAAAACATCATGCTCAGTGAATTGAGCCAGTCCCAAAGGGACAAATATCATATGTTCTCCCTGATCGGCGACTACTAACTGAGCACCAAGGGGGAAACTTGTTGAAGTGAAGTGGACACTATGAGAAACAGTGACTTGATCAGCTCTTGTCCTGACGGTTGATGTACAATGTAATACTTTATCCATTTTAGTATTTTTTTTTGTTCTAGTACCGTTGGTTGAACTCTGTAATTAACACACACTTATTCTTAGGTGTTTAAATTTTAACTGAAAAGTGATCCCTGTTAGGAATTTGGAAAACATTTTGTTGAGTGTAATAAGCCAATCCCAAAGGGAGAAATACCACTTGTTCTCCTTGATAGGTGACAACTAACTGAGCACCAAAAAGGAAACCTGTTAAAGTGAAATGAACACTATGAGAAATGGTGACTTGATCAGCCCTCACCCTGACTGTTGATGAGCAGCTTAATATGTTATCCCTCTTAGTATTTTTTTGTTTGTTCTACTTAATACTTTTGGTTGAATACTGTAATCAATACACAATTCTTCTTAAGTGTTGAAACTTAACTGAAAAATGATCACTGTTAAATGTAAGAGTGGGAATAAGAGAGGGAAGAGATGTGCAATTCAGGACATGCTCAAGCTGACTTACCTCAAACGGTAGAGGTAGAAACATACCAGGGGATTCGAATTCAATCCCATCAAGGTGGCATGTACCAATGCCATCTCACTAGTCCCAGTGATCAATTTCTGTTCACAATTGATCATAATGAAAGGACTAAGAACCAAAGGGATCACATAAACAAAAACAGTGTCTGCATATATTAGCTGATAGAATCAAAAAGGGAGAGAATGATCCAACATGGGAAGTGAGATACACAGCAGACCCATAGAATGGCAGATGTCCTAAACAGCACTCTGGCCTCAGAATCAGCCCTTAAGGCATGCGGATCCAGCTGAAATGCCCATGAGAGTATTTCAGCATGGAAAGCCAAGACATTCTGGGGAAAAAAAAAACCTAAATGAAAGATCTCCACGAGTGAGATCCCAGTGGAAAGAATGGGTCATCAAAGAAGGAGGTACCTTGCTCTGAAGGGAGGAGAGAACCTCCACTTTGACCATGGCCTTGTCTAAATATGATCAGAGTCGGTGAACTCAGGGGGCTTCCATAGCCTTGGCAGCTCATGACAAGAGCCTAGGGTGATTACTGAGGCCATAAACAAGAGTGACAATTTGTTAAGTCAACAACAGGAGTCACTGTGCACTTACTCCTCATGTAGGATCTTTGTCCTTAGTGTGCTGTACATTGAGATTTAATGCTATAACTAGTACTCAAACAGTATTTTTCACTTTATGTTTCTGTGTGGGAACAAACTGTTGAAATCTTTACTTAATGTATGCTAAACTGATCTTCTGTATATAAAGAGTATTGAAAATGAATCTTGATGTGAATGGAAGGGGAGAGGGAGTGGGAAAGGGGAGGGTTGCGGGTGGGAGGGACGTTATGGGGGGGAAGCCATTGTAATCCATAAGCTGTACTTTGGAAATTTATATTCATTAAATAAAAGTTTGAAAGAAAAAAAATATTATTTTAATACAAACCCCAAAATACTAATAACAGCTACAGAAGATCAAGCATACATCTGGCTATTTATAAAGCTTCTCAAATAATTCTGGTATAATTTTATATTTGAGAACCACTGGTCTAGAGTAGAGGATTATTTTTCTATGAAAGTGGTCTGTGGAACAAGCATTTAGCCTAGTGGTTAAGATCCTTTTGGGGCACCTACCTGAGTAGCTGGATTCACTCCAGTTCCACTTCTGATTCCAACTTCTACTAATGTGCTCTGTGGGAGGCAGCAGGTGATGCCTTAAGTAGCCCACTCATATAGGAGACCTGCATTGAGTTCCTTGATTCTGGCTTCTGCCTCCTGGGGCCATTGCAGGCATTTGTGAAGTGAACTCAAAGATGGAACCTCCATCTCTCTCTCTCTCTCTCTCTTTCTCTCTTTCCCTCTTCTCTCTCTCTCCTCTCTCTATCTCTCTCTGTCTCTTTGCCTCTCAAATATTTTAATAAGAAAGGCATCTGCAATCTATATCTAGCTAAATAATATTTTTTCAAAAAGTGACACCCTAACTTCAACAAGTCTTTATGTTAGAAGCCTCATCAAGAGTGTTCAATTGTGTTCCTTAGATCATATTTGCTAATAATAGATGGAAAAAATAGCCTAACTAATTATTCAAAAACATTTTGACTACCAAATAATAGTTTGAAATTAACTGTGTATCAGCTATCATGAAAAGAGAGTTTTTAATAAAATACATGGTTAATAACTTTGACAGATTTAATTTCCATAATAATAAACTTAATGATATTACTACTTTTGGAGTATAAAAAAATCTTGAAAAAATTGGAAAACATAATTAT
Organism: Oryctolagus cuniculus; assembly: GCF_964237555.1. Taxonomy (NCBI): domain Eukaryota; kingdom Metazoa; phylum Chordata; class Mammalia; order Lagomorpha; family Leporidae; genus Oryctolagus; species Oryctolagus cuniculus. The sequence goes on along the minus strand of NC_091433.1, from coordinate 38,703,335 downwards.
TTCATAAATTGTGAATTATATGACTGTCTCATTGGTGATCAGTTTGTTGGACATGGATAGTCTACTTTTCAAATTAATATGGCAATGTTATAGAACCTAAATAAGATCAAAATTGATAGTACCTGTGATGTTTTAATACAATGAGTTCCATCTTTTAGTAACAATATTTTTTCTCTTTCTTCATGCAAAACAAATAAATAATTAGATAAAAGATACTAGATTTTTGTTGTTGTGCCCTATAAGGAGGATACCAGAGCCAGTGCCTACAGGCTTCTCCCTGTCTGAAAAACAAATTAAGAATAGTTTGTGGCCGGCGCTGCGGCTCACTAGGCTAATCCTCCGCCTTGCGGCACAGGCACCCCGGGTTCTAGTCCCTGTCAGGGCACCGGATTCTGTCCCGGTTGCCCCTCTTCCTGGCCAGCTCTATGCTGTGGCCAGGAAGTGCAGTGGAGGATGGCCCAGGTCCTTGGGCCCTGCACCCCATGGGAGACCAGGATAAGTACCTGGCTTCTGCCATTGGATCAGCGTGGTGCACCGGCCGTAGCACGCCGGCTGCGGTGGCCATTGGAGGGTGAACCAATGGCAAAAGGAAGACCTTTCTCTCTGTCTCTCTCTCTCACTGTCCACTCTGCCTGTCAAAAAAAAAAAAAAAAAAAGAATAGTTTGTAATCTACTCAACTTGTATTAAAAATCTGCATTAAATATAAGTAGACAGTATTAAATGAAATTAAAAACCACTCTGTTCACACTGAGCAAAGATTAACTAACTTGGCCGGCGCCGCGACTCACTAGGCTAATCCTCCGCCTAGCGGCGCGGGCACACCGGGTTCTAGTCCCGGTTGGGGCGCCGGATTCTGTCCCGGTTGCCCCTCTTCCAGGCCAGCTCTCTGCTGTGGCCAGGGAGTGCAGTGGAGGATGGCTCAAGTGCTTGGGTCCTGCACCCCATGGGAGACCAGGAGAAGTACCTGGCTCCTGCCATCGGATCAGCGCGGTGCGCTGGCCATTGGAGGGTGAACCAACGGCAAAGGAAGACCTTTCTCTGTCTCTCTCTCTCTCACTGTCCACTCTGCCTGTCAAAAAAAAAAAAAAAAAAAGATTAACTACTCTATGATATGTATATGTCCATGTGTTTCTGTGTGTTTATAATATCTGATTTTTTTTATATTTGAGATTTTTGTGTGGAACACCTGAAGCTACATTGTTGGATTATTTTGTTGAAGCAGTAAATGTGAACAACTCCTATTTTTCGGTACAGTTTTGCTCATGTCAACTAGTCACTCACTATCTAGTAACCTAAATTAAAAATAAAATATGATAAATAATAATGTAACTTAATTACTGGAATATTGAGATAGCACTTCTCAGCAATGTCTGACAATGAAACCAAAACAGAAAACATTTAACTAGAATTCGGAAAGTTTTGGTGAATTCTTGCTATTACTCAACTGAACGCTACATTCCCCATTTAGAAACAAAGAAAAATTATTTCGTGAACTGTGTAAGTCTTTATAAAAGGAGTTCATAGTTTCAAAGAAAATAATTTATGATATTGAAAATGATAATTAACTTGTGATATAAAGATCTGCACAAGGAACTTGTGATTTTGAGGGTAATATAAGATAGGAAGAAGTTACAAGCCTATACGAAACATTTCCATACAATCACAGGTGCTGAGGTTACCAGTGCAACATTTAGAGCAACCAATTTTATGAGTAAAGATTGGTGTAGGAATTTTAAGAAGCATTTTAATTTGCATAATTTGAAGCTAATAGGAAAGGAGGCATCAGTTGAATTCATAACTGAGAAAGTACTTCCTATCAAGGCAGAAACAGAAAGAAATAAGCAACAAGCAACATAAATTTCAGTTGGAATGAAATCAGTTGATAATAGAGGAAAATGTGTTTCCAAATACATATTCTTGCTTTTTGTAATGAACATACACATAAGATTCAACATCACAATTATTTACTGTTACCATGTTAGTCTTACCACTTCATCTAAGTTTCTATCTAATATATAATAATTATGTAATAAATTATAGTATATAGTTATCATAAGAAAATTTATTTATTATGAAATTAAATCAATTAAAATGAATGTGAATAAAATTTTAATATTTTGGAGCTTACATTCTGAAAAATATTAAAATGTTTATTAAAAGGATGTAATTTTAATGATTTTAGTGATTTTCAAAAATTTAGAGATATGCAAAGATCTTTTAAAATGTTGCTCACAAAAGTCCAATTTTCAATACTTATATATCTACTTTAAGCAAACCTGTAATGCACATATTGCTAGCCATCTGTTTTTTGAGCTACTAACCAAAGCTGCAAATTTCTGTTGTGAATTGTACATTATTTTATTAGAAAGTTATACATAAAAAATATGACTTATAGAGGGATACAAAAAGCTTTTAATTTCTTAATTATATCATGTATGGAAATTTTCCTTTAATTTTTTTCACTAAGGAACTTGTTTTCTTTTTATTGATTTTCTTTTCATCTACTTGAAAGGCAGACTGACAAAGACAGATGTTCCATTCACTTGTTGACTATTCAACCATCCTGCTCACAACATCCAGGACTGGGCCAGGCTAAAGCCAGATAGCAGGAACTCCATCTGGTCTCCCACACAGGTTGCAGGGGTCCAAGTACTTGATCCTTCATTTGCTATTTCCCAGAAAGCAATAGCAGGAAGCTGCATGAGCAGCTAGGACTAGAATCAGTGATCTGATGTGAGGTGTGGGCATAACCGGCTACACCACAATGCAAACCCCAGGAATAGATTGAAATTGTTAATGATTTAATGATTGGATTACATAGATAATTCTTTTGCTACGTAAAATGGCAACCTAGAAACCCATTCTTGATCTAAGCAGGTGGTTTCAATCTCTACATGAGCTCTATTTGTGGGGTAGAGGGTTAAGCCACCATCTGAGATGCCAATATCCCAAATGGATACCAGTTAGAATCCCAGCTGCTCCACTTCAGATCCTACTCCCTGCTAATGCTGGAAATCAGCAGAAGATGGCTCAAGGAATTAAGGCAATGCAACCACATGGGAGATACAGATGAAGCTTCTGGCTCCTGCCTTAGGTCTTGCCCAGCCCTAGCTTTTGAGGCCATTTGGGAAGCAAATCAGCAATGGAAAAATCTCTCTCTCTCTCTCGTTCCCCATTCTCTCTCTCTCTCCCTCTCTCTCTCTTTCTGTACTGCCTCTCAAATAAATAATTATTTAAATAAATAAGTAAGTAAATGAATAAGTAAAATCAGTCTAAGGATATAAAGATTTAAATAAATCTATTGCTTGCAAAACCATCTAGCCTGTTTATCAAACTGAATAAAATAATTAAAGAAAAATTTGAAGAGAAATCACCTACTTTACGAAAATATTGAAGGAACAATGATTTTCTCACATTTCCCAAAATAAATAATGCTTACTTTAACCTATTCCTAGAGCATGATAAATAGATTACAATTTCAAAAATTTATATTTAAATGTATATGTAATAAATATCCAAAACCAATATAGCATACTCTGCAGCTTTTTTTAAATGGCAAAACAAAACATCTCTGAAACAGAGGATTGAGCAACAATTCCAATCATAGGAAAACACAGATAAGGGCCTCTTTGAAGGGGAAATTCTCAGAATGACAAAAGCATTGCAACATGTCAAATACTTGTGTATCAGAACAATACCTCTTAGGGAATCCAAAGGAAAGACCTGCTGCAAGCATGGGGATAGCTGAAGTGAAAAAGTTTCAATGTTGGCAGACGCAGAGCCCACATGAAAGAGAAGCATTATCCAGAAGCTTGGTGGTAACAGCAGAGATGACAGAAGTAGTGAAAGTATCACAGAATCTGAAGGAATTCTACCTTTCAAAACCCCTAACCCACGCAGGAGAAAGGCAAAAATTAGTAAAGAACTTTCATTTCAATAGACCAACAGAATATGATAAACTTCAGCTAAAACTCTCAGTAAGCCATTCAATGCCCCCTGCCTATCTACATGTAACTTGTCTAAGAAAAATAAAAGGTACTTAAAACATTTCAAAAATATACAGCATCCACATCAAATCTGCTATAAGAAACATGAAAATAACTGCCAAAATTTCAGCAAATGGAAATACATACCAATAATTATGAAGCATAGGGAAATTTTAATACAATACTCAGAGATAAATAACACTAGGCTAGCAGTGGAAAAAAATTAAAAAATGACAGAAATCAGAAAGTCAACTCAGAACATAAAAATGTAGAAATATGAGTAAAGTGAAAGAAGCTATTCACAAAAGACAACATATTGTACATTTTCACTTATATGAAATTTTCAAAGTAAGGAAATCAAATGAAAACAGAAAGATTCATTCTTGCTAGGGTTGGCTGCAGAGGTAGAAATGGTTACTGACAGGCAAAAGAATGTTTTTGTAAGTGATGAAAATTTTCTAATTTACATGGTGATGATGATTTTAGGATTCTGTGAATATTTGAATAACCACCTAATTACACGTTTTAATTTTTTTAATTGTGTAGCATATTTATTATTTCTCAACAAATCTATAAAGATATGTCCATACACAAGAAAAATTGAAATTATATTGGCTGAAGGCAAAAAATATTCCAAAAAGATTTAATTTTAAACTTCTCAAGGAAGAATCATTTAATTGAAAGAATGACAATGCAATCTGAGGAGCAGAGTAAAAACCAAAGAATACCAAAGAGGAAACATTGCATGTGAAGGACCAATAGAACCAGAAAGTAGGCAACAAAGACATATCCTAAAATCAATTTCTTAGAAGAAAGTCCCCAAAATAAAATAAGGCTACTATCTAGAAATAGAATAAGAGTCTTTTAGAATGAAAGATGACCTTAGTCAACATTTTGAAAGTGTGCACTTACATCTTGTTCAATTGACTCAAGAGTGATGGTGATGTTTTTATTCTCTCTTGTCACACTCTTTCTCTCCAGTACACTGTGATTTGGGGGGGGGGGGGGTCAAAGTTTAAGTTTGACAAGATGGTCAGAATGCATCTTTAAAAACAGAGAAGAAATTAAGATAGACATCCCCATGTAAGCAAAGTGGGAGGGTTCATTACTACTCTATTTGCCTAGCAAGACATTGTAATTGGAGTCCTTCAGTTGAAATGAAAGGATACTAAGAAACTCAAAGTCACGTGAAAATATAAATTCATTGGGTAAAGGTAAGCATATGTACAAATATAAAAGACAGAATCATTATAACTTTGGCTTTTAAACCAACTTTTATTTTTCTTCAATATTTAAAGGACAAATGCCTAAAAAGAATTATGAATCTATGCCAATGTAAGTAAGTTATATAAATATATAACGTTATAATAATTAAAAAAAGTTGGTTTCAGAGATGTGAAGGAGTAGAGTTTTTGTAAGTGATTGAAGTTAAATGTTATCTGTTTTTGAAATGATAAGCTGACACATAATCCTCAAGGAAACTGTGCCCCCTCTCCATTTTATAGGATATAAATAGTTTAAAAGTAGAAGAGAAACAAAATATGTCACTGCAAAAATGAACCTAATTCACAAAGAGAAGTGGAGGAAATGAAAGTCAGAAAGCTATAAGCAATAGAGAAAGCAAGTCAGAGAATCATTAGAATTTGATATAAAACATATTGCTGTCTATAATCTGTGTGGGCCTTATTCATGCAGTTCAGGGTTTTAGAAAGAAGACTTGACGTGGTCCAAGTGAGGCAATTCTGCCAACTGGATTGTCTTTGGATTCCAAATGTTATTATTCCTTGAATATTTCATCTCTCACCTATCCTGAGGATTTTGGATTTTCTGGCTCTACAATTCAATGAGCAAACTCTTTAAAATTGATCTCTCTATATATATCTGTCTAGAAGTGATAGAGGGATAGGTAGTTGAATGGATGAATGGATGGATAGTTACTTCTACACCCTACCCCCAACACACAAACATCCTTTCAGTTCTTTTTCTCTAGGGAATCTTGATTAGTATAATTATTTTTCTCAACTTTATATTCACAGAGGAACATACACCTTCATATTAGGGCATATAGTACAGCCTGGACAGTTATCATTAATAAGATTGCAGGAAAAATCCATAAATCTACCTGTCTCCAAAATACTCTTCCACTTGGAAGTGTAAAAACAGCTGAATAATAGTGTGTCAAAAGAAAAATAAATTGAAATTGTAAAATTTATTTTAAAACATTAAAAATCAATAGAATATATTTAGAATAGCAGATAGTAAAAATTTCATATACATGTGTGTACATACAAACACCCAGATCAATATAAAAATAAAGAAGAAGGGAGACATAAAAATATGCAGGATCCAAGGTACATGTTTTCCTAGGTCTTCCCTAGGTTCAAAGGACCTTTTCTTCAGCACTTTCTCCAGAAGCTGTGCGTATTGGACTGACTTATGGCATCTGTGAAGACAGTTTCCTGTCCTTCCCCAAGACTGACTGCAGGGTTGAGAGGATTTGATGCTGTCACTCCAGTTCAGTGGCTAAAAACTTCTGCTACCTACGTGAGGAGTGTCCGGAACAGGTAGCATGATCAAAAGTCGTCACATGCATGTCTTCAGTACCAACAGTTCTCTCTGCTGTCTGCAGTCTTGCCCAGCCGTTCTTTTGTGCATCCACAGCAGGCCTGTACAGATGAGCTCTTTGCCTGCCTCTCGCTCCCAGTTATTTCAAACAAACAGGCTAGTCCAATTCCATCTTTAGTAACTCATCACAATTTTAACCCACTTCTTTCCATATGTTTCTACTGAAGCTACTTATAACTTCTGAGCATGGCAAATATGAAACTGTTCACTAGCTTTTTTCTTCTAGAAGAGGTTTGCCCCTCTGAATTTCAGTTCCCTTGGTTGTTTTGTGACACAGCTCTTGGAGAATTTGAAGAAAAGTTGTGATTGTTGTCACAGTTGGGATAGGGGCTCATTGCATGTTTTCTACTTATTAAGTGGAAGCATAGATTTCAGATCATTTACTATTTTGCTTCAACTACCAAGTAAGCTCCAGGGAGGTTTAATTTATCATTATAAAATTATATACAAATCGGGGCCAGCGCTGTGGTATAGCAGGTAAAGTCACCGCCCACGGTGCCGGCATCGCATATGGGCGGCAGTTCATGTCCTGGCTGCTTCACTTCCGATTCAGCTCTCTGCTACGGCCTGGGAAAACAGTAAAAAATGGCCCAAGTCCTTGGGACCCTGCACCCACGTGGGAGACCAGGAATAAACTCCTGGCTTCTGGCTTTGGTGGGCTCAGCTCTGGCTATTGCGGCCATTTGGGGAGTGAACCAGCAGATGGAAGACCTCTCTCGCTCTCTCTCTACCTCTCCTCTCTCTGCCTCTCCTCTCTCTGTGTAACTTTGACTTTCAAGTAAAATAAATAAATCTTTAAAAAATTATATACATAACATAGTGACTGTTACCTAATAAAAATGAAACATATACTTGAATAAATAATTCATTATTCAGTTTATTTATTCAATGAATATTAACTGGATGTAATGTTTAAACAGAAAATAATATTCAGTTTCCTGTATACTTATACTCTCTTTCCCACAAAAGTCCATATACATTTTAATCTCATCACTAACATTTATGCATTCATGACACTTGTGTCATAACCATATGTGTTTGTGAAGGGGTGCCAATGTAAATATTTGATTATGGTTTATTTCTCTCACAGTACTGCAGGATAGCTAATTTGTACAAAATATTTTTTAACTATTGTTTTCTTACACCTAGGATCTTGTCAAAAGTAGGCCTTCAAATAACATTGAATGATTCAATAAGTGATAGTGCTCTAAAATATTTAGGAAACACAAAGAGGACAGCAGAAACATAAAATTTAACACAGTATTTGTGCTTCCAGGATGATACAAAATTTAGGCAATTATATTTCAAATAGATGCTTTCAAATGCTCAGTTCAAATTCTTTAGTGTATAAATGAAGAAATTAAGGACAAGGGAAATTAAATGGCTCTCCCAAAGTCACAGAACTCATTAGTGGCCATGCCTGGAATAGAAACTAGGTCTCTTGGATCTAAATCCATTGCTCTCTTGATTTGGGTGCTCTGAGAAAAACACTTTAAAACATTTGTTTATGGATTTAAAAATGCCCATATTGAAAAACAGAGAAAAAGAAAGAGAATTTACAGTATATCTCATCCATGATATCCAAACAGATGGCCGTGTTACAGCAGCTCTCTCAGGAAAGTTATATTCAGAAAAAGGCAACGCATCACCAAGTCCTATAATCCCAATGGAGAGTAAATGATTTCACAGTGTGTCAGGTAGTGCAGCATCCGACATTTCAATATTTCCCTCTGAAGGGGAGATGAATGTAAAATTGCTTTACCTTCATGCTCTAGCTGGTGATTTCCCTGCTGTGCCCTTTGTAACACTGTAAGAGAAAAAAAGGAAAGAAGGGCATTGATAGGTCCTGTCACATTCAATACCCTCCTGAGCACAGAAAATTCTAGTTTTTGAATATCAAATACATTAGCAAAAACTATACAATATTGATTTCTACCATGAACTAAATGAAATATTTATTATCTAAAATCATCAATAGATAATAATTTATCCTAAAAACTTTTCTTTTTTAACTTTTATTTAATAAATACAAATTTCTAAAGCACAACTTTTAGATTATAGCGGCTTTTTCCCCCCATAACCTCCCTCCCACCTGCTACCATCCCATCTCCCGCTCCCTCTCCCATCCCATTCACATCAAGATTCATTTTCGATTCTCTTTATATACAGAAGATCAATTTAGTATATTCTAAGTAAAGATTTCAACAGTTTGCACCCACACAGAAACACAAAGTATAAAGTACTGTTTGAGTACTAGTTATACAGTTAATTGACATAGTACAACACATTTTGACAGAGATCCTACATGGGGAGTAAGTGCACAGTGACTCCTGTTGTTGATTTAACAATTGACACTCTTATTTATGACATCAGTAATCACCCGAGGCTCTTGTCATGAGCTGCCAAGGCTATGGAAGCCTCCTAAGTCCACAAACACTGATCTTATTTAAACAAGGCCATAGTCAAAGTGGAAGTTTTCTCCTCCTTTCAGAGAAAGGTACCTCCTTCTTTGATAGCCCATTCTTTCTGCTGGGATCTCACTCACAGAGATCTCACAAAAACTTTTGTTAAAGGTTTATTTATTTAGGCTGATGCTGTGGAGTAGAAGGTAAAGCCATTGTCTGCAGTGCTGGCATCCCATATGGGTACTGGTTCAAGTCCCGGCTGCTCCACTTCTGATCAATCTCTCTGCTATGTCCTGGGAATTCAGTAGAAGACGGCCCAAATCCACAGGCCCTGGTACTCACATGGGAGACCTGGAAGAAGCTCCTGGTTCTGGCTTTGGATCAGTGCAGCTCCTGCTTTTGTGGCCAATTGAGGAATGAACCAGTGGGTGGAAAACCTCTCTCTCTGCCTCTCCTTCTCTCTCTTTGTAACTCTGAATTTCAAATAAACAAATAAATCTTTAAAAAAGAAAAAAAAGATTTATTTATTTATTTGAAAGACAGTTACAGGGGCTGGCTTTGTGGCACAGCAGGTTAAGATACTGCTTGTATTGCCAACATTCCACATAAATGCTGGTTCGAGCCCTTCCTGCTCTGTTTCAGATTCAGCTCCCTGCTAATGTGCCTGGGAGAGTAGCAGAAGATAGCCTAATTTCTTAAAGTCCTGCCTCTCACATGAGAGACCCAGATGCCAAATCAAACTTCTCCCTGGTTCAGTCAAGGCTGTTGCATCAATTTGGGGAATGTATCAGTGGATAGAAGTCTCTCTCTCTCTCTCTCTCTATTTCTCTTCTTTCTGTCTTTGTCTCTCCCCTCTCTCTCTGTAACTCTTCCTTACAAAGAAATGAATCTTTTTTAAAGTCAGTTACACACACACACACAGAGAGAGAGAGAGAGAGAGAGAGAGAGATTCTATCTGCTGGTCCACTCTTGCCAATGGCCCCAGTAGCTGGAGTTGGGCCAGTCTCAATAGATGAAAGATTTCTCTGTCTCTCTCTTTTTCTGTTTGTCTTTCCCTCTCTCTCTGTAACTTTGCCTTTCAAATAAATAAATAAATCTTTTTTTTTAAGTTAAAGATAGAGAGATATATATCTTCAATTTACTGGTCCACTCCCCCAGATGGCCCCAGTGCCAGGGGCTGGGCCAGTCCTAAGCCAGGAGTATAGAGGTCTCCCACGTGGGTGACAGTGACCCAAATACTTAAGCCATCCTCTGCTGCTTTCCCAGGCACATCAGCAATGGATCCAGAGTGGAACAGGCAGGAGTCAAACCACTGCTTTGAAATAGGATGCTGGTGTTGGAGGCACCAGCTTAACCCACTATAACACAATGCTAGCCCCAAAGAGGTTTTTTGTTTTATATTTTTAAAAATTATGTAATGAAAAACATAAACACTAAATTTTAAAGATCTTGGAGGGATAGAAACTGGTGAAGTGGCCAGATATAAAATCAACACACAAAAATCAATAACCTTTGTATACAGAGACAATGCCATGGCTGAGAGATAACTTTTAAGATCAGTGCCATTCACAATAGCTCTAAAAAGAATTAAATACTCTGGAATATATTTAGCCAAGGATGTCAAAAATCTCAATTAAGAAAATTACAAAACACTAAAGAAATAGAAGACAGACAAAAAAAGGAAAAATCGTCCATGCTCATGGATTGGAAAAATCAATATCAACAAAATGTTCATATTGTCAAAAGCAATTTACACAATCAATGCAATCGTAATCAAAGTACCAATGACATTCTTCACAGGTCTAGAAAAAATGATGCCTAAATTCATATGGCAACATGAGAGAGCCTCAATAGCTATAGCAATCTTATATAGCAAAAACAAAGCCAGACGTATCATAATAACTGATTTCAAGAAACACTACAGGACAGTTATAATCAAAACAGCTTGGTATTGGGACCAAAACAGACTTAGCAATGGAACAGAATAGAAACTCCAGAGGCGAATCCATGTACCTACAACAAATTTATCTTTGACAGAAGAGCTAAAATCAATCCCTGTGGCAGACAGTCTCCTTAACAAATGGCGCTAGGGAAACTGGATCTCCATGTGCAGATGTATGAAACTAGACCCTACCTTATACGTTATAAAAAATCAACTCAAAATGGATCAAAGACCAAAATCTATCACCCAAAACCGTCAAATTACTAGAGAACATTGGAGAAACTCTGCAGGACATTGTCATGGGAAAAGACTTCCTGGTAAAGACCTCAGAAGCACAGGCAATCAAAGCCAAAATTGACAGATGGGATTATATCAAGCTGAGGAGCTTCTGCACTGCGAAAGAAACACTCAGCAGAGTGAAGAGGCAACCTACAGAATGAGAGAAAATTTTTGAAAACTACGCAACTGACAAAGGGTTATCATCAGAATTTATAAAGAGCTCAAGAAATTCAAAAACAACGAAACAAACAATCCCATTGAGAAATGGGCAAAGATCTTGAACAGAGAGGAAATTCAAATGGCCAAGACACTTGAGAAAATGCTTAGGCTCTCTGCTAATGGCCTGAGGAAAAGTGGAAGATGACCCCAGGTGCTTGACCCCTGCATCCGCTTGGGAGACCTGGCTCTTGGCTTCAGATTGGATCAGCTCTCTCTCTCTCTCTCTTTAAAATATCTATATTTTTAATATATAAAATATTTAAAATATATATACTAAAGATCCTTATAAAATTGTATTCATTAATCTGTCTATATTATATATATATGTATACACACATACATATATATAATATCCTTATAAAAGAGAATTCATCAGTCTATCTGACTGGCTTGCCTGTCTGCATTTGGCCACCAACACTTGAGGACCCAACCTTTCTTTCTCCAAAAGATGCAACTAGAAGATATTATCTAGGAAACAGAGAAATCCTCACCAGACAACCAAATTGACCAATTCCCTGATCTTAGACTTCACAGGATCCAGAAATAAGTTTCTGTTCTATAAACTACCCAGATTCAGGTTTCTTTGTTTTAATTAGCAGTGTTAAACAGACTAGAGATTATAGTCATTTCCAGTTTACTTTATCCATAACATATTGTTCCAGAGTCAGTCTGGAACTACCTACAGGTGATGATATTTGACATAGTGTTTTAATCCCCTCTTGAGATGTTGGCACCTCATATTGTAGTACAGGTTGGAGTCCCAGCTGTTCAGCTCCCTATCCAGTTTCCTGCTAATATGCCTGTGAAGGTACCAGATAATGGACCAAAGTACTTGGAACTCTTGACACTCATGTACAAGACCCAGATGGAGTTCCTGGCTCTGGGCTTCAGCTATGTCCAGCCCTAGTTTTGTAGCCATTTGGGGAGTGATCCAGTATAAGGAAGCACTTTTTCTCTCTCCCTCTCTCTCTCCATATATATATATAGAGAGAGTGAAATATAAATATTTCTCTCTTTTTTTGACAGGCAGAGTGGATAGTGAAAGAGAGAGAAAGGTCTTCCTTTTGCCGTTGGTTCACCCTCCAATGGCCGCCATGGCTGGCGCGCTGCGGCCGGTGCACCGCACTGATCTGAAGTCAGGAGTCAGGTGCTTCTCCTGGTCTCCCATGGGGTGCAGGGCCCAAGCACTTGGGCCATCCTCCACTGCTTTCCTGGACCACAGCAGAGAGCTGGCCTGGAAGAGGGGCAACCGGGAAAGAATCCGGCGCCCCGACCGGGACTAGAACCCGGTGTGCCGGCGCCGCTAGGTGGAGGATTAGCCTATTGAGCTGCGGCGCCGGCCAATATTTCTTTCTATATATTTTTCCTGCATCTGCCTTTTAAGTAAATAAATAAGTAAATCTTAAAAAGAGCAGAACCACTTATACAACCAGTTACATACCTATTTAGGGAAAAAACAAATAACCACTGCTTGCTTGACCACTGATGCAGTCAGTATAAATATCAGTTAGGGCCAGAACACTTTATGCAGAGAATGAGGCTGCATAGCCAAGAATCAAGGTTGTGTTTGTTTATCATTTGTTTGGTAAATTGAACAGAAGACATTAGTGTTCAAGAGTGAAATAGTGGGGTTAGCACTATGGTACAATGGGTTAAAGCCATAGACTGTGGCACCAGCATCCCTATGGGCTCTGGTTCGAGTCCCAGCTGCTAGACTTCTGATACAGATCCCTGCTAATGTGCCTGGGAAAGCAGCAGAAGATGGCCCTGGTCCTTGGGATCCTGAACCCATATGGGAAACCAGAGAAGGCTCCTGACTCCTGGCTTGGGCCTGGCCCAGTGGAGTAGGGAGTCATTTGGGGAGTGAACCAGTGAATGATTCTCTCTCTCTCTCTCTCTCTCTCTCTCTTTCTCTCTGTAATTCTGCCTTTCAAATGAATAATAATGAATAAAAATCTTTAGAAAAAAACATGAAATTATGAATAAAACAAACAATTATAGTCAGAATGACTGGAGTGAGTATAGAATTTGCCAATTACTACCTATTTGGTCTTAGACAACTCAATTTCCTATGATGTTTTCAATTTTCTATAAACTTGAAGTTATAACATATATTTCAGAAAGTTAGAATGAAAATAAGTGAGAAAAAAGTTTTTAATGTCTAATTCAGTGCCTAGCATAAAAGATGTATATAATAAACAGTAATCTTTGTCTTTCTTAACATTGCTTTTTTTATTTATTTGACAGGTAGAGTTATAGACAGTGAGAGAGAGAGACAAAGGTCTTCCTTTGTTGGTTCACTCCCCAAATGGCCGCTACAGCCAGCGCTGCGCCAATCCGAAGCCAGGAGCCAGGTGCTTCCTCCTGGTCTCCCATGCGGGTGCAGGAGCCCAAGCACTTGGGCCATCCTCCACTGCCTTCCCGGGCCACAGCAGAGAACTGGACTGGAAGAGGAGCAATAGGGACTAGAACCGGCACCCATATGGGATGCCAGTGCCACAAGCAGAGGATTAACCAAGTGAGCCACGGCACCGGCCCCAAACATTGCTTTCATAGAATATGAGTCTTTCTACCTTATTAGCTTCTCTGAACTTGGCATCTAATTTACCTGATACTTTCAACTGGCATTTCTAGTCTTCCTTTCCCAGGACCTGAATTCTTTGATTGAGCTTTGTTATCTGAGTTCTTTTTTGACTTAAGTTTGATATTATCTAGCTTTCACTAGAATAATTATACTTTTTATATGTTTGCTCAATTTAGCACATCAAAATTTATATTTGGTGACTGTTCATTATAATATATTGCCCAAATATATCATATTTGGATGCAAAGAAATGCTTAAAACAAAGATTCAAGATTCTAAGGCAGGAGAACCACCATGTACCTCAGAAACACTTTGTAAGGTAAGTACTTCATAGAGGATCACCTAGTTAACATGAATTCATTTAAAAAAAATATTTAGTTGAAAGTAGAGTTACAAGGAGAGAGGAAGAGACAAAGAGACAGAGAGATCTTCCATCTGTTGGTTCTGTCCCCAAACTGTCCGCAAGGGCTGGAGCTGGGCTGATCCAAATCCAGGAGCCAGGAGCCAGGAGCCAGGAGCCAGGAGCCAGGAGCCAGGAGCCAGGAGCCAGGAGCCAGAAATTTCTTCTGGGATGCCATTGCAATGCTACAGCTTGAATTCTTAAAGAACAAAGGCTGACCTAGGGCTTGAACTTACATTGTAAGGATATCTCTATCTGTGTAGCATTGATTTAAGACTATGCCTCAGGCCATTACATTGTACATTAACATCACCAGGTCTTTCTTTGTGCCATTTTCCTTCTTTATTTTTGATGCCGTTCTCCCTTCTATACACATTCTAAATATGGGGATGAATGCAGAATCTTGCAGATTCCCCAGCAAAGAATTTGTGGCCTCAGCACACAGAGTCCAGCTGTTTAAGCTATTTAGATGTTCAGGATATGACTCAGTTGTCATCACTCCCTCCAGGGGAAACCCATACTGAAAGAACAATCAAACCAGGGGTCTAAATATCTGTCCAAATAGGTGCCTGATAGCATGGCTGAGATTTTGTTGGTCCTGCATAACAACTACATTTCTTCCTCGGTTCAAATCTTCTCTCTCCCATTTTCATGGGTCTTGATCTTTGCTTACCAAACTCCGTCACAGGTCTAATTTCAGAGACTTCAACGTATCGCAACAGGATCTAGCTTTAATGTGAAGATCTTTGCGAGTGCCTGTCTCCCTCTGCCTCACAAACAGAATGTTTTATGCTATTACTTTTAGCCAACTGTGAATGTTATTGTGTGTAAGCAGGTTTCAGGGACTTAGTCAAACCAGCTGCCAAGAATAAATTTTACTGATAAAAGAAAAATACATATATATCTTTGGCAGCACAATACTTCTGTGAATGCAGCATATTTGAAAAATCATCTCTCTGGACGAGTATTTGGGAGAGCAGCTAAGCTGCCGTATTGGAGTGCCTCCTTCCAGTCCTGGCTACTCTGCTTCCTGCTAATGCACAAGCTGGGAGGCAGCGGATGATGGCTCCTGGACTTGGATCTCTGCCATTCACATGGGAAAGAAAGGTTGAGTTTCAGGTCCTGGCTTTGACCCTTGCTTGTCAAGCTCTGGCTGTTGCAGGCATTTAGGGCATGAACCAGTGACTGGAAGATCTCTGTCTTTTTACTTTTCAAATAAAACGAACATAAATTAATTAACTTTTAATCTCCTCTAGGTCAAACCTTCAAACCTCCATTTACAATGCCTTTTATTTCACACATTCAATTATAAGTCATAGAGGCATGAAGCTAGCAGAGGAAGCATCCAAGATATGCATGTGTGCATGGTTTAAATTTAAGAGTGAGTTGGGGTCAGCGCTGTGATGTAGTGGGTAAAGCTGCCACCTGCAGTGCCGGCATCCTATATGGGTGCCAGTTCGAGTCCTGGCTGTTCCACTTCCTATCCAGCTCTCTGTTATAGCCTAGGAAAGCAGTGCAGGATGGCCCAAGTCCTTGGGCCCCTGCACCTACATGGGAGACCCAGAAGAAGCTTCTGGCTCCTGGCTTCAGATCAGCGCAGCTCCGGCTATTGCAGCCAAATGGGAAGTGAACCGGTGGATGGAAGACCTCTCTCTCTCTCTCTCTCTCTCTCTCTGCCTCTCCTTCTCTCTCTGTGTAACTCTGAGTTTCAAATAAATAAATCTTTTTAAAAATTTTAAGAGTTAGTTTGAACAGTCCTTCATATTTTAGAGTACAATTTATATATGCGCAATCAAACATATAGATGTAAATTGTCCATTTATATCTCTTTTCCATTTTGATATGAGTTTTAGTGGCCTTTGTAACTTGATTTTGGTGAATGAATTATGTATTAGAGATAACCCTTTTTTATCTGGAATATGTTATGAAGTTTTTTCTCCAAAACTGTTACATTTCTTTTCATTTTGTTTATGGTGCTTTTGTTGTGCCAATTTTTTTTTATTTTATGCTGTCAGGATTACAGGTTTTATTGCATCTGAATTTTGAGTAATAGTCAGAAAGTCACTCCTTATATCACAATTAAAAAGCAGTTTGCCAATATGGTATCAAGCAATTATGTGGATTTATTTTATCTCATTTTTTGCAGTTTATTTTACATGTAATAAAGTACTGATTTAGCTTTACCTTTTCTCAATTTTTTTTTGTTTGTTTCCATTTAACCAAAATCCCACCTTGGCCTGGGGAAACTGAGATGTTCTCTTTAATATGCGTTAGGTATCACACAGTTGAGTTTTAGAGACTTTATAGTATGCTTTGCAGAATCTTAACTAATTCAGGAGGAACTATGTATTTTCGAAGTTAAATCATGCTATAAGATACAAGGAAAGTTGCTACATCTTCTGTGGTGTTTTTCAATAGTTCTTTAAGAATATCCTTGAGTAAATTTTGAAGACTTTTAAAATGTATATTTGTGGAAGGCAGAATTTATAGATATGCTCAAAGTTAAAGACATTGAGAGGAGTAGATTATGCAGGATTATCAATGAGTCCTTAAGAGACGAAAGCAGTGAAAAAAGTGTGTCAGAGTTATGTGAAGTGAAAATTATTTGATCTTGTTGTTACCTAATTTGAGGAAGGGAGCACAGGCCATGGGATGTAGTGCCCTCTAGAGGTTGGAAATGATGCTTGGCTTTCAATCATCAGGAAAACAAGACAAAATTGTAACAACATAAATGAGCAGGAAACAACTTCTGCATCAATGCTCAAAGTGGAAGACAGCCTGTAGATTCTTATGTTGGTCCACTGAGATTTTTATTAGATTTCTGATTTATCAAACTGCAAGATAATATATCTGTGCTGCCTTAAGCCACTTTGTTTTAGTAATTTTTTATCACTGAAATAAAAAACTATTTTCTAAGCATTTTATATTGGTTAATGCCATTGCAAATGGATTTTTATTCACCACAGTGTTTTTAACTGATAATTGTATATATTATAGCATCAATTTCTCCTAATTAATTTTATACCCTGCTAATTCAATAAATTATTTTCTTATATGGTTTCTTTTCTTGATTTTCCAGAGTTTTAGAGGACCAATTTCATAACAGCTGCAAATGAAGATAATTGTATTTTTTTACTGATTTTTATTCCATTAAGTAATTTAAGTTTTATAATTTCACTGGTAAATATGGAAAATACATAGACGAAGAGCAATACAGATAATTGCATAATCACCTTGTTTGTTCCCTATTATCATTTTTTATCTCATTTATTAATCTTCTTCACTTTTTTTTTTCTAGTTGAGCTCAGTAGAATTTTACTTACACTGATAAAATCTTAGATGTCATTAATTTTCGACTGACCACTACTGTTAAAATATGCCAGAGTAGAGTTAGAAACATACCAGGGGATTCGAATTCAATCCCATCAAGGTGGCATGTACCAATGCCATCTCACTAGTCCCAGTGATCAATTTCTGTTCACAATTGATCATAATGATAGGACTAAGAACCAAAGGGATCACATAAACAAGAATAGTGTCTGCAAATACTAGCTGATAGAATCAAAAAGGGAGAGAATGATCCAACATGGGAAGTGAGATACACAGCAGAACCATAGAATGGCAGATGTCCTAAATAGCACTCTGACCTCAGAATCAGCCCTTAAGGCATGCGGATCCGGCTGAAAAGCCCATGAGAGTATTTCAGGCATGGAAAGCCAACACACTCTGGGGAAAAAAAAAAAAAAAAAGAAAAACCTAAATGAAAGATCTCTGTGAGTGAGATCCCAGTGGAAAGAACGGGTCATCAAAGAAGGAGGTACCTTTCTCTGAAGGGAGGAGAGAACTTCCACTTTGACCATGGCCTTGCCTAAATATGATCAGAGTCGGTGAACTCAGGGGGCTTCCATAGCTTTGGCAGCTCATGACAAGAGCCTCGGGTGATTACTGATGCCATAAACAAGAGTGTCAATTTGTTAAGTCAACAACAGGAGTCACTGTGCACTTATTCCTCATGTAGGATCTTTGTCCTTTTTGTGCTGCACATTGAGATTGAATGCTATAACTAGTACTGAAACAGTATTTTTCACTTTATGTTTCTGTGTGGGAGCAAACTGTTGAAATCTTTACTTAATGTATGCTAAACTGATCTTCTGTATATAAAGAGAATTGAAAATGAATCTTGATGTGAATGGAAGGGGAGAGGGAGTGGGAAAGGGGAGGGTTGTGGGTGGGAGGGACGTTATGGGGGGGAAGCCATTGTAGTCCATAAGCTGTACTTTGGAAATTTATATTCATTAAATAAAAGTTAAAAAAAAAATGCCAGAATTTGTAATGTGCAACGTATCATCCTTAGTTCTTAGAAATTCTATACAATTAATTTTATATTTGCTCTTCTAGCCATGACTTGGTTGAAAGTTTTGCAATTACTTCTTTGAAAAATAGTATTTTTAGTCATTTTCTTCTCAAAAATACTTTTTATGCATTTGAAAATCAGAGAGACACATAAACTGAGAGGGACAGAAAGAAACAGATCTTGCATTGCTTGTTCACTCCCCAAACACCTACAACAGCAGGGGTTGGACCAGACTGAGCACCAAGAATACAACTGGGGGTTCCCAAACAAGTATCAGTACCCAACTATTTGAACCATTCAATATTGACTCCCAAGATGTACATCATCAGGAGGCTGGAATCTGGAGTGGAGCCATAACTCAAACCCGGGCAGGTGTCCCATCTCACGTCTTAAGCACTGTACCAAACAACCTACAAGATTTGTTACTTATAAGTTGAAACCTGATTTTTATTACTATAGTGATTTCTGGTTTTATTTTATTGTGATCAGAAAAGTTGATGCATAATGCTTGTACTTTATGTACATTATTGTCTTTCGTGTTAAATAAAATAAAAAATATGATCAACTTGTGTGAATGTTTCATGGATACTTGAAAAGAAGATATGTCCTTGACTACCAGCATGAAAAATTTATGACATGCAAAGGAACATCTTACTATGTTTTTTAAGTCCATCTTTTAATTTGTTGGTATGATTGAAATGCTTGGTTTCAAGTCACTCATGTTATTTTATAATGGTATGTAATATTCTTATTCTTCATTTCTTTATATTTTCACTGATTTCTATGCCCTACCCTTTGATTAATGATCATTAATTGTTTCTCACATTTGTATTTGCCCTAATGCATGCACTTTTACTTTTTAAAACACCTTTGGTTGGTTGTTTTCTTATTTAAATTTTTTACCACTTGACATGTCTGTCTTGATCAGCATTGTTTGACTCCTGACTATTGTCATCGCGACAATGAAAAACTTAATTCACTTTTCTCTTTCCATGTTTTTCTTTTTAGATTCCTATTTATTAATTTCAAAATGCTTGTAATGAGACTTGTTGCTGAAATTTTCCCAGTATCCACTTTGATGGATAGATCTTCTCCTCTCGACAACTCATCAGGAAAGATTTAGTCCCTACAGATCAATTTGCCTGGATATAAGAACTTGATTCACACTATTTTTGAATGTTTTATTTTCTATTTTGCATTATTGTTGTTATTATTATTTTTCCTAAGAAATTATCTTTCCTGTTTTTTCTAATACTTGAATTTATTCAAATTCCAAATGATTATCTATATACTTGGTATAGAAATTTTTGTCATTAATTTCCTATGTATTTTCCTAACTGACAGGGCTTTTGCCATTATATGTTAGTTTTTGATGTTGCCATTTTTCTAGTTTATCTTTTCATTTAATTTTTATTTACTACTGATGTTCCTACTTGTTTGGAAGTATTCTTTATGCATATTTGGCATTTGTCAATCGTCAATTTGAAAGCTATGTTCTTTTAATAATCATGTTTAATACTATTCAAGATAACTTTCACTAAAATATCTTACTTTGATACAATGAAACAGATTGTACTTAATGTTTTTGCCCTTTGAGAACTTTTTAAAAATTTTCTTTTCTTTTCTTGATTTTCATGTATTTGGATAGCTTTGATGTTTATATTTTATACTTAAATCTCTAAATCTTCTATCATCTATATTTGCAGTTCACATTTTTATCCGTATAGTGTGCATATTTTCTTAACACAATCTACTAAAATGTTCACCATTGTATTGATTTTCACAATGTTAATGGCTATAAAAATAAATCTCCCATGTTCATTTGCCTAATTCTATGTTTCATAGCAAAGCACATAACACAGGTAACTCAGTTGTCTAGAAAAAAGTGTTCCATGAGCTTGCAGAATATGTAGTCTTTAAATATTACCTCATGTGGCCATCAACCAGTTAAAACATGGCTTAGTGTGACTAAGAAACTGGATTTTGTTTTACTTAAATTTAATTGGCTTAGACCAATTTCTAAATGTCCACTATATTGAATTTTATTCACTCATATTTCTTTTCTGTTCATCTTTAACAATGATTTTCAGTATTTATTAATAATATTAAGTATTTAAAAGAACCAGCCTAGGTTTTTATATTTTAGCTGTTTGTTTGTATATTATCTTTTGTATTTCATTGATTTACACACAAAGCATTTACAGTCATCAATGTATTTATAAATAACATCATACATTTATGTTTATATTTAAGAATAGTATTTATTCATAAATAATGTTATAGGTTTATACAATTAATTAGTACATGATATACAAAGGAGCAATTTTTATGAATTTCAACTGACCATGCATAGTCTTTTTAATATCTTTATATTTTAGAAGAGATTCCTTTTATTGTGAACCTAACCTGCAATAGTCAAGTTCATGTTTTTACTATTGTAAGATATGTGACATCTGCTTATCAGCACACTCCTCTTTCAGTTCTACAAGAAGTGGGTGGAAAGACCTGGGTTTATGAGAGGTAGAGATAGGAAAGGAATCCATCATCTGCTCTCAATTCAGCCATGAAATGTACCTTTTATTACCTATTTCACTGAAGTCTTTGTAGCTGAGAATCCAATCATATTTGTGGTAGAAAAAAGTATAAAAGATTGAGAAATAGCATTTGCCTAGCATTTCTTACTCGACTCATATAGAAAGATACACACTCATTGCTTGAAATTAATATGAGAAAAATACACTGGGCATTTACTATATCAGACATTATCCTAACTATTTAATACAATTAGCTATTTAATCCTCACAATAAATCTGATATACATATGAGTATTAGACTCAGTTTATGGATGAAGGGAGATCCAGAAAATTTTGATAACCTGTCAAATGTTGCCCAGTTTTTGAGCCCATATTTTGAGTCTGGCTGAAGGTTCAACACCCATGACCTTGGCTACTAAACCCATTTCTCATTCTTAATACCAGTAGCAGTACAATTCATATTACATTTTGAATAAATTTAAGGATCCAGTAGGTCAATGATTTAATGTGTTTGATTTTTATTCTACTGCATTATGTTCTCTTCTTACAACACAGCAATTCAGAATATTAATTTCCTGAACTATATAGGCCTAGAATCTCTTACTTTTTATGATTATGTCATTTTGTTCAAATTCTCAAAGCTTTTAAATAAGAACAATTGAATAAAATACATGTTACAAACACAATTTAGAAAATTGGGCTATAATTATCCTCTATTTAAATCTTTCTAAGCTTCTGATTAAGACAATATGATTTGGGATTTTTTTCTAATTATTAGGGAACAATTAGTCTTAATTTGAAGTAGTGACAGTGAATGCACATAGGAGAAATGGAATTTAATATTTGCCTTTGATAAATACGTCTCTCTTCTTGTTATCTATAATGTAATTTTGAAATGTTATTTGATGTAAACACGTCTTCTAGTTAATCACAATAGATTTAAATGTTTCTTTTAACTATGTAAATTTAGACCTTTGTCCTTTAGCATACTAAAAGTAAATTAAATAGAAGGGGCAGTGAGATGGCTAAGGAGGGAATATTTTCAGTAAAACCTGGATTGGATTTGTCTTAGAGCAGACGGTTTTACAAAGATTGGAACTGCTGGGAAAAGTCTAATGTGAACACATGGCATTTAATTTCCACAGAAGTTTTAACAGTCTCAGTAAAATGTGGCTATGAGTGAAATAATAAAACACAAGTGGAATGGCATGACAATAGTGCCCTACTGGGATTCAGGCGGCAGCAGTGGAAGAGGATGTTCCAAGAGCATCTGTCTCTTTGGCAGAATTCAAAAGCAGCTGCTCTGGTTACTGTCACAATGCTCACGAGGTTTCCATTTGACCATGGAAATGATGTCTGTCCTCTATTGTTAGACCTGGAGTCATGCACATTTGCCTTACCTTTGGTGCTGAATTCTTTTTTTTTTTTAATTGCTTTTGATGAGAAAAGAATCTTTCTGAGAAAATCTCAGCGAAAAGCTTTAGCAAGCTCTTATAATTTAAACCCAGCTTTGCTTGTACATATCCCTTTTCCAAATCTCATCCTTATTTGTAATACCAGTATGATGGATGGCAACAGTTGCAAGCTCATAAAATCACTGTTCTTATCATGCCAAGGTCTCTTATAAATGCTGTCCTTTTTTGAGGTGACCTATTATATCTTTCTCTACTGTCCAATTATTTTCTTGTAGAGGACTGATAAGGTAAATATGTGTCTGCTATTTTTCTTTCCAATAGCAGTTACTCCTTTTAACAAATATCTAGAAACTTAAGGCTTTTCTTATCATTCCAATGTGGAGGAATTACTAATATATTTATCTCTCAAAGTGAGATTGCATGAGTCTTTGTACATGTACCATGACTATTTATAAAAATGAAGTGAGTGCAAATTAGAGATCCAATAAATCTAGTTGGAATGGCTATTTTGTAGTTATTTAACTTATAGTCTTGAACAGTGTACATAGCATTATTGAGTCTCCATTTCTCCATCTGCAAAATGCTAAGATAACACATATTTCAAAAGATATAATGTACAGATGTACGTTGAAGCTTCTACAGAGAAAATATGTGTTAAAATCTACTACTAATATTAGTTAATATCCTTGAGGATATTAAAAAATAAAACTAACTCCAAGGTGATAAAACCCTCATTTAAATACTTGCTTTTATGAGAAAACTGTCTATGACTATTTCTCAACCCAGTTATCTAAAAGAGGTTACTTTTGGAAAAACAATCTCTTTTTTTTTGTTTGATTTACAAGTTTATGTTACAAAAAGGAATACTACAGAATAACATAATTTAAAAATAAAAGGCAATAAAACTAGTCAAGATTAGAACTGGAGCACTATCCAACTAAGAGAAATGAAAGTTAATCATGGGCATTAAATGAGCAGGTGACACATGGGCACAGAGGTTAAGAAGAAATTATGCAGCCAAGCTTTAGTACAAAAATACAAGATACGTTTGACAAAGAAGGTTGTTTTGGCAATTCAAAGTGCCAATAACAGTATGATCAGTAAATTCATTATGTTATATAAATTAATGCATAAGGACTAAAAGAAACTTTAACACTCATTTATTTTCAGACAATGTAAGAAGTGCTCTTTTTACGGTCACTTTACTATGTGTTTTACCAGTGTAACCAGAAATGTGGGACATAGCAAGATAAGGGTACAGGAATAGGAGTAGAGAATATGAAATAATTTACTCCTATGATTTTCTTTTCTTTCTTTCTTTTTTTAATTTTTTGAAAGGCAAATAGACAGACATGACAGGAGGATAGAGAGACTTTTGTCTGCTGGTTCACTCCCAGCTGCCTGCCAGGGGCTTGAAACTCAATCCAGGTCTCCCAAATAGGTGGCAGGGACCCAATTACTTGAGTCATAACCTGCTGCCTTCCAGGATTGAATCAGCAGGAAGCTAGATTCAGGCATGGGCCAGAGACTCAACCCAGGCACTCTGCTATGGGAGGTAGGTGTCCACACCAGCAGCTTAAGTTAGCTGCTCTGAAGATAGCATAGCCCTTGAGTTTATTTTTCAGAGGCTGTTCCATCAAAGCTTACCTTAAAAAGTGACTTTCTAGTAAGAGGGGCTAATCCACCGCAAACAAGGAGAGTTCCAAGAAACCAGTCAGACACAAGTATGTAAGGAGTACATACAGTATATGGAGATTTTTTTTGTGTTGCTTGAGCAGGAAAGGCCCTGTCACCCTCCCATTTCTACATCCTTGATACTCCTTTAATACTTGATATAAAACTGCTTCTTGTAGAGGTAGTTTCTTTAGGGCACTATACCTTCCCACTGTCCCCAGCACACTCTACAAGTAAATAAAGAGTCCACCAGAGCTTCTGCCCTCTGAGTCCTGCGTGAGGCTGATTATTTGGTGATACCCCAAGCAAATAGACACCTCTATGTCCATGAACACTAGGACAGACATTTATTGATAATGATATGAAATGAGAACATGGTTGCTTAAAAGATTTAGAGGATCACATCCTTGCAACGGGCAGTTGTGCTGAGTGTTTTGAATTTGCTCCTCCTGATCCATTTTATTTCCTTCTCCAGCCTTCTTTATGTCCTGGAAAGCAATCCTCCATGGACTGATTAATTAGGGCTTCCTTGCGGACTTGCAGTTGGTTTTGGAGAATAACAAAGAATGGGAAGATACTGAGGTAACAACATGCCATTTCCCTAACTCCTTCCCTTACATGCCATGGGGTAGGGAGAAGGTAGTTAATGAGTTCTTTTCTGACCTTAGCTCTCGGCTTCTGGTGGGCTACCATATTTTGAGCACTTGTGTGTAAAATGGGAGAAACTGATTGTCGCTCCCCCTCTTCGCGGAGGAACGACACAGGACCCTGCACTGTTCTTTTGTCTGCTCAGCCCTTCCCGGGTTTGCTGCTGGTTCTTCCCTGGTTGGCTGCCGTCCTTCCACCTCCGTGGAAGGGCGGTTCCCCCTGCCACTTTCCCCACTTCCGCGGGGGAGCGGCACACCGCCGGCCAGCTCTCTCGGGGGCTGCTCAGATGTTATCCGGATGTTCCCCTTAGATGTTCCCGGTGCATGTTGTCTCTCTCCTCCTTTATAGTCCTCTTCCACCAATCCCAACTCTGCTACCCACATGCCGAGTATGCTGCTCTCCTCCAATCAGGAGCAAAATCAGCTCCTGCAGGTCATCACTCAAGTTGGCGAGAGGCAGCTGCGTAGAAGTTGTTTACTCCCTTTCAGCGCCATATTGTGGGAGAGCAGATGTATAGAATAAGTCTTAATTCCAGTAACTTAGTCTAGTCCAAGTTGCTCCCCACACTGATTTGTACTTGTCTCTTCCTTGCCTTACCATAACCAGTACACCAATATAACCTTCCAACAGTCTGATGCTGCCATCCAGGTAACATTTTGAATCTCTGTCCTCTTACATCGTCTTATTTGTACAGTACTGCTATTCTCATGATTTGATCACAACCACTTTTTCCTTGGATTAACATTTTAGCCTTCTAGTTAGTCTCCCTACTGTTTGTGTCCACACCCACATATTCTCCATATAACATCCTATTTAAGCTGTTGTTTTGATGTTTTGAAGTCAGAAGGAAGACATTATTATCTTTCAATATTCCCAGCAATAAAAAATTGCTGACATTTGAGAAATGAAAGGGCCAAAAAATTCTCACCCCTAAACTGTCTTCCAATAACACTCATTAAAAAAAAAAAGAGCCGCCACAAAACTACTCAGGAGTTGTTGCAAGTGGTGGCAAAAGATTCTGAGCATTTGGGACATGACATCCATGCCAGTTTGTTACAGATTAAATCAAGACAGCTTTGCATTCATAGGCCTTATACATCATTGTACATTATTCTTATTGAAGGAAATATGTCAACATGTTCAAAAACTATCTTATATCATTTTTCAGCAAAAGATATTTTTACTGCAAATTCAATACAGCCACATTTAACACAGAATATCCTAATAAATGAATCCAAGGAACATGGCCACCCCACACCAAGTCTCAGATCCTCTGGAATTTATTTTTGTTCTCTTTAGAATGTAGTTGACTATTCACTAGTGATGGACCTGCTCTGTCTTCTGATGAGCAGGTTGAGGAGACTCATCTAAAGCCAACTGCCCAACCCAACTATAAAATTAAAAATAATGTAAGATTTATTAATTTGCTAAATATATTCTTGATATTGGTAACGCAAATAGACAAATTTCAAAAATGTTTCCAAAAGCTATAGGGACAACTGAATCTGTAGTTATTCACCCTAAAGATTGCTCAAACTAGTTTTTTATACTTTCTTCCTATTAATAGAATCAAATTACTCTGTGTGTGTGTGTGTGTGTGTGTGTGTATGTGTGTGTGTATGGAGCTGTGTGACTATACACAGCTCCAGGTTAAAAATATTGATTATAGATAATACTAAGTTTACTGGGGCTTCAGAATTTTATACAAATTTTATTTGTTTGTTCTTTGCTGAAAATCTTTTAATTTTTTTATGCTCTCCCTGGCTCATGCTCAAAAAGCAGGCAACACTAATACTTGCAACTTTGCCACCTAGAACCTGACTTTTGTTAACTCTGTCATTCTTTTATGTGGAGTCCAGAGAAGTTGTCTAAACTATCGGTTCATGCATTCACAATCAAATCAATTATGGATAACCCTCCATTTGAAATAGGTTTGCCATCTCATCTCTGCTTTTAAATTTCTGATTAAGTATTTGCCCCATCTCTAGGACGACATGGTTTCTGAGTCACCTTCTACTGAGAATAGCTAAGTCTGAGAAGAAATTTTTCATTTGTAAAACCTCAGGCCTGCCAGATCCTCAATCGCTCCATCATTTACCAGCAAAGAAGAAAAGTTGGATAAAAGAAAGATTTCCAAAGATACCCATCCTCTGTGGATTGTGTTGGTTCTGAGATATGTTCTTTTCAATCAGCACCAGAGTGAATGTGTCTTGTTACTATGGAAACCAGCTGCTTTCAGTTCAGTTATTTCTCTATCTCTGATTTTCATTAGAGACTATTTTAGTCATCCTTAACTAAATTAAACTTACCATATTTAGCATATTCTTAATCTGAGTTTTCTTTTTCCTATCTTTTCTTCTATCTGCTTTTAAGTAATTTTAAACCCAGTTTTACCTAAGTAACTCAAGAAGATGTAAACAAGCAATAGATTTTAGTCCCAAGGTCAAATTTACTGTACAATGGTAAAAAATGGTTGAAAAGCTGACGGAAAAATAAAATAAATTCAATGTTTTATTGGAAATGAAGATGCTCAAAACATGCCTTGTTGGATTTAATTAAGCAATCCTAATAACTTCTTACTATTTTTAGACTAAAGAATTGGCTGCTTGTTTAAGTGCCATGGCTATATTGCTTATATGTTGGTTAATGGTGAAAATTTCTTGATGATTCTCAGGAGTGAATTCTTATGATTGTTTCTGGGAAGCACAAAGCTTGAGTTACCTAAGTAAAAATTAGTGAATAAAAAGTGTATCTACCAGTATGGTATAAATCAATTATATTTTTAAAAATATAGACACACAAATCATGCATGGGGACTATTTTCTATTTCAATGAAAAATGAAGAGAAAGAAAAAGATGGAAATCAATGGATTTTATTATAATTACTTTTTTAAAGTTTTATTTCTCTTGCGTATTTGTCCATAAGAGAAATTGCTTGCTCACATGATAGTTTCATTTGTAATTTTTTAGGAACCTCTATAATTTTTCACAATGGCTCAAATCTGTAACTCTGACAATGTCTAAGAGTTTGTCTTTTTCCATACCTAATGCAAATGAAATCAGCACCTAGTAAAGATATCTGAACTGTTGTGTTCCTTGCAGTGTTATGCATAATAGGCAAGATATGAAAATAACAAAAGTGAAATTTTAAAAAAGAATTTTATTTCAAAGCAGTTTTAAATAAAACAAAAATTATGAGATAGTGATACAAAAAGTTTCCATGCTTCCCTTACCTCACCTTTTCTCTATTAACAGCTCACATTAGTATTTAGTATCTTTGTCACAATTAATGAATCACAACCAATTTCCCCTATTCCTTTCTTCCAAACCTTTTTGGTATTTTTTTTATTTAGTAAATATAAATTTCCAAAGTATAGTTTATGGATTACAATAGCTTCCCCCCTCCCATAATTTCCCTCCCACTTGCACTGCTCCCATCTCCTGCTCCATCTCCCATTCCATTCACATCAAGATTGATTTTCAATTATCTTTATATATACAGAAGATTGATTTAGTATATATGAAGTAAAGATTTCATCAGTTTGCACCCACACAGAAACACAAAGTGTAAAATATTGTTTCAGTACTAGTTATAGCATTAATTCACATTGGACAACACATTAAGGAGAGATCCCACATGAGAAGTAAGTACACAATGACTGCTGTTGTTGACTTAACAATTTGACACTCTTGTTTATGGCATCAGAAATCTCCCTAGGCTCTAGTCATGAGTTGCCAAGGCTATGGAAACCTTTTGAGTTCGCCGACTTCGATCTTATTCTGACAGGGTCATAGTCAAAGTGGAAGTTCTCTCTTCCCTTCAGAGGAAGGTACCTCCTTCTTTGATGTCCCTGTTCTTT
The DNA here is from genome assembly GCF_964237555.1 of Oryctolagus cuniculus. Classification (NCBI taxonomy): domain Eukaryota; kingdom Metazoa; phylum Chordata; class Mammalia; order Lagomorpha; family Leporidae; genus Oryctolagus; species Oryctolagus cuniculus. The sequence goes on along the minus strand of NC_091433.1, from coordinate 38,674,409 downwards.
CCACTGGGATCTCACTTGCAGAGATCTTTCATTTAGGTCTTCTTCTTTTTTTTTCCCAGAGTGTCTTGGCTTTCCATGCCTAAAATACTCTCATGGGCTCTTCAGCCATATCCGAATGCCTTAAGGGCTGATTCTGAGGCCAGAGTGCTATTTAGGACATCTGCCATTCTATGAGTCTGCTGTCTATCCTGCTTCCCACATTGGATCGTTCTCTTCCTTTTTTATTCTATCAGTTAGTATTAGCAGACACTAGTCTTGTTTGTGTGATCCTTTTGACTCTTAGACCTATCAGTGTGATCAATTGTGAACTGAAGTTGATCACTGTGACTAGGAGATGGCATTGGTACATGCAACCTTGATGGAAATGTATTGGAATCCCCTGGCACATTTCTAACTCCACCATTTGGGGTGTCCCAAATTGTACATCTCCTCCCTCTCTTATTCCCACTGTTATATTTAACAGGGATCACTTTTCAGTTAAAATTTAAACACCTAAGAATAATTGTGTGTTAATTACAGAGTTCAACCAATAGTACTAGAACAAAACAAAGAAAAATGCTAAAATGGATAAAGTATTACATTGTACATCAACAGTCAGCACAAGAGCTGATCAAGTCACTGTTTCTCTTAGTGTCCATTTCACTTCAACAAGTTTCCCCTTTGGTGCTCAGTTAGTTGTCACCGATCTGGGAGAACATACGATATTTGTCCCTTTGGGACTGTCTTAATTCACTCAACATAATGTTTTCCAGATTCCTCCATTTTGTTGCAAATGACCGGATTTCATTGTTTTTGTCTGCTGTATAGTATTCTATAGAGTACATGTCCCATAATTTCTTTGTCCAGTCTACCTTCCCAGCCACTAGGAATAAGCATTCTATGTACAGATGGAATTTTTAAGAGACTTATTTTACTTATATGAAAGGCGCAATGGGTGGGGGGAGAGGAAGAGAGATTGAGAGAAAGACAAGAGAAATAAGTCCTCTGTCTGCTTGGTCACCCCCAGATGGCCCCAACACATGGGTGGCAGAACCCAATTATTTAGACCAGTTTTTTCTGCTTTCCCAGGTACTTTTGAAGGGAACTGAATTAAAAGCACAGCAGTCAGGACTCAAACCAGTACTTTGTTATGAGGTACATGTGCTGTAGTCTTTTCCTTAACCCAATGTGCCATAGTGCAAGAGTTGAGGGTTTTGTTTTGTTTGTTTATTTTGTTTTGTCTGTTTTAAAATTCTAGTTCCCACATGCAAAGGATAAAACACAATATTTCTCTGTATCTGGCTTACTTAACATGTTATCCTGTAGTTACATCCAATTTCCTGCAAATGATAATATTTCAGTTTTATATAGCTAAATAATATTGCATTATATATATTTTTTTCTTGGACATCTTGGTTGATTCCATATTTCATCTATTATGTATAGTGCTGCCATAAACATGGTAGTGCAGGTATCTCTGATACAATTAGTTCATTTATTTCATCTCTTCGGGTATATATCAGGCAATGAGACTGCTGGATCTTATAGCAACTACATTTCTAGATTTTTGCAGAAGTATCCATAATGTTTTCCACAGTGGCTGTGCTAATTTACATTCCCATGAACAGTATATAAGAGTTTTCCTTTTGCTACATCCCACCAACATTTGTTACTGTCTTTTTGATAATAGCCATTCTGAGAGGGGTGAAGTGATATCTCATTGTGGTTTTGATTTGCATTTCCCTGATGGCTAGTGATATTGAACGTTTTGCCATTTTGGTTGTTGTTCTTGTCCATTTGTATTTCTTCTTTTGAGAGCTGTCCATTCAGGTACTATATACCTTTCTTAACTCTATTGATCAGTTTTCCATTGAGTTTTTTGGGTTGATTGATATATCCTGGATATTAATCCTTTGTCAGGTAAGTAGGTTGCAAATATTTTTTTTCCAATATTCAGATGCCTCTTTACTCTATTGATTGTTTGTTTTGCTTCTGAGTTTAGTACAATCCCATTTGTTTAGTTTCATTTTTGTCTCCTGTTTTTTTAAAATCTTATACAAGAACTCATCACCATACCAATGTCTTGAAGTGTTTCTCCAACATTTTTTTCTAGAAATATCATAGTTTCTAATATTGCATGTAGGCTTTTATCCATCTTGAGTTAATTTCCCCAGTAGATTAATGAATAAAATAAATAAAAAGTGATATATATATATACACATATATGAAAATGATTCAATATTAAAAAAGGTATTACCAATTACTCCAACGTGGTGAACACAAGGTTTTTATGCTAAATGAAATAAGTCAAATATAGAAAGAAAAATATGGGCTGGTGTTGTAGAGTAATGGGTTAAGCTGCTGCTTACAATGCTGGCATTCCATATGGGTGCCAGATCAAGACTCACCTGCCCAACTTCTGATCCAGTTCCATGCTAATGTGCCTGGAAAAGCAGCAGACGATGGCCCAAGTGCTAGGCTCAAAGGCAGCTATGCTCACCACTATACCACCAATGCACACAATGTGCAAGACCTGGAGAAAGCTCCTAGCTCCTGGATCTGGTCTGGCCCAGCTCCAGCTATTGTGGCCCTTCAAGGAGTGAGCCAACGGATGGAAGATGTCTCTCTATCTCTCACTTCCTCTCTTTCTGTTACTCTGCCATCTAAATAAAAATTTTAACAATCTTTAAAAAAATAACAGAGAGAAATAATGTATCATCTCTGTTGTGTGTGTATGAAATGTATAAAAAAGAGCCAAATACATAAAGTTAGAGAATAAAATCATGTTAACCAGGGTCCAAGGATTGGGTAGAAATAGAGGGGAGTGTAGATCAATGGATACAAAGCAGGAGTTCTGTAGGATAAATATTTAATGTACAATATGCAGATTAAAGTTAATAATGTTGTACTGTTTTCCATATTTTTATCCAAAGAGTATATTTTAAGTGATTTTGTGAAACATATAAAAATAATAACTGTTTGATAAGTTAATTTACTTGACTATTGTAACCATTTCACTGTCAATATGTATACAATACATATTATACATCATAAATACATAATAATTTTATAAGATTATCATTAGAGTTGCCATATTCTTCAACCTTGCATTTGATAGATTGGAAATCATCAGAAATCTCTCTTTGTTCTCAGTCTCTTTCTTTCTGCAAAACCACAAATGATCATCATTTTTAATACCATAGCCTTGTTATTTAATATCTTCAACAAACAGTTCTAATTTTATGTGAATTATTGCTTGAAAAATTTAACAAAGTAAGAATTTTTTTGAAAAGCTGGGAAAAGAGAGATTACAGTACAGCTTATGTATGCCAAGTGCAGAGGCAGACAATTTACTTAAATGTTTGATATTCTGCTATTCATGGAGTTTTTGCATTAAATTTGATTTTGAGTAATACTGAATTACAATTTTATCTTTAATGCTGTTTTTTGGACACTGTATATGCTGCTCCTCTTGTGTCTAACTCATTTCTCTGTTTGTAGCTCTATTTATTAACAAGATTCCTTGTAAGATTTGACATTCAATTCATAACACTTAAAATACTATTGCTAAAATGCTAAATAAAAGACTTATGATTTTATAACAATTTTTAAGACAATTTTCCATTCTACAGTCTAAAACATCAAATTGTTCATAATAGCATATCATTGTGACTTTTCATCTGATGTCCTTCTAGAAAAATGTGTAGTCAGGGAAATCAGATTGATGATACACTGTTTTCCATGAGGGTTCCAAATATATGAATTGAAATAGTTTCTATCTAGTGTGATTTCTGGAAAATAGAATATATATTGTTCCCTAAAAGATGTATTTCTTTAAAATCTAGAATGGACTTTTCAAAATGAATGAAAATGTAGGTAGCAAGTTAGTATCATATTAAATGCCACAGATGTTTACAGAACAGCTTAAAATGAGTTTCTTCAATTAACTTTAAATATTGTACAGTATCTTCTTCTCATAAACAGGAGACTTCCACACTTAGCTGCATATTTCAGCAGCTTCCTCATAAATGAGGCAAGAAAATAAGGTAATATGAGCTTAGCATGTGATGAATCATAGATTGGACTTGTTCATTCTTCTGGGATGATTGACAGAGAAAAGGATAAACAAATCATTTTACTATAAATTAGTATTTCTCTCTTAGATTTGAAGCGTTATCTTTGTGGTCATAAATAATAACTATTAAAGGTCATAACACCCTGTTTTATTTTATGAATCTAAATGTTATGTAACATAATTTTGATGATACTTTTGTAGTGTTTTTAATTCTTGGATAAACGGATTCCTATGTTTTATATTTTTGGCTAGAATGATACCATTGACAAAGCTGATGAGATGGAAGCAATTACATTAAGAGATCAATGAGGATCCGGCGCTGTGGCTTAGTGAGTAAAGCCACCACCTGCAGTGCCAGCATCCCATGTGGTCGCTGGTTCAAGTCCCGGCTGCTCCACTTCCAATCCGTTCAATGCTATGGCCTGGGAAAAAGCAGTGGAAGATGGCCCAAGTCCTTGTGTCCCTGCACCCACATGGAAGACCCAGAAGAAGCTCCAGGCTTCTGGCTTTGGATTGGCCCAGATCCAGTGGTTGAAGCCATTTGGGGTTTGAATCAGCAGATGGAAAACCTCTCTCTCTCTGCCTCTGCCTCTCTGTAACTCTGCCTTTCAAATAAATAAATATATTTTTTAAAAGATCACTGAATTTTTTTCTCTATAATACTTGATATTTTTGACTCAACAGTAAGAAACCAGCCGGCGCCGCGGCTCAATAGGCTAATCCTCCTCCTAGCGGCACTGGCACACTGGGTTCTAGTCCCGGTCAGGGTGCCGGATTCTGTCCCGGTTGCCCCTCTTCCAGGCCAGCTCTCTGCTGTGGCCCAGGAGTGCAGTGGGGGATGGCCCAAGTACTTGGGCCCTGCACCCCGTGGGAGACCAGGATAAGTACCTGGCTCCTGCCTTCGGATCAGCGCAGTGCGCCGGCCGCTGCGGCCATGGGAGGGTGAACCAATGGCAAAGGAAGACCTTTCTCTCTGTTTCTCTCTCTCTCTCACTGTCCATTTTGCCTGTAAAAAAAGAAAAAAAAGAAAAAAAATAGTAAGTAACCATTTAATATTTAAGCAAGCTGTGCAAGTGGAAGCAAGTTTCTTTATTATCTGTCTTTTATAGCTCTTATAGGAAATTACGTGCTCCTGCTCTTGTTTCCAATGTTAATGTGAATGGAAGGAATTAACTCAGTGTGAATATACTTCACAGCATGGTGTGCTAGAGGAAATAATGCCAAATAAATGACAGGCAGAATTAGTAATTAAAATTAGGCATATGTTAATTTTCACAGTATGAGTTAGTAGTTCTACATTCTTACTGACAAGCATCATTGAAGATAGTATTGAGAATAAGTAAGAAAAGTTTACTTTATGGCCGGCACCGCTGCTCACTTGGCTAATCCTCCACCTGTGGCACAGGCACCCTGGGTTCTAGTCGGTTGGGGCACCGGATTCTGTCCCATTTGCCCCTCTTCCAGTCCAGCTCTCTGCTGTGGCCCATGAAGGCAGTAGAGGATGGCCCAAGTGCTTGGGCGCTGCACCCGCATGGGAGACCAGGAAGAAGCACCTAGCTCCTGGCTTCGGATCGGTGCAGCGCGCTGGCCGTGGTGTCCATTTGGGGGTGAACCAACGGAGTGAAGACCTTTCTCTCTGTCTCTCTCTCACTGTCTAACTCTGCCTCTCAAAAGAAAAAGAAACAAACAAAAAAAAGACCAAATCTGGCTCTGCCCTGGGGAAAAAAAAAAGGCAAATCTTTTCACTGAGGACTTCAAAAGCAACCCATGTTATATGCTTGTATTTGTGAGTGTGTACAAACACATATGTGTGTTTATACAGATTTTCATAGGGAGTAGCAATATGAGTAGTTAAATATTATGCTAATATCTGAAGCCACTTAAAAACAATCCTTTCTCTTGTAATAAATCTTGCAATCTAAAAGCCTTGCGATTCATTCACTAGCTAGTTAGATCATTACTATTTGTCATGCTAATCTGTGATACTGATCACAAATGTGATGAAAACTTTGGACTTTAATTATTTTTATTATTTAAATTTAAATTGGTATGTAATACTTGTACATTTTATGGAATATCATACATTTTTCAACACAAATATACATGTAAACCAATCAAACTAAATAAGTAGCTTATCCAGTTCCTTATCTTTTCCTTATGTCTGAAGTTTTTTTTTTTTTTTAATAAAAGTCAAGCCTATCTAATGTTAAATATCTAAAGTTGCCTTCCATCGTTTCCCTGCAATCTCCTTAAAGAAAAAAGTCACAGTAGATCTCATTGAAGGTACACACACACACGAGCATGTAGAAGGAAAAGAAGCAGAGACTCACTGAGAGATAGTTCATGAATAAAAGTACCATAACTTTATAATCAACATTCTTCAGGGAATATGTTATGCCAACTCTATATTCAACATCACATAAACCACACAGTTATCAATCCACTTAAAGTATTTTTTCATTACCTAAAATACGGAAGTAAAAATTATCAAGGATTTGTTTCTCATGTATTATTAATACATAATTATTGAAAGTTTATCTGTGATTTCATGAAAAATGTTTATAGAAACTAAAAAAATGCCACAAAAATATGTGAAATGGGAACAAGCAGGAGGATCTGTTTGTTTGGACATGTCCATTAATGTACACAGAAACACACAGATGCACAGTATTTGCACTCACAAAAAATTAATAGTTTTTACTTTCTGTAACTCTGAAATTGCACAAAAAACACAGTGTCCTACAATTGACCTTACAATCTGATCTCGCCCTTTGAAATACTTTTTTCTCTTTCAAAATATCAGTGAGATTTCTACTCAAAGACTGAAATCCTTGGACATGTGTCCTAAACTTCAGCACAACGGGGTGATGACCAGAGTCACAGAGAAAAAGGCACGTAGCTGAGGAAGTGAAAATAAAATTATTTTCCTTCTATATGCCTTGGTATTGTAACAAAAACAAATTTTCTTAACTCTGAGCAGCAATTAGCTTTAAATGAGATAGAAATAAAATATAATACTTAGCAGTAATCATATATAAACTTTAGAGTAAGAAAATAAGTACCTATTTGATAAAAACTATAAAAGTTTATGACAACTAAAAATAATTAAAAGTGATATAAGAATTCCATATTTTGATAAGTAAAATAGTTCTTGGATTCAGTATGGAGAATCTAAATTTACTGCAATCTAAAACAACAATTGTACATTTATTCATTTTCAAAATTTAATGTGAAAGAATACACACATGAGACAAACTTCAAATTATGAGATTTGAAAATGAAGGTGTGCTTTTTCAAATATTAAAATGCATCATATATTAATCAAAACAATATTCTATAATGATTATAGCAAATCAAATTAATAAATAAACATAAAGTATAGAAGCAAGACCAAGGATATGTAGAAATATAATAAGTGTGGAATCTTTATAATCTGTCATATACATTATATGTTAATATAATCATAAGTCCCTGCCTCATTTAGAGAGTGTTAAAAATCATGTGTGACACATATGAAATATGAATAAAAACTTTAAGAATATTTAAAGAATAAATATAAAGTTGAAATATGTAACCTTAAAGGAGACAGAGAATAAGAACTAGTATTTCTAGAGATTAATTTAAATACTACTAAATAAAATTTAAACAGTAAAATATATTTGTGACAAGTAACTGTATTAGATGTTAATAATAGAGGTAATCAAGTGTGTGGTATGTGGAAATCAGTTAAAGAATAAATTTTATAGACATATTTTATATGTGATATACGTGTGTATGTAGTTTTTTTTTATTTTTTTATGTAGTTAATTTTTAACTATTCACTGATGTTCTATAAATGCATATTGTTGGAAATATTATTCAAACATAGGTAAAACAGGCTAAACTAAATTACATTTTACTATTAATACATGAGCATATATTTAAAAGTTCAATAGCAAAATAAATTTTTTTTTGACAGGAAGAGTGGACAGTGAGAGAGAGAGACAGAGAGAAAGGTCTTCCTTTGCCGTTGGTTCACCCTCCAATGGCTGCCGCAGCCGGCGCGCTGCGGCCGGCGCACCGCGCTGATCCGAAGTCAGGAGCCAGGTGCTTATCCTGGTCTTCCATGAGGTGCAGGGCCCAAGCACTTGGGCCATCCTCCACTGCCTTCCTGGGCCACAGCAGAGAGCTGGCCTGGAAGAGGGGCAACCGGGACAGAATCTGGTGCCCCGACCAGGACTAGAACCCGGTGTGCCGGCTCCACAAGGCGGAGGATTAGCCTATTGAGCCGTGGCACTGGCCAATAAATTTTAAAGTATATAAAAAGTATGAAATTATTTAAAACTGTGTTGTTATTAGCAGAGATGTCCAGAAAGTGTATAGTGAGTGACCACGGATAACAGACGCTTGCTAATGAAAAGAATAATCATGCAAACTAAAACAAAGATAGAGAACCCAAGACCTGGGCCATCCTCCACTGCCTTCCCGGGCCACAGCAGAGAGCTGGCCTGGAAGAGGGGCAACCAGGACAGAATTCGGCGCCCTGACCGGGACTAGAACCCGGTGTGCCAGCGCCACAGGCGGAGGATTAGCCAAGTGAGCCACGGCGCTGGCCATCACCTAAATCCTAAAAATAAATAAATAAATAAATAAATAAAAAAGTTTTACATGGTTCCAATATAAACTCCTGTTTGTCCAATATATCCAACCTTCATAACTATTCTAATTTCATGACTGTATTTATTTCTTTGGTTTAGACTCTCTAGAATTTCTACTGGCTTAGTTATACATTCCCAACATCTAGTTTTCAATACCAACATCAAACATCTTTATTCCAAGACTGATTCCTAAATTCTATGCCCTATACACTTGCTCTTCCTTTCCTCTGTGGTGACATAGTGCTTTGAATATATTTTAGAATTTTGCTGTTATTTAAAAATAATATTCACAAATCTATTTCCAAAGAATTATTTTCTTAAGGAAATTATCTACTTTTCTCCTATATTTGGGCAGAGATCATGTTTTAAATAATCAATCATTAAAAATAAAAGTATCCAGGCCAGCATTTAGCCTGGCATTTAGTACGTGAGATTAGAATGCCTGTGTCCCTTACCACTGTACCTATGTTCTGGTCCTGGTCCAGTTCCCAATTCCAGCTTCTTGATAATACACACCATGGGAGGTAGCAGATGATGGCTCAAGTCATTTTGATCCTGCCAAACACATGGGATACTTGGATTGAATTCCCAGCTCCCGACTTTGGCTCAGTCCAGGCCTGTCATGGCGGAGCATTTGGGAAGTGAAACAGTGGATAGGAGTCTCTCTCCCTTTCTCTCTCAAATAAAAAAGCATAAACACAAAAAAATAAAAATTATATTATTTAGTAAAATAATATTGCCCCATATATTTTCTGTCTATTCTAATAGAAAAAAATCTAAAATTAGACTTTTCTGTAGGTAATTGATTTTCTGACACATCATAGATAAAACTTTGTGTTTCTTAATAAATTGTGTGCAAGATTTTCAAACTTTTACCAGAGACTCTAATGCCCAGAATATAATGGAAGAAATCACTGAAAAATAAAATAATAATAGATTCATGGAATACAAATAAATATAAATACAAATAAATAGAAACAAAAAATAGAACTTATTTTCTAACTAAAGTTATTTTAGTGCAAAATCTAACAGGATTGACTTGGTTTCTAAAAACAAGTCTGATGAAAAATGAATTTTGACTGTTGGTGAGGAAGAAAGAGAATTTGAACATCGAGTGCATAAAATGAATGCACCATGAAAAATTTACTCTTTGAAATACTGCCTGGAGCTGGCTGCACCTGCAACCTTAAAGAAGTCAGAGCAGGTGTTGCTAATTTTCTCCCAAATTCCTCTCTTTCCCTCTGGCTTTTGCTGGATGACATGATATAATAGAGAGGATAGAGGCAGTCTACATGGACCAATGCCTCTGTAATGTCAAAATACAGAATAAAAATTAAGGCATTCCAGTGCCTCATATTCTACTTTGCTAGTAGTATGTACCAAAGGTAATGGTCCATTAGCTGCTAAATAAAATTATTCCCAAATGAATTTCAGTGTCATTTTTAATGGAGAATTATGTAATAAAATAAGTACTTAAGCAATAGAAATAATCAGCTGGAGAATACTTTCAGAGCCTACTGAAAGACAGGTAAAATATGAACATAAAACAAAAGTTAAAATCAGCACAAAATATTTCCTTATCACTAATATGCTGGCACATTCCAATCAGTTTTAATTATGTATTCTTCCTGTTCCTATGAAACAGAATAAAATGAATCTTACAAAATATTAAGTCACCTTTTACATTATGAATTTACTATTTAATCATCTTTAGAATTTTATGTACCACTACCTTCAAAGATTCATGAAGAAGCAAAAAAGTAAAAAATCAGTGTCAGCACTCTGAGGAGTGGCTATTTTCACAGATGCGACAATATATCTTTTGAGATAATTAAACAGGTAGAAAGAACTTTGCTTACATGTCTGCATAAAAAATTCGGCAGTGTGTGGGATACTGAGACATTCAAAAGCCAAGTCATATAGACTTAGATTTATTATCAGAGCATCTTGGGTTTCTATATTACTTACAAATCGCTGTGGCCAGCGAGTTCTGGTCAGTGCTCCAGGGTGGGGCAAGTTTGATGTAGCAGGCTTCCTCTTGTTAGCAGAAAGGGGGATATTGGTCATCTTTTTTGGCATAATCACACCCTCTCATCTTCTTTTCCAAATTAAACACTACCCCATCACAGGAAATTCCATTTATATGAACTATTTATATTTGTCACTATATACACACAAATGACCACAATGTATTTAGAATAGTAATAAATACAGTATAATATTTTTGTCACAGAGAATGAAGAGATTTTGTCTTAATTGAAAAGCACAATTGATGTACAACACTACTGGGTTTTGTACATTAATTTTATATCTCTTAAACTTGCTGATTATTTAAAGATTTGTTTGTTAGAATAGTAGAGTGACAGAGAGAGGGAGATACAGGGAGAGAAAGAGATCTTCCATATGCTAATTCACTCTTACACTTGATCTTAGCCAAAAGGCCGAGAAGCGATTCTAATTCACTCTTGAAATGACTGGCTGGAGCTGGGACAGGATGAAGTCAGAAACTCCATCGAGGTGTACCATGTGGATGGTCCAACTTGGGCCATCCTTCACTGATTTCCCAGGCATTAGAAGGTATCTGAATGGGAAATGGAGCAACCAGGACTTGAACTGGCACCTCAATATGGCATGAAAGCTTTGCAAGCAGCATCTTAATCCACTACACCACAATAATTTTCCCTCAATGTTATATTAATTCTAATAGCTTCTTTGGAGTCTGTGGGGTTTTCTATATATAAAATCATGCTATCTGTAAACAATGACAATTTGACTTCTTGTTTTCTAATTTAGATGATTTTATTTTTTTCTCTTGCCTAATTGTTCTAACTAGGTCTAACTAATTGTTCTATGTTGAAAAAAGTGATGAAAGTGAACTTTAGAAAAAAATATAGGGAAAACACATACATGTTTTCCCAAGGACAGGAAATATAAATAAATATCAATAGACAAATTGATTTAATCAAACAGAAGAGCTTGTTCATGATGAAGGAAACAATCAAGAGAGGCAGAAAGGAAAAATGATTTGTAAGGTATTCATATCACAAGAGTTTAATATTCAGCATACATAAGTATCAATCCACTCAATAACAAAGCAATAAAACAAATCATATAGTTAAAAATGCACAGAACATTTAATATGACATTTCACAAATTGAAAGAAGAAATGGCCAGCAGATAAATGAAAAAAAAAATGCTCACATCTCTATTTATTAAGGAAATGTAAATGAAAACCAGAATGATATAATCCCATTCCAGTTACATTGGCCAAAATAAGAAAGAAATGAGAATGATTATTGGAAAGGAGGGAAGACAGAAAGTGAAAGGAAAGGAGGGAGTGAGGGAGAGAGGGAGAACTGGATGTAGTCTATTCTTAGAATTGTATCTATGAACTACATTGAATCTGTTCTTTGTATTAAAATTACATTAACATGAGAATTGACGAAAATTATTTTGTAGTAATTATCATGTATTTCCTAGGACCTTAAGAATCTAATACACCAATTAATTCCTTAATTAAAAAACAAAAACAAAAACAAAAAAATGTAAAAAACACATTAAAGTGGAAATACCATGTGCTCCAGCCATCCCATTCCTCGGTATCTATCCAAAGGAAATTAAATCCATCTTTCAAAGACACAATAGCACTCTTGTTTATTGAAGTACAATTATCACAATTGATAATAAATGCAAACAATCAAATATAATTCCACTGAATAATGAATAAATTATGGTGCATATACATAATGTGTTATTAATGTCATAAAAAGATTAAATTTTGTCATTTTATTCATTTTGGTGGAACTTTTGGCCATTTCATTAAGTGAAATAAGCCAAACACATAAAGACAAATATCACATAATTCATTCATATGTTAAGAATAAAAATAGATGATCTCATAGAAGTTAAAAATATAATGGTGGTTACTACTACAAACTAGTGAAAGCTCAAATGATAGGTACTTGATTATAGCTATGTAAGAGTAAGAGGTTCATGGGTTCTATTGCACTATAGGTTGAATCTACATAATGTTAGTTTTACTACATATTTCTATATTTAAAAAAAAAAAAAACTGAAAGGACCTGGCAGTCTGGCATAGGTCACAACTGTGACCCTAGCATCCCATATGGGCAACAGTTCAAGTCCTGGCTGCTCCACTCTGATCCAGCTCCCTGATAATATGCCTGGGAAAGCAGCAGAGAGTGGCCCAATTACTTAGGACCCTGCACCCATATGGGAAACCTAGAAGAAGCTCCTGTCTCCTGGATTCAGACTGGCTTAACTCTGGCCATTGTGGCCATTTGGAAAGTAAACCAGCTGATAAAAGATCTCTCTGTCTGTCTCTCCCTCTCTCTGTAACTGAATCTTTTAAATAAAAAATATTTTTTTTAAAAAACTAGAAGATAGGATTTTGGAAGCTTTCACTACAAAGAAGTGTTCAATGCTTCAAAGGATAAATCCTTGACTGGATATTATACAACGTATGCATGTGATAAAATATCACATGATAGCCTATAAATAAGCACATAATTGTTCTATGTATACAGTAATGGCATGCCGATGAGGTCTTAGATAAAAATGAGAATTCTTGGGGCTGGCTCCATGGCTCACTTGGTTAATTCTCTGCCTGCAGTGCCAGCATCCCATATGGGTGCCACTTCTAGTCCTGGTTGCTTCTCTTCCAATCCAGTTCTCAGCTGTGGCCGGGGAAAGTAATGAAGGATGGCCCAAGTGCTGGGCCCCTGCACCCACATGGGGAGACCAGGAGGAAGCACCTGGCTCCTGGCTTCAGATCAGTGCAGCACGCCAGCCGTAGCGGCCATGTGGGGAGTAAACCAACAGAAGGAAAGCCTTTTCTCTCTGTCTCTCTCACTATCTAACTCTATCTGTCAAAAAATAAAAATAAAAATAAAGACAAATGCGAATTCTTTTGGTGATTAGATTAGAGATTGTCTTGTGAAATGCTGGCAAAGAAACTAGGTGTATAGATCCCATGCCCTGAGACTTTATGAGAAACTGTTGTGGACTAGGTTATTTAATGAATGAGATTTCAAAACAACAAAGTGTTCAGGCTGCAGTATTGGCATTATTGGCTGCTGTTAGTTTTACAGTAAGAATCAGAAACAAAAGGAAGTGGAGCAGAATTTGGAACATTCATGCTAGGGAAATAAGGAATAAGAAACCTGTTTGAACAAGAAAGTGAATCAGAGCTACTGTTTGCTAAAGATTAGCACAAGTAACTGAGACAATAAGAGAAAGATGTGGCAGGTATTTCAAAGATCTTCCAAGTAGCCCTTCCCATCAGAAGCCCAGAAGCCCGGAAGGGCAGAACAGTTTCTTGATACCCCAGGGCCAGCTCTGGATCTGGTTTGTTGGATAAATGCTCAGAGGCCACTGCAGCCCTGACTCAAGTGGGACCAGACATCCTGGCTTGGTGTGGTCCATGTGATGCTGTTAGGCAGATGAGAAGAATTTAAGAGTTAAAGGGTCCTGGGTGCTTCCATCAAGACTCAAAAGAATACCTGGAAGGCCAGACAGTGTTGTGTTGCATGGTCGGGAACCTTTCACGGAGTAATGCATAGTGATTCTATGAGAATGGAACTACACAAGAAACTCCTGAAAAAAATAAAAGCTGCCAGCAACATGTGACACCTCCTGAGGAAAGCTGCAAGAAGTGTGCCAAGGAAGTCTGGGCATCTGCAGGCAGTTTCAGAAAGTAACCTGTTGAGCAAAGATCAACGGTTTTGTGGATACATGGAGGTGTGTACCTAGATTTGGAAAGATGCTTCAGAAAAAAGAGAGGTCCAGAGAGAGATTGGATACAGACATGGGCTGACCACAAATAGCTTTGGCCAGGGCAATGCAAAAGGCTGGAGCTGCTTCAGAGACTCCTCACTATGGCAATGCCTCATGGAGCTGCAGAAATGAGATTCCAAGCAGTGAGAACTGCAGCCTGGGTTGAAACCAGCAATCCTGTATAGGTGGGGCTGCTCACCAGGTATTTTAGGTAAGGTAATGAAAGGCTGACTAATACATGATTTCAGAAATGTCACTTCAAGCCACCTTTCATTTTTCATATTCAATTAGAAAATTGTACTTGCTTTTATCAATCAAAATATTCATCTATAACAAAATATCTGGAAGTCAGCATTCAAATACTTCTTTTAAATTGCTGTAAAATGGCAGTGGACATGCCCCTAATCATCACTGTGTCTGCCTGCCTGTAATGAGTGTTATAAAGGCAGATACCATTAATAAAAAATTAAAATAATAACAAGTGAAACTGTATGGAAAGTAAAGACAACAGAGCAAATAAAACTTAAGACTTCATGATCAATGTAAGTGGCCTTCTTCCTACATACATAATGTAGATTATTAGTTCTATCATATTGCAAATAATCATTAAGAATATTATAACAATTTACATGAAAAAAAGTTCTACAAACTGTTTTCACAATTCATGTTTTAAAATGTAGAATTCAATTAAATCTAAATTTCTTCTATACTAGATCTTCCTCTAGCATTTTAAAAAACACAGACAAGATTATGAAAAAAGATACATGCATTTTTCACTTGTTAGACCATTTTTTAAAATATTATATAAGATATACAAATTTCATATATTTCATGTGCAGATTTAAATATAGTGATACTTCCTATGGTACATTCCCTCCCAACCATACCCCCAACCTCTATAATCCTTCCACTCTTATTCTCTCTCTTAATTTTTATAAAGATCTATATTCAGTGTACTCATAAAATTAACCCTACAATAAAGAATCAGTTCAAAAAACAGTAGAAAAAAAAAAACATTGCTCCTCAGCAGTAGAGACTAGTGCTATAAATAAGCTTTAAAGCACAAAGGGCCAGTGCCATGGTTCACTTGGTTAATCCTCCGCTTGTGGCACTGGCATCCCATATGGGTGCTGGGTTCTAGACCTAGTTGTTCCTCTTCCAGTCCAGCTTTCTGCTGTGGCCTGGGAGTGCAGTGGAGGATGGCCCAAGTGCTTGGGCCCCTGCACCTGCATGGGAGACCAGGAAGAAGCACCTGGCTCCTGGCTTTGGATCGGTGCAGCGCTGGCCATAACAGCCATTTGGGGAGTTAACCAATGGAAGGAAGACCTTTCTCTCTTTCTCTTTCTCTCTGTCTATAACTCTATCTGCCAAATAAATAAAAGAATAAAAAAAGCACAAAATGTCAATTTCACTCCTATACATTATAATTTAGGTACTCTATTAGTAACCACAGATCAGGAAGAATATATGACATTTGTATTTTTAGGATGGACTTATTTCACAAAGTACTGTGATTTTGTGTTGCATCCATTTTGTTGCCAAAGACAGGATTCATTCTTTTCTAAGGCTGAATAGTACTAGATAGTGTATATGTACCATAATTTCCTTATCCAGTCTTCAGTTGATGGACATCACGGTTGATTCCATATCTTAGCTCTTGTAAAGTGTGCTACAATGAAAATAGGGGTAAAAATAACTTTCATCTGCTGATTTCACTTTGTTTAGGTAAATTCCTAGGAGTGGGATTTCTGGGTCATATTATAGATCTACTTTTGATTTCTGAGATATATCCATACTGTCTTCCACAATGGCTATACTGCTTTACATTCCCACCAGCAGTGGATTAGGGTATCTTTTTCCCCACATCCTTACCAGCATTTATTGTTTGTTGATTTTTGTATGAGAGCCATTCTAACTGTGGTGAGGTGAGACCTCATTGTAGTTTTGATTTGCATTTTCCTATGATTAGTTTTCCTGAGCATTTTTTATGTGTCTGTTGGCTACTTGAATTTCTTCTTTTGAAAAATGGCTATTCAAGTCTTTTGAACATTTCTTAACTAGATTGTTTGTTTTACTGTTGTTGTTGAGATACCTCTGAAATAAGAAAATAGATATACCATATGATTCAGCAATTCTGATCCTGGGAATTTATCCTGCGAAAAAATGATATCAAAAAATGAAAGAGTTATCTGCACCCCAATGTTTATTGCAACTCAATTAACAATGCTAACACATGAAATCCAAACAGATGTCCATCAACCGATGACTGGATAAAAAATTGTGTGTGTATATATATATATACACACACACACACACACACTATGGAATACTGTTCAGTGGTAAAAAAAAAAAGATGAAATCCTGTCTTTTGCAATAAAATGCATGCAACTGCATGTATTATACTATTGAAATAAGCCAGCCCCTAAAGGACAAATACCATATATTTTCCCTGATTTGGGATAACTAATAGAGTACTTAACATGTAATGCATAGGAGTGAAATTGACATTTTGTGTTTTGATGATCATTTACAGACCTTGTGTCCACTGTTCAGGTGTAGAGTTTTTCTTCATACTATTTGTTGAACTCTTTACTTAGTGTAGGGTTAGTCTTGTGGGTATAATGTAAATTGAAAATGGATCTTTGTAAAAATTAAAAGTGGGAACAAGAGGGATGAGGAAGAAGAGAGGGAGTGTGGTTGGGAGGAAGGGCAGGGTAGGAATATCACTGTGTTCCTAAATCTATATATATGAAATACATAAAACTTGTATACCTTAAATAATTTTTATTTGAAAGGCAAAGTTACAGAGGCAGAGAGAGAGAGAGAGAGAGAGACAAAGAGAGAGAGTTCTTCCATCCTATGGTTACTCCCCAATGACTGCAATGCCCAGAGCTGCTCTGATCCAGAGCCAAGAACCAGTACCTTCCTCTGGATCTCCATGTGGGTGCAGGGGCCCAAGGACATGGCCCATCTTTCACTTCTTTCCCAGGCCACAG
This sequence comes from Oryctolagus cuniculus, assembly GCF_964237555.1. Lineage (NCBI taxonomy): Eukaryota > Metazoa > Chordata > Mammalia > Lagomorpha > Leporidae > Oryctolagus > Oryctolagus cuniculus. Next base: position 38,656,926 of record NC_091433.1, on the reverse strand, counting down.
AAGAGAGATGTATTGGAAATAGAGCAGCTGGGGCTGGTACCACGGCTCAATAGGCTAATCCTCCTGTGGCACCGGCACCCCAGGTTCTAGTCCCGATCTGGGTGCCAGATTCTGTCCCGGTTGCTCCTTTTCCAGTCCAGCTCTCTGCTGTGGCCCGGGAGTGCAGTGGAGGATGACCCAAGTCCTTGGGCCCTGCACCCACATGGGAGACTGGGAGAATCAACTGGCTACAGGCTTTAGATCAGCGCAGTGCACCAGCTACAGTGCGCTGGACACAATGGCCATTACGGGGTGAACCAATGGAAAAGGAAGACCTTTATCTCCATCTCTCTCTCTCACTGTCCACTCTGCCTGTCAAAAAAAAAAAAAAAAAAGAAAGAAAGAAAGAAAGAAATGGCATCTGGGAGTTGAACTGGCACCCTTATCGCACTGATGGCATTGGCTTTACCCGCTACACCACAGCACTGGCCCTTAAATTATTTATTTATTTATTTATTTTAAAAAGATTTATTTATTTGAGAAGCAGAGTGTGGGGGTGGGGGAAGGCAGAGAGAGAGATATCTTCTTTTTTTAAACTTTTATTTAATGAATATAAATTTCCAAAGTACGGCTTATGGATTACAATGGCTTGCCCCCATAACGTCCCTCCCACCCGCAACCCTCCCATCTCCCGCTCCCTCTCCCCTTCCATTCACATCAAGATTCATTTTTGATTCTCTTTATATACAGAAGATCAGTTTAGCATACATTAAGTAAAGATTTCAACAGTTTGCTCCCACACAGAAACATAAAGTGAAAAATACTGTTTGAGTACTAGTTATAGCGTTACATCTCAATGTACAGCACAAAAAGGACAAAGATCCTACATGAGGAGTAAGTGCACAGTGACTCCTGTTGTTGACTTCACAAATTGACACTCTTGTTTATGGCCTCAGTAATCATCCTAGGCTCTTGTCATGAGCTGCCAAGGCTATGGAAGCCCCCTGAGTTCACTGACTCTGATCATATTTAGACAAGGCCATGGTCAAAGTGGAAGTTCTCTCCTCCCTTCAGAGAAAGGTACCTCCTTCTTTGATGACCCGTTCTTTCCACTGGGATCTCACTCATGGAGATCTTTCATTTAGGTTTTTGTTTTTTTTGTTTGTTTGTTTGTTTCCCAAAGTGTGTTGGCTTTCCATGCCTGAAATACTCTCATGGGCTTTTCAGCCGCATCCGCATGCCGTAAGGGCTAATTCTCAGGCCAGAGTGCTATTTAGGACATCTGCCATTCTATGGGTCTGCTGTGTATCTCACTTCCCATGTTGGATCATTCTCTCCCTTTTTGATTCTATCAGCTAGTATTTGCAGACACTATTCTTATTTATGTGATCCCTTTGGTTCTTAGTCCTATCATTATGATCAGTTGTGAACAGAAATTGATCACTGGGACTAGTGAGATGGCATTGGTACATGCCACCTCGATGGGACTGAATTGGAATCCCCTGGTATGTTTCTAACTCTACCGTTTGAGGTAAGTCAGCTTGAGCATGTCCCTAATTGCACATCTCTTCCCTCTCTTATTCCCACTCTTACATTTAACAGTGATCACTTTTCAGTTAAGTTTCAGCACTTAAGAAGAATTGTGTATTGATTACAGTATTCAACCAAAAGTATTAAGTAGAACAAACAAACAAAAAAATACTAAGAGGGATAACATATCAAGTTGCTCATCAACAGTCAGGGTGAGGGCTGATCAAGTCACCGTTTCTCATAGTGTTCATTTCACTTTAACAGGTTTCCTTTTTGGTGCTCAGTTAGTTGTCACCTATCAAGGAGAACAAGTGGTATTTCTCCCTTTGGGATTGGCTTATTTCACTCAGCATAATGTTTTCCAAATAAATAATTTATTTTTAAAAGAAATACTCCCAATCTATAACATCAGTCCTAATGTAAATATTCCAGGAACTAGAAGAGGAGTATGATAAATAATTTGTGTGTCAACTAGACTCTGCTAACTGTTGCTTGGATAGCTGGTAAAAATAGTACTTTTGGTAATGTCTGTGAAGGTCTATCCAGAGGATCACTTTCATCAATGCACATGGACATCACTCAATTCAGTGATGCCTGAATAGAAGAAAAAGTGGGAACAGGGGTATTCTCTCCTCCCCTCCCCCCATCTCTCTTTAGGGTGAGACTTCAATATTTTGGAATCAAACATCAGTATTGTTGGTTCTTGGACCTTCAGACTCACACCAGGACTTATATCATTGTTCTCACAATCCTACCCCTGGCCTTAGGACTTAGAATAAATCACATCATCAACTTTCCTGATTCTCTTTTGTAGACCATGATGGTAGGCCTTCTAAGCCTCCAAATTGTGTGAACAAATTATTCAAATATATAAGTACACACACACACATATTTGTCTTTTGTAAGACAGCATATTCGTAACATCAATTCATCCTAACTGCTCACATAAGTACTCAATATAATTCCTTTTAAATAAGCATATTTTAGCACTCTCTCTCAGGTCCTTTCTGGAGAGGTGCCCATCCATTCTTGCGGATTTCCCTACCCTAATAAACTTTGCTACTTCTACTTTCCACTAAAAAAAAAAAGCATATTTTAATTTCATTTTTCATGAACTTACTTTAGTTATTTAAGAGGCAGTGTGACAGAAAGAAGGAAGACACAGAAAGAAGGCAGACTTTCCATCAACCAGTTCACTCTCTAAATGCTTTCAAAAACCAGGGCTGGAGCAAGCTGAAACAAGAACCCGGGAGCTCCATCCAGGTCTGTCACATGATTGGCAAGGATTCAAGCACTTAGGCCATCACTGCTGCCTCCCAGAAGCATTATCAGGTTGCTCACTTGGAAGTGGAGGTGGGACTAGAATCACGTACTTCAATATGGGAAGGTGTTGTAAGCTGTGACTTAACCCACTACACCAAAACACCCATCCCCTAAAATAGAATTCTAATCAAATTCCAAAAGAAATCACAGGTGGTATTAACATGATTGCTCTAAAAAATTGTATCAATATCAAATTAACTAGAATGATGAAAAAGAAGAAAAGTGGAGAACACACATTGTCCATTTTTAGGAAAAACTATAACACTATAATGATATAAGTAATTTGATAGTAGAAAAATCTGAAACAAATAGATCAGTGTTATATAATATATAGTACACATATGCACATGAAAATATAGTCAGTTGATATTTGAAAAGGATTCAAGGCAATTCAATGGAAAAAGCAATTTTTTTCATCAAACAGTATTGAAGCAATTGGATATCTGAATGAGCAAACAAGTAATTCATGCCACTTTTCACACCTTTTTAAAAAATAATAAAATAGATGAAACTTATCAAGTGGTTTACATTATTGTGAGATTTTTGTATGTCAATCATATTTAATTAATTGGTTTGAAAAGAATTAAGTGGACAGGTGGGTACTGGGCACAACTACTAAGACATGGATCTCATATTTGAGTGCCTAAGTTTGAGATTTGGCTCTGTTTCCACTTTCAACTTCCTTCTAAATATACATTGGAAGGCATCAAGTGATGGTCAAGTACTTGGGTTCATGTCACTCACATGGGAGACCTGATCTGGATGGAGTACTTGGCTCTGGTCATTTGGAGACTGAACCAGCAGATGGGAGCTCGCTTTCTCTCTCTCTCTCTCCCTCAAATGAAAATGTTTAAACAGTTTCAATAGTGAAATGTGAAATAAAATTTGCATTATTAAAAATAAAAAGTGGATAATAGATATAAATGCAAGACATAAAACTATGAAATTTAAGAAAAAAATCCAGAAAAATTTATTGAGCTGATTAAAATATTTTAGATACGGTACCAAAAGATAAATCTTTACAACATAATATTGATAAAATTTTACTTCATCAGAATTTGAACTTTTGCAGAATGAAAGTCATTATATTTAGAATGAAAAGATCTTATAGCCAAAATATATAAAAATTCTTGAAACTCAATGAAAAATTAAACAACTCAATTGAAAGAAGGATGAAAGTCCTCAGCATACACTCAATCAAAAAAGGATGTAAAAATAAGCACATGAAAAGAGCAGATGGCAAATAAGTAGAAAAAGTTGTTCAACATCATTAGTCACTAGAGAATTATAAATTAAAATGAAAGTTGAAATACTACTTATACATCTATTAGAATGAATTCATGAAAGTCAACAATGTTAAGTATTGTTGAGAATTCAGAGCTCAGCTTTCCTACACTTCTGGTTAGAAAAGAATTGTACAGCTACACTGAGAAAGTTTGAAGATCTCTCCCCTAGCAAGTCTACTTCCGCATACATGAGTGAATAAAAATTCATGTTTAACCAACAGAGCTTACACTACCTTTATGCACCACTCTTCTGAAATTGAAACCATTGAAGTACTTTGCAGAACAAAAATTGTTAAAAAAAACCTGGTGTATTCCTCTAAGGGAAGACTTTGCTATCATGGAAAGAAATGAACTGCAGCTACGGGGTAACACATGTGTAAAACTGAAAGGTGTTATGCTGAGTGAGTAAAGTCAGTCTCAAAATGCTAGGTCTTGTAGGGTTCCAAATCCATAGATTTTCCTTTTTGAAGAAGGAAAAAATTACATAAACATGCTAAACTGATCTTCTGTATATAAAGAGAATCGAAAATGAATCCTCATGTGAATGGAAGGGGAGAGGGAGTGGGAAAGGGGAGGGATGCGGGTGGGAGAGACGATATGGGGGGGAAGCCATTGTAATCCATAAGCCATACTTTGGAAATTTATATTCATTACATAAAAGTTAAAAAAAATTACATAAACAAAGAAAGTACAAAAGATTACTAGAGATTAGGGTAGGAGAGTGTTTGACTACCACAATGTATCAGTATTTATCCAAATCGGTATAAATCATGGAATTGTACATACCTCCCAAAAGATAACTTTCATACATGCTAATAGGAAATGCATGTTCTTCGGACATGTAGATGGCTAGGTGGTCTGTATATTATATTCTTCTGTCAGCACATCTTTAAAAATCAATCAGCATCTCTAACACTGACAGCCACCAGGGCAAGCGGAACACAGTAAAACAACAATAGAGAAAAATAAATGTGACCTGTTAATTAGTGCTTCAGTCTGAATGATACACATGTCATTTCTGCTCATATGTCCTTCGTAACAACAACAAAAAAAAATCCTGTGAGTATATCCAACTTCAAAGAGCAGGGAAATAGAATACAACCATCTAACGGAAAGGAGGGAGCAGGAATGTTGCTAGGAGCCTTAATCAATGTCATACTTGTGAAACAGTGCATATAACGATTAATTGGATGATGGAGGGCACATAATCCTTTGTACTCTAATACTTAAAAAATATTTTCCTTTCCATTTTTTCCACATTTGCTTCTCTGTGTGAAAACAGAAATGCAGACTATCTGGTCATTCATCAGAACAAATATTCACATTAGTACTTTTTGTGAGCAGTCATTACTCTCAGTTTCAATGATCATTAGTTTAGGATAGGAACTATCTAAACCTGAATGCAAAGTCTCCTTTTTCTTTCACTGAAAATAAGTATCCTTACTCTATTTCCCAAAATACAGAATCACTGAAGGTGAAATTTTGAAATCACAAAAGTGACAATAATTAGAAATTATTAAATACTATGCAGTCATGTAAATTAATATTACATTTTAAACAATTATATTACTTAGATAATTTAAAATCTGTATTTTATCAATTTGATTACTTAAGGATTTTTATCCTAAACCAGGCTAAACTCTCTTTTATATATGTAGAGAAATATCTTTCGGTTTAGATCCTAGTAAACTTTCCTTTTGGTAATGTGTATTTCCCACTGATGTTTACCAGTTAGTTATTTTTGGCTTCATTTAGTAAGGTACTTAATACTTACGATCTCAAAAAATCAATCTCCCTTCTTTTTTCTGTCTTAAAGCCATGTATACTTTCAAATAATTTTCTAGTAAATATAATTGAGAGATTATTAGGAACATGATGGAAAGACCAGATCCTAGAACTGATATCCTATTTTTTGCAACAACATGGGTGGAATTGGAATACATTATGCTTAGTGAAAGAAGCCAGTCCCCCAAAGACAAATATATGTGTTTTCTCTGAGTTGTGGGACTAATATATTGTATACAAAAACTATAATTTGCATGAATGAAATTGACATTTTGAGATTTTATCATTGTTTATAGCCTTTGTCTATACACCTGAGGAATGTGGTTTTAATATTTACTAGTTGTTGAATTTTTTATTTATTGGAGGATTAAGCTTGTGATAATAAAGTAAATTGAAAGAATGCCATCGCAAAAAAAAAAAAAAGAAAACTAAAAATAAGAAAGGAAGGAGGAGGGCGGATGGGAGTGAGGGAGGGAAGAGTGTTGGGTGAGAAGATCATCATATTCTTAAAACTGTATATATGAAATACACAAAATTTGTTTCCTTATACAAATAAAAAGAATTTTTTTAGAAAGGAAAAAAGTGAAAATTGAAGGCGATCAAATGAAATTATGGAAATTTTATTTTTTATCAATTTAATTGCCTCATCAAATCTCAATACAAATAGAACACTTTAAAAGCAATTTCCCCTTAGCTTTGAACTAGTATTACAGAAAATATCCAAGTTTTTCTTTGTATGAATCAATGCCAAGTCCCACTGTGATTGGATTGACAACAGGGGGCGGTGAAGCTGCTCATGGACTGCATAAAACCACTGACATGCAACAAAGTATTAAAACCCAGTTTTGCATCAAATAATGTTTCTTTGTGTCTTTTTCTTTCTCTACAAATTTGATTTCTTAAAGTCTGAAAGCGTTTGCTTTATAAAATACCTCTGGCCTATTACCAGAATAAGACTTCAAATAGGATTCTATGGAATATCCATGTCTTGAAGGAGAGGCAAAGATAATATTTTTCTTTACCATTGTTTATCTACTGCCACCATGGTTCAATTCTGCTAAAAATAAGAATTGCCATCAACATACAATAATCCAATAATATTTTTACCCACATCAGACAAGTCAACAATAGCTTATTTTTTTTTTTTTATTAAAGATCCAATCATTCAGTTCAGAGATTACAGAAAGCATAAAAAGTACAGGGATAAATCTGAAATATATGATTGAAGACATTTTTTGTGTCATGACTTGAATGTTTAAGAAGCCAGGGGCTCCAAAGTCCATTAGGACGAATATCCAGAGAAAGATGACGTGAGCTGACTAGAGAAAAAGTTTAAGGTCTTGTCTGTATTTTGTGTTGTTTTCATCTGTGCTTCTTCTGTTGTTATTGATACCGTTCTGCTTATTAAAATTTTTCAACATCAATAAGCCTGTGGGGAGTGGTTATATAGCCTGACTGGCAGGTGGGTGTACAGATGGGGTCAGGTAAGGGCATGAGATCACACAGGGGGCGTGGTAAAAGCGTGGTCTTCCAGCTCATAAATCTAAACAAATTTATCCTATCTGCCCACCTACATCAGTATCATCATGTTCATCAGGGAAAATCATTAATTCTAGCAGCTAACTTCAAATATCTACCCCTTCTTAACATCATGATCCTTTACTACAATTAGCTGAACTTAAAATCTCAGGCTAAACTTTGTAACACACCATCTCACGTGAGGAGTAAACTGAGAGGTAGTACCGACTCCTGATCAAACTAAATAGTGAGCCATGCACAGCAGACTAGCAACAGAAATCAAAACTTGTAGGAAATTGCTGCAATCAAGATTGGTAATAGTGTTCTTTATCTATGAACTACACTGATTGCATATCATGTGCTTTATCTTAAAAACACAGGTGAATTTTAAACATATAAACAGACATTACTTTTATCTGAAAGTACAAGACAATTTTCTACCAGGCTGCCTCTATATCTTCCTGTAAATTTTTTCTTTGGTCTATGAATTCAGAATTTATTTTTTTACTTAAGACAAACAAATTTCATGTCTTTCTTATACACAGATTTTGGAACATAGTAATACGTCCCACACTACCCTACCTGCCGCCCATATTCCTATCCTTCCTCCTTCTCCCTCTCCTATTTCCTTTCTTAATTTTTACAGTGAGCTACTTTCAGTTTACTCTATACTCATATTAATCCTACATTAAGTAAAGAGTTCAACAGATAGTAGAAGGGAAAAACACTGTTCTTGAAAAGTGGAGAGGAGAGCTGTAAACAATCATTGAATCTCAATATGTGAATTTCACTCCTATCCATTACATTTTTGGTAGTCTATTTGTTACCACAGAGCAGGGAATACATGCAGTTTGTCTTTTGGGAACTGGTTTATTTCACTGAGTATAATGGTTTCCAGTTGCATGCATTTTGCAAACTCTTAACAGAACACTTTCTGATGGAACAAAAACATAAGCCTCAGTCATTCTTTCTCACTGCCCAAAAGATCAATAAGCACTAGAATGTATTCCTTGCCCTTGAACCTCAATCGGGTCTCACACCCTATTGCCTTCATACCCGATCCTGCATTCTTTTACAGGTTCCCAAAGCCCTCCAGTTCCAAGAATTCACCTCTGCCTGCTGCTCTTTACCCCCACCCCATCTCTAGCCCTCCTGAAATATAAAAAGGCCCAGCCTCCCAGGGTCCAGGCCTTCTGCCGCATGTTCCATCATGTGCATACTAGCAATTGGTCATCCACCTCTATGAATTTATTTTCTCTGAATAAATTTGGTTTGGCTGTAAATTTGTACACTGTCTCCTCTCTACTCTGTGCTTTTCCTAACACTTTCCTTCTTACAGCTCTGTTTTTACACCTATAAAGTATTGACAAATGATAATTTCCTCTAATGTTAACATTTCTAAATACTTGGTGTTTTATTTTGCCCAAGAGATCTGGAGTGAGCACTCAGTTCAACCTCTAATTTTTGCAAAGTGCAGTAGGCAAAATCAGCAATGACATGAGTCCTTTACTTGTTATAAACCATGAGTTACACATGATGGTATACAATTTGAAAAAGAGTAACTAGAGATATTGTGCAGATGATACAATTTATCAGCTTTTATTACTGCAAACTCATGAAAGACTGGCACAGATTTCTATGGTCAGATAGAATGGCGTGAGGCTAATGATCTTTCCTATTACAATAAAAAAACACATCATTTTATTGATTTCTATTCATTACTTAAATAATTTATCTTGAACTATAAACAATAAACCTACTAACTAATGTCTCAAGGCATATATTTTCTGTTTTGTCTTGGAAGTTTCAACAAAATGCTACATAGTTCACCTTTGAGAGCATTTTTAATTTTTTCCTGATCTTTTTTTTCCCTTCTGTGTTTTGCTCTACTCCTACTCTTCATCCCATCACTCTTTCATGATTTCTTTCTTTTCTCTCTCAAACACGTTTGCTACCAGACTTTAGAAATGTCCTAATGCTCTATAAAAATGTAGAGTCATGTTTGCTTTATTTAACAGTATACATTCAATTCTTAGCATACAGAGTAAATAATGAATACATATTTGCGGGTTGAGTGAAATGCCGACTACATGATTCTTTGTCAAATTATTTTTAAAACAAGCAAATAAAGCTTTGAATTGCTTACTAATATATGGTATCAGCTTACGCCTACTTGAGAAATCACCCTGTTTGTGGGTACGTATTTTCCTTAAATATTGGATTTTTCCAGCTTTAAAAGTTCATATGATGTCTCTAACTGAAATTATTCCTAAAGTATATTTTTATTTCATAAGTAAATTCTTAAATATTTTATTGTACCTGTTTGAAGTAAAGAGGATTAAACTGAAATCCAATAATTACAAAAATTCAGATAAAACATCAGTATATATGGAATGTTGTCTGAAAATAAATGGTAAAGCATATCTTTGATCAGAGGTCAAAAGACCTCTGTGGGTTCAGTTTGACCAACAGACATTTCGTTTGTTTTTGGATAATGCAGTGTTTTAATTATTTTTTAAAAGTTATTAATTTATTTAGGGGCAGAGTTTATAGAGAGGGGGGGAAACAGAGGGGGAGAGGAAGAGAGAGAGAGAGAGACAGAGAGAGAGAGAGAGAGAGAGAGAGAGAGAGAGAAAACCCACTGGTTTACTTCCAGTTGGCCACAACTGCTATAACTGCTCTGGTCAGAAGCCAGGAGCCAGGCACTTCATCTGGGTCTCCCACTTGGTTGCATGGACCCGAGGACTGGGCCATCTTCCACTGTTTCCCCGGGCACATTAGCAGGGAGATGGATGGGAAGAGGGGCAGCTAGGAGTTGAACCCATGCCCATATGGGGTGAAGATGCCACCAGCAGATGCTTTACCTCTTATGCTCTTAGGCCAGAATGAGGGCTCAGTGTTTCAATTATTTTAAGTAACATTTAAAAATTGGGGAAATTAGCATAAATGCCCAAACTTTTGTTGTCAATTAAATTTGAAAGATTTGGCAACACTGGGCTCTCATTTCCAATTGGTAACTATTATCTAACTTAAATTATCATAATTCCTTTCAGTTACAAACGTAGATGAAAATGAGTTGGAGGGAGAGCAAGAGAAAGAAGAAAAAGGTTTACTTCAATAAACCACAAACTTTTCTAATCTGCTAATGCTCTATGTATTTGTGGTTGCATGAACCTTTCTTCATAGTTTTCTATATTTGCATTTTACTCCTTTATAACATTAAAAAATTGATGACTGGGTATGTTTATTACATTTAAAGTATAAAGCAAATCTTCAGAAGCAGTAGTTTCTCTTTTAAGAATATTTTTAATTTCATTTCCATTCCTCTTTGCATATTTCTTCTAAGTACAAAAAATCATGAGTTTTTTTTAGTGCTCACCATTTAACTTTCAGTAACGAAAAGTGTTTAAGCACACACAGATTTTCCCATGTGTATATATAACTCACATGTTTTCTAAACAGTATTTTCTGTATTACTATTTTTAATAGTACTTGTTACATTATTCATATTCACCCTAATTGCAGAGTCCTTTAGAGAGGGTCTATTTTCTACCCTTCCTTGTGCTTACAAGTTTTGAGCCTATTATCTGTGATTGATTTCAATTTTATTGCATTGCTGTTATGCAATGGATAATAATATTTCTATACCTGGGATTTATTGTTCAATATTTCTAGGAGATTTTGTGTATCCTATATAATAATATGATTACAAATAATGTTTATCTTTGTAGGACATAACATTTATGTGTTTTATCAAGGCAAATTATCTTTCGCCTATCTGATCTTTTAAGAAATGAGAGATATGTTCCCTCTGATTCCATACATAATATTTATGTACCATATATATATATATATATATATATATATATATGTTTGTTTCTCCTTGAGATTTTAATTGATTTTATTTTTAACAATTTTCATGCTGCAAATACAGGGTAGTCATTAAGAAAGAGTGACTTTGGAGCTAGGATTACTGAGTATGAATCCCAAGGTCCACTTATAATTATTTTACTGCATCTAATTATTTCACCTCTGTATCATCCTTTACATGCAAATAAAGGAGAAGAATGCTAATAGGTCATAGTGTTATTGAGATAGTCAGTAAGTGACACTTGTAAAGTGATACTTTTAAAGCAAAATGCATGACATAAGTGCTTTTTATGGATTAAATGTTTGGGCCCCCCTAAATACAATGTTAAAACCTTATCCTCCAGTGCAATGGCATTAGATAAAATATTTTGAAGGTTATTGGGTTTAGATGAAATCAGGGGGTTGGAGCTTTCATGATGGGATTTTGTCCTTGTTAGAAGAGGAGGACCCGAGACACTCTCTCTCTCCCCACCATGGGAAGCTACAGGAAGGCATCTAAAAAACCAGGAAAAGCATCTACACCAGACACTTTCAGTGCCTTGATCTTGGACGCCCAGACTCCAGACAGATAGGAATGCATTCCTGTAACTTAAGCCATCACACTCTGGAGATTATAATAACAATCCAAACTGAAACTGTTAAATACATATTAATGATGAATAATTTTAATATGCATTCCAATTCCTGGCTCATGGTTTTCCAGAATTTCTGGTTACCATTTTGACTACAGGATCAATTTAACACTTTTAAAGTTTAACATTCTTTTAAATGTCATACCTTTATTTTTTTTTTTACCTCTGGTATACCAACTATTCATATTCTAGGTGTATTCTGAATCTTTCATCTTTATTATTAGTGCTTTAAACAATTTTAAACAATTCTTTTCTCTATGTTCAAAGGCATCTTTTTAGCTTCAATCTCCTCATCTAATTTTCAAATTTATTAAACAGAAAATTAATTCAGTTTTTTAGTATGACTTTGTTTTTAAATGCACCTTTCTCTGAAGGGAAGAGAGAACTTCCACTTTGACTATGACCTTGTCTAAATAAGATCGGAGTTGGCGAACTCAAAAGGCTTCCATCGCTTTGGCAGCTCATGACAAGAGCCTCCAGTGATTACTGATCTCATAAATAAGAGTGTCAAATGTTAAATCAACAACAGGAGTCACTGTGCACTTACTCCCTATGTAGGATCTCTATCCTTAATGTGTTGTACGATGTGAATTAATGGTATAATTAGTATTCAAACAATACTTTACACTTTGTGTTTCTGTGTGGGTGAAAGCTGTTGAAATCTTTACTTAGAATATACTAAATTGATCTTCTGTATATAAAGATAATTGAAAATGAATCTTGATATGAATGGGATGGGAGAGGGAGAGGGAGCGGGAGGTGGGATGGTTGTGGGTGGGAGGGAGGTTATGGGGGGAAAAAGCCGGTATAATTATATTATAATTATATTAAATAAAAGTTAAAAAAATAAAGAATGGAAAAAATAAATAAATTTAAAAAATAAATGTGCCTCTGTATTTTCTTACATTACTCGTATTCTATATATTGTCATTCATTTTTTATTTCATAACACTCATATTTACTTTCAGTTCCTTTATATGTTTTGTAAGTTGTTCCATTAACTTTTATCTTAAAATATGCTCGTGTTCTGACAGTAATTATGAGTAGCTAAAAAGCTTCCAAATAATACACCAATATGCCTCTTCTACCCTCTCCTCCTCCTTCCAATTTCAAAATGTGGAGGATTCTTTATTTTAGAATAATAACTTGGAATACAATTCCTTAGCAAAGCACATAGTCACAAACGCATTTGGTATTCCTATATTCTTGCTTCCCACCACAAAAGGATTTCTAGACAAACAGTTGTTTGTGTTTTCCTTTAGCAGGCCTCTTGCTGTTGATCTTCAAGTTTATGTAATGTTAGAGTATGTCTCTGTGGGGAGCAGCCCGGACTGGACTGAGTTACTGGAATTAAGACTTATTCTATGCATCTGCTCTCCCACAATATGGCGCTGGGAGAGAAGTAAACAGCTTCCGCACAGCTGCCTCCAGTTCAACTAATAAACTGTAGGACTTGCTCCTGATTGGAGAGCAGTGTACTCGGCGTGTGGGCAGCCGAGTTGGGATTGGCAGAGGAGGACTATAAAGGAGGAGAGAGACGGCATGCACCGGGAACATCTAAGGGGAACATCTAGCTGAAGGAACACCTGTGCAGCCCCCGAGAAAAGCCGGCCGGCGGTGTGCCGCTCCCCTGCAGAAGTGGGGAATGTGGCCAGGGGGAACTGCCCTTCCACGGAGGTGGAAGGGATAGTAGCCAACCCGGGAAGAACCAACAGCAAACCCGGGGAGGGCCGAGCAGACAAAAGAACAGCGCAGGGTCCTGTGTCGTTCCTCCACGAAGAGGGGGAGCGACATAATGGTGCCGTGACTCGGATATGAAGCCTAGGCAGGGTTTTGTGTCGTTCCCCCACGAAGACGGGGAGCGACATAATGGTGCCGTGACTCGGATAGGAAACCCAGGACGGATAGGAAACTTAGGAGGGAAGAAATGACTCGGATTAGGAAACCTAGGTCGGATAGCAAACTTAAGAGGGAAGAAACGGGAAGAATTGGGAAAATATCGGAGAGAGAGACTAGCAAACAGCCTAGGGAAAATACCGGAGAGAGAGACTAGCAAACAGCCTAGGGAAAAGCCGGACGAAAAGGGTGCCGGAAGAAGCTATTGAAAGCCTAGGCATAGACTCAGATACGGACTACGGGGGGAAGCTGGGAGAAATCTCTAAGGTCAAAAGCGAAAGTGAAAGCTAGAACAAACAGACTCAGATGCGGACTGTGGGGAGAGGCCAGGAGAAATGAGGGAGGAATATTGTTGGAGGAAAGCTTGGGGAAACATACCGGGTAGAGAAAAATGTTAGGGAAATTGAAGCCGTGGGGGGCAGGCCAAGGCGGACACGAAAGCCACTTTGGGGTTCTCAAGTTAGCCCGGGAATAGGGGGCGAAAAGTTGAAACCAGAAGCTGAAACGTAAGCCAGATTGGGATCCGTCTGATTAGCCCGGGGAGCAAAGGACGGGAAGCCAAATCATGGGGCGGAGACGTATGCTGGGTTGAATTTGCCAGGCTAGCCCGGGGAACTTAGATTGAATGCTAGTGGCGGACACGTAAGCTACGCTGTGTTACTCGCGGAAGCCGCCGCGTGCAGAGAGAGCACAGGGCATGAATAGATAGGGAACGGGGCTGGCGCGAGGCCGTGGTGCAGACGCGAAGGGCGTGGAGACCGCGGAGCGCGCGAAGCCAAGCCGCGCAAAGCCGGGAAGCTGCCTAGATGAAAGAGGCGCGGGCTGAAGCAGCTCAGCCGGGAAGCCGCCGAGAAGTAGCCTCGGGGCGGGCACCGGGAAGTTGCAGGGATAAGAGAAATAGAAGTTTAGAAGCAAAGTGAGAGAAATAGGAATGCTGGAAGATAGAAGTAAAATGGGAGAAATAGGAATGCCCGGAGATAGAGAAATAGAGAAATAGAAAGGCCTCCCTACAACACTGCAATGTGAGAGCTTGGATTCGGTCTGCCTGATTAAGTGAGGCGATGAGCTCGATGAGCACCTGGGCGGCTAGCAGCTTATGCGCTGCAGGTCACCGAAGACAGGCACGAATTAACATCAGTAAGGCCTCCCCACAAAAAGGCAATGAGAAGGCTTGGATTCGGTTTGCCTGATAGAGCTTGTAAGCCCCTGCAGGCTCGACCAGAGCATGCGCTGCAGGGCACCGAACACAGGCACGCATCAGCGCCTAAAAACCTCCTCACAACATGGCGAAGAGAGGACCCGGATTCGGTTTGCCTGATTGATAGGACTTGTAAGAGCCTGTGGCAACTCTAGCAAGCAGAGCAGAGTGTGTGCCACGGGGCACCGAAGACAGGCGCGTATCAACGCCAAAAAATAAAAAGAAAGGGGGATCTGTGGGGAGCAGCCCGGACTGGACTGAGTTACTGGAATTAAGACTTATTCTATGCATCTGCTCTCCCACAATATGGCGCTGGGAGAGAAGTAAACAGCTTCCGCACAGCTGCCTCCAGTTCAACTAATAAACTGTAGGACTTGCTCCTGATTGGAGAGCAGCGTACTCGGCGTGTGGGCAGCCGAGTTGGGATTGGCAGAGGAGGACTATAAAGGAGGAGAGAGACGGCATGCACCGGGAACATCTAAGGGGAACATCTAGCTGAAGGAACACCTGTGCAGCCCCCGAGAAAAGCCGGCCGGCGGTGTGCCGCTCCCCTGCAGAAGTGGGGAATGTGGCCAGGGGGAACTGCCCTTCCACGGAGGTGGAAGGGATAGTAGCCAACCCGGGAAGAACCAACAGCAAACCCGGGGAGGGCCGAGCAGACGAAAGAACAGCGCAGGGTCCTGTGTCGTTCCTCCACGAAGAGGGGGAGCGACATGTCTCCATGGCTTTCTTAACTGCTTCCTCTACTGCTGCATTTTATTTATTTATTTATTTATTTATTTAGTGAAGTTTTATCTTCTACTATTTGTAATAAATTTGACAAGAAAATTGAGCGGTTTTAGCATGACAAGTTAAAATCTTTTGAAAAATCTTTGCATTCTTTTATTTACTGCCTACATCAAGTACACAGTTTGATTGCAATAACTGCTTGGTAAATTCTTATTCAACATAATAATGAATATCTTGTTCAATATAATATTGGAAGTATTAGTTAGCAAGAGCAATTAGGGAGGAGAATGAACAAAAGGATAGCCAAATTGTAAAGGAGGGAGATGAAATATTCACATTTGCAGAAGACATGATATTGTACATGGAAAAATCTAAACGCTCCACCCAAAAAGCTATTAGAACTGATAAACCAATTCAGTAAAGCTGTAGGTTGCAAAATAACCACCAAAAAAAAAACTTAACTTTTACGCACAAATGATGAACTTGCCAAAAAGAAATCAAGAAAGAAATCTCATTCACAATAGTCCTGTCCCCTGTCCTTCTCCCAAATCAAATATTTAGGAATGAATTTTAACCAAAGCAGTGAACGAGCTCTACAATGAAAATCATAACCCATTGATGAAATAAATCATTGAGGATACAAAAAATGGAACGATATTCCTTATTCATGGATAGGAAGAATTAATATGCTAAAATGCTTATGCTACCTACAGATTCAATGCAACCTACAGATTCAATGCAATTCCCATCAATATACCAATAGCATTCTTTACAGAATTAGGAAAAACAGAATCCTAAAATTCAAATGGAATTACAAAGACCCAGAATAGCCAATGATCCTGTGCAAAGAAAATCAATCTGGAGGCATCACAATACTTCACTGCAAAGCACATTACTAAGCTGTAGTAGTTAAAACATGAAGTCAACTGGTCTTTGACATAATTCCCTAGACCATTAATTGGAGAAAGGATAATCTCTTCAATTAGTGGTACAGGCAAAACTGGATGTAAATATGTAGAATGAAATTACAATCTCACCATGTACAAACATCAACTCAAGATAGATCAAAGACCTTTATTTAAGACCTGAGACTATAAAGTTCCTAGAAGAAATTGTAGGGGGAACACTTCAAGATATTATTGTATGTGATGACTTCTTGGATAATACCTCCAATCCATCTTTAAATACAGAAATACAGTTGTATGCCAGCTTAGTTCAATTTACTCTCTCTTAAGCCTTATCCATCTATCTATATCATTTCATGATCCTTACTAAACTAACAAATGAAATAATAACAACAAATTAATTAGCCTAATTGTGGCCTGATTATTATAATTTATAATATGATTATAATAGTATAATATAGTAGATTTTCCATCAATAGTTGATACCTACCCTTGTATTAAATTGTAATATCTTTGAAAACTATGAATGCATTGATTTTAGTTCTTCCGTAAATACTTATATAGCTCAGTACCCAAGAAATGATAGAAGACAAATAAAAACATTTTAATAAAGGAGGAAAGAATTTGTGTGTTGGTGGACAGATGCAGACTGAAATTCAGAGACCTAATGAATACTAATGCAGTCATACCAGGTTGCAGTTGAAGCCATGTCATTGTTTGAAAATTCCTGAAAAAAAAATTAGATTCAGAAAATAAGTTGATGTACTATAATACTACTTGGCCCAATGTAGCTCACCATCTGATTTTATAAAATTTTATCACACAAACACCCATTCACTGACAGGTTATTTAAGATTATTTTATTACTATGTTGACAGCATTTAGTAGTCACTACAAAGACCATAAGACCTGCAAAGCTTAAAACACTTAGCATCTGGTATTTACAGAAAAAGTATGTCACTCCTGAATTATATCTACAAACTTTACACACATCTCAAAAAACTAACACTACTTTTTGTGAATGAGAAGTAGACACAAAGGACAAAGAATGGAAGAAAACATGTGGGTGATTGCATGAGAATGCCTGCCCTGCCCAATCAGGATGCTGAGAGAGCATGGCTCACCATGCTTCCCAGGAGGGACCCTGTAGCCTGGCTGCTGGCAGGTGGCAAGAGCCCCAGGCAAATTTACCCCTACCCCCACCAATCAGGCTAACTGCTCCCTGCTGTAGCCCAGGCCCACCTGGAAAGCTACCTTAGCTACATGACTTTCAAGCTGATTGGAGAAGCATAACATCACCAATATCAGCTTCGTCCTCTAGAATTAGTATTGCCCTGAATTAGTTATGCCCCCTCTGCCTGCCCTTTAAGAAGTGTACGTGGTCATTAATAAAGTGGACATTTCACTGAAGCCTGTCCCCGGTGCTTCTTGTGGAAGAACACTTTCACCCCGCTCTCCTGGATGGTGTGAGCCTTGCAGGACAAGCCTGCAAAAACAAATATGGTATACTACAAAGAAACCATGGTAAGCATTATGTTTGGAAACAACATTAGGTTAGTCTCAGATGATATGCAGAAAGCTATAAGACATAAGAAGTATGCTCAATTTTGTAACATCCTGGTGGTAGTGATTACTGTGGGAAGAGCAGTTATGATGGGATGATAAGTGATGCGATGATCGCTTGTCTCCATTGTTTCACTAGGATAGAACTCACCAAGAAACAAGTGACTGCAATTGGGTTTCAAATGAATATAGAAAGACGTGTTTTTGTGTTTGTGTGTGTGTGTGTGTATTACAGAGAGAAAGTTTTTGCATATACATATATACTTGTGTGTGTTTGTGTCTTGGTATTAGTTTATTCTGATCGTCATACCAGATGACCTGTATAACTATTCTTTATGATTAAATATGTATTAAAAATCACTTGGTACCCCACAAATATGTGCAACTCTTATGTGTCAATGTTAAATTGTATAAAATCATGTAAGTTTTTAAAAACACACCTTTGGTTCACTGATTTATCCTGAAGCATATTTTAAATGGATTAATTCTTATTTAAGAGCCATAGAAGATAATGTTTGCAATATTTACAAAGGTAAAACAGTATAATTTTAGGTTAGTCATTTTCATATTTATTCTTTAGATATTTACTTGATTTGTTCTTTCCAAATATGTAAACAATTTTACATAAAACTCTGATTTCCATGGTCTCAAAATATATGGTTACATAGTGTTCTTAACTTGGTTGAATAATCTGAACTTCTATCAGTTTTCTAAGTCATTACTGTCAACAGTTCTCCATGAAATACTCTTCACACAGAAAGACTGAAATCTATAAATTTAAGAAACAATCTCATTTCATTTTTCTTTTTGATTTTTTAAAATTTACACAATAGGAAAAAATTTAATATATTTCATATGTACAGTTTAAAGAATATAATGATACTTCCCACTCTCTGTTCCTTGCTTTTGCCTTCCCTCCCTACACATGCATGAATCTTACAGTAAATAAGTAAATCATTGTGTTTGAGCACTATTCTTGTCTATCTCTTATTTTTGCTATGGAGATCATCAAGATGTGCTTTATTTGGGTAGAAAAGAGAAATAGCAGAGCAGTAACTGATTATTATTACCCCAGGATACCCAGAAGAATGAATCATTAGATAGGACTGTAAAGATAAAGATTCTGGTGACCAGACTTCCATGTAAACCATGGTGTTTACTAGTAGACAGGTGCCAGGTACTCTCCAACTTTGAAATATTTTAGCTGGATGTACCTAGCCTCTGTAGTTTGCTTATTCCCTTGAAAGTGGGCATATATGAATTTATGGAACATGACTGGCTAGAGAATGGCAGAGGGAGATGCTATATATGCCCATTACATATATACATATACATGTGCTCATATGTATATAATTAGAGAATCATAGCTTGTTTGTGAACAGTGTTTCTGAACAGATTGCTTGAAATTTGTCCTTTGATCTGAAATTAAAATGGGGGCTTAATGATGTAAAGAAACAGGTCTTGAAAGCTCTATCTGAGAGTTTGGGGCTCCTCCAGGAAAGGATTGCTTAGTCTGTGTTTGGAGTTGGGCTGCACCCTTTGCATTACTATTAAAGTTTCGAATTCAAAGAGATCTGTCATCAGTCTGCTTTGATTATTTAAACCTTTGTGGTTAAAAAAAAAGTTTGGTGGCAGCTGTAGGATTATTGTTTAGATCCAGGAATGATAGCATCTAAGTCACCATTTTTTCAAAAAAAAAAAATAACAAGTTTGAAAATTTGATGTTGGGATGGCTTCCTCTATATTTCCAGGTGTGAAGTACCCAAATTTGCTTATATTGTACTAGAACAAAAATCACCAATTGAATCAGAACTTAATGGAATAAGCCAAGAGAAACTGGTTAAGAAGTTACTCAAAGACTGCTGATCAAAAGAAAATTTAGCAAATACTATTACTATTTTAAAGTGGTTATTAGTATCTGTACTGAAAACCAAATTTCTCAAGAAGGAAACCATGACTATGCCTTGGACACCTGAGCAGACAATAATAATCAATCACAGAATAAGTCATGTCTAACATCTGGTCATTAGCAATGTAAGTAGCTGAAGCCATAACCAGGAGACCCTGTTGAAGAACCTGGACATTCTACAGAGAAACTAACAGATGCCTGATGATTCCCTGCTGGCATAGATTCTCAGCATAAATGTCTTCCTGATAATTTATTTTTTAAATATTTCCAGAGAAAAGGTAGATTAATTAGCGTTCTTCAGAAAAAAAGAATCAGCAGATTGTGCATACCCTTGTATTTGAAGAAAAAGATTTATTTTAAGGAATAGTCTTATGTAATTGTGGAGGTTTAGTAAATTAAAAAGCTACAGGATCAGCCATAAAGCTGGTGACCCAAAGAAGTGTTACAGTTAGAGTCCAAAAACAATTTGCAGGATGAATTCCTTCTCCCTAGAGAAGGTCAATTTTTGTTTTTTTAAGGTTTCCAACTGACTGGTTGAGGTCCATCTACCAGAGGTAAAGGCATTCACCTTTGCTCAGAGTTTATTGATTTAAATATTAATTTTACCTGTAAAACATATTCAGATAAATCCAGAGTAATGTTGCAAATTGTAGCCCAGACAAGTTGACAAATAAAATTACTCATCAAAAAGGTATCAAATTGATGAAAGTGACCTAGATACCTATATGGTTTGACAATTAATTTCTTCTTAGACCAACAAATGAGGGATTCCTTCAAAGACATAATGATGATACAGATGTGAGCAAAGCAGACTTAGTATATGATGATGAAGTACCAAAACAAATTTAATTACATTAACAGAGAGCATCATAGGTTCTACATATAAAGAAAGAATCTTCACAACTATCTTATAAAAACTTGCTATTGAGGAGCTAAGAAAATACTTAGAAACATTAGTCCAGCTTCTACAAATAATGCTGGACTAAGAAGAAGAAAAAAATATATGTAAGTGTACATATATATATATATATATAGTGAGAGAGAGAGATAAGTAGACTTAGCCACCATTGCAACACTTTTAGTTTCTTTTTTTTTTTTTTTTTTTTTTGACAGGCAGAGTGGACAGTGAGAGAGAGAGACAGAGAGAAAGGTCTTCCTTTACCATTGGTTCACCCTCCAATGGCTGCCGCGGCCGGCGCGCTGCGGCTGGCGCACCGCGCTGATCCGATGGCAGGAGCCAGGAGCCAGGTGCTTTTCCTGGTCTCCCATGGGGTGCAGGACCCAAGCACCTGGGCCATCCTCCACTGCATTCCCTGGCCACAGCAGAGGGCTGGCCTGGAAGAGGGGCAACCGGGACAGAATCCGGCGCCCCGACAGGGACTAGAACCCGGTGTGCCGGCGCCGCTAGGCGGAGGATTAGCCTAGTGAGCCGCGGCGCCGGCCAGCAACACTTTTAGTTTCTTAGCAAATTGCCTTCACTATACTGAATGAATTTTACAAGGTAAAAGACTTAAACAGGGATGGCACTGTTGTGTCATAAATTAAGCCTTGCCCTGTGGTGCTAGCATCCAACATGGGCACCGATTCAACCCCTGGCTGCTACACTTCGGATTCAGCTCCTTACTAATGTGCCTGGGAAAGCAGAGGAAGATGGTCCAAGTTCTTGGGCCCCTGCACCCACATTGGAGACCTGGAAGAAGTTCCTAGCTCCTGGTTTTGGATTAGCCCAGCCTTGCCAATTGAGGCCATTTGAGGAGTGAACCAGCAGATGGAAGACCTCTCTCTCTGTCTCTTCCCCTCTTTGTCTCTTCTCTCTCTCTGTAACTCTGTCTCTAAAATAAATAAATCAATCTTAAAAAACTTAAACAGAAAACTTTATGTATCTTTTTGATAAAAACATATAGCATGAAAAGGACTTAAGAAACCCCAAATCTCATTTCCGATACCCTGTGGGAATGCAGAGACATCTACCACCGTAGATAAAAAATAATCTAAGAATTTTATGAATTATTTTGTAATTAACATACATCTGAGTTCAAAGTGCAGTGATCCCCATGGTAGACTGTGGTGGTTAACATTTATATGTAAATTTGATGGATGTTTTTTGGATGACGGGAACTTTGAGGAAAACCTGTTGTCCACCATAAAATAGATGGGCTTCACCTGTGGAAGGCCTGAATAGAACAAAAAGATCAGCTTCCTCAAATAATAGGGAATTCCCAGCCTCCCCCCTTCAGACTGGAATGGCAATGTTAGCTAGACTCTGGTCAACTGAACCTTCCTGTATTTCTTAGACTTCTACATTACATCTTCATATGAACAATTCCTTGAAATAAATATCTTGCTATGTATGTACACTATTTCTCTCGAGAACTTTGACTAATACAAGGAGAGAAAAGGTTTTCTAAAAGCCTTAACAATGAAACTTTGGGGTCAGCACATGGTATAATTGGTGGGTCCTCCACCTGTAGTGCCGGCATCCAATGTGGACGCGTTTGAGTGAAAGCAGTGGCAGATGGCCCAAATCCTTGGGCCCCTGCACTCACATGAAAGACCTGGAGGAAGCTCCTGGTTCCTGGCTTTGGATGGGTGCAGCTCCAGCCATTGTGGCCATATAGGGAGTGAACCAGCAGACGGAAGACCTGTCTCTGTCTCTCTCTCTTTCTTCCTCTCTCTCTCTCTTTCTCTCTCTCTGCCTCTCTGACTCTGCATTTCAAATAAATAAATAAATCATTTTTCAAAAATGAAACTTTAAAGATTCATGAATTCTGTGGTGATGGATAATAAATTCAAAGTTAAACTACAAACTGAAATGTATTTTTAAAGAAAATATTCTTTGGCTTTGTATCCTGTTTTTCTTTGATTAATTGGCATAAAAACTATTTGCAAGTGGGTGATGGGACTCTGTCTTTATAATGCTCACTTGAGATGTTAACTAATTTGGCCATTTGATCAGGTTTAGTTGTATATCCTAAATGAGATCCTGAAGAACTGCCCAGTCTCCCCTTGGGAGTAAATAGTAAGACATTTTGTGAGAGCAGTAAAAGATGACTACTCTGATTAAAGAAATGGATAAAGCAAGAATTTGATTCTCATGAATTTCCATTTTAATGGCCTAATTTTGCAGTAAGACAATTATTCATAAATAATGACAGTCATTCTAAGAGTCTGCAAGGCTTTCACTATAAAATGCTATACTCAGTAGTTTAAATAACAGAAAGTAATTTTCTCATGGTTCTGGAGTTTGAAAAGTCTAAGACCAAGGTACAGAAAATGTGTGGTTTGTGGTTAGGACCCTTGCTTACTTGTAGATTGCCTCTGTACTTTCCTAAGACCTTTCTTTTGTATATCCATGACTAGAGAGCTCTGATGTGTTTTCCTTCTCTTATAAGGACAGAAGTCCTATCACGTTAAGTCCATACTCTATGACCTGATTAAATCTTTATAACCTCCTTTTGACCTTTTCTCAAAAATACAGTCACATTAGGAGTTAGGCTTCAGGATATAAATGGGGACACAATTCAGTACATATCCATAGATATCAAGAATTAAACAGAATGGTTCTTATAGTTGCTTCAGTCATACTTCATATGGTAAAACTATTGGAGAAATGTAATATGCTAAGGGCAATTACTGCATTGTAATAACTTGGTAATTGTCTTATTTTCCTTTTTTATCACAAAGTCCACTAAGGTATAATTGCATCAGCAACTAATGACATCCAACATACATTTTTGTTTTGCCATAGATGGTAGACTGTGCCAGAATACTGTGATAAACTGATATTTCAGTTTCTAATTCACTAATCGTTACAAGTAACTTAGTACAATACATTGAAGATTTTATGATGAATAGCTCCATAGGAAGTAAGATAGAGAACTTAAGGAATCTAGACCTGTGCTAAGTGTGATAAGTACAGGCTGCTAAATCTAATTATAAATAACAAGATTATGGATAACCTCAGTTAAAGTGGCTCCAATACCAAGTTTCAGAGAGAGTCCTCTATAATTTGGGACATGCTCAAGCTGACTTGCCCCAAATGGTAGAGTTAGAAACATACCAGGGGACTCCAATTTAATCCCATCAAGGTGGCATGTACCAATGCCATCTCACTAGTCCAAGTGATCAATTTCAGTTCACAATTGATCATAATGAAAGGACTAAGAGTCAAAGGGAGCACATAAGCAAGTCTAGTACCTGCTAACACTAACCGATAGAATAAATAAAGGGGAGAGTGATCCAACATGGGAAGTGAGATACTCAGCAGACTCATAGAATGGCAGATGCCCTAAATAGCACTCTGGCCTCAGAATCAGCCCTAAAGGCATTCAGATCTGGCTGAAAAGCCCATGAGAGTATTTCAGGCATGGAAAGCCAAGACACTCTGGCAAAAGATCTCTGTGAGTGAGATCTCAGTGGAAAGAACAGGTCTTCAAAGAAGGAGAGTCCTCTAATCCTGTACTTGTCCAAATGTTACTTCTTCCAGGCTGACTTTTTATATGTCCAACATCAAACAACACAGACATACCAGAAAATGCCACTAGAGGAGGAAGAATATGGATGAAAGTGGACAATAATGAAATAGGAGAAGTACATGACAAAAACGTGAGGGTGCATTATTATATCAGGAAAGTATGCATTAAAAACATTACTGATCAGCCTTTGTCATCACTGTTGATGTACAATTTAATACTATATCCCTTTCAGTATTTTTGTTTGTTCTACTTAATACCATTGGTTGAGCTATGTAATTAACACACAATTGTTCTTAGATGTTTAAAGTTAACTGAAAAGTGATCTCTGTTAAATATAAGAGTAGAAATTAGAGAGGGAGGGGATGTACAATTTGGGACAGGCTCAAGCTGATTTGCCCCAAGTGGTGGAGTGAGAAATGTGCCAGGGGATTCCAATTCAATCCCATCAAGGTGGCATGTACCAATGCCATCTCACTAGTCCAAGTGATCAATTTCAGTTCACAATTGATCATAATGAAAGGACTAAGAGTCAAAGGGAGCACATAAACAAGTCTAGTACCTGCTAATACTAACCGATAGAATAAATAAAGGGGAGACTGATCCAACATGGGAAGTGAGATACACAGCAGACCCATAGAATGGCGGATGTCCTAAACAGCACTCTGGCCTCAGAATCAGCCCTAAAGGCATTCAGATCTGGCTGAAAAGTCCAAGAGAGTATTTCAGGCATGGAAAACCAAGACACTCTGGCAAAAAAAAAAAAAAAAAAAAAAACACAAACCACCTAAATGAAAGATCTCTATGAGTGAGATCCCAGTGGAAAGAACAGGTCTTCAAAGAAGGAGGTACCTTTCTCTGAAGGGAGGAGAGAACTTCCACTTTGACTATGACCTTGTCTAAACAAGATAAGAGTCGAGAACTCAAAAGGCTTTCATGACTGGAGCATAGGGAGATTACTGATGCCATAAACAGGAGTGTCAATTTGTAAAGTCAACAACAGGAGTCACTGTGCACTTACTCCTCATGTAGGATCTCTGTCCTTAATGTGCTGTACATTGAGATTTAATGCTATAACAAGTACTCAAACAGTATATTTCACTTTGTGTTTCTATGGGGGTGCAAACTGTTGAAATCTTTACTTAGTGTATACTAAACTGATCTTCTGTAAAAAAAAAAAAAAAAAAAAAAAACAAACCAGAAATTATCAATTCCCAACTTGACTCTCACTGGGATTAAACATGACAATAGGTCTGATCTGATTTCGTCATCATTTAAAAAATCATCTATTTTTTTTTCACTTTATGTTTCTGTGTGGGAGAAAACTATTGAAATCTTTACTTAATGTATGCTAAACTGATCTTCTGTATATAAAGAAAATTGAAAATGAATCTTGATGTGAATGGAAGGGGAGAGGGAGTGGGAAAGGGGAGGGTTGCGGGTGGGAGGGACGTTATGGGGGGAAGCCATTGTAATCCATAAGCTGTACTTTGGAAATTTATATTCATTAAATAAAAGTTAAAAAAAAAAGAGTCAAAGGGATCACATAAACAAGACTAGTGTCTGCAAATACTAGCTGATAGAATAAAAAAGGGAGAGAATGATCCAACATGGGAAGCAGGATACACAGCAGACTCATAGAATGGCAGTTGTCCTAAACAGCACTCTGTCCTCGGAATCAGCCCTTAAGGCATTTGGATCTGGCTGAAGAGCCCAAGAGAGTATTTCAGGCATTGAAAGCCAAGACACTCTGGCAAAAACCAAAAACCAAAAACCAAAAACCAAAAAAACAAACAAACAAACAAACAAAAACCTAAATGAAAGATCTCTGCAAGTGAGATCCCAGTAGAAAGAATGAATGGGCCATCAAAGAAGGAGGTACCTTTCTCTGAAGGAGGAGAGAACTTTCACTTTGACTATGGCTTGTTGAAATAAGATCAAAGTTGGCGAACTCAAAAGGCTTCCATGGCCTTGGCAACTCATGACTAGAGCCTTGGGAGATTGCTGATGCCTTAAACAAGAGTGACAATTTGTTAAGTCCACAACAGGAGTCACTGTGCACTTACTGCCCATGGAGGATCTCTGTCCTTAATGTGTAGTTCAATGTGAATTAATGATATGACTAGTGCTCAAACAGTATTTGGCACTTTGTGCTCTGTGTGGGTGCAAACTGATGAAATCTTTACTTAATATATACCAAATTGATCTTCTGTATATAAAGATAAATCAAAAATAAATCTTGATGTGAATGGGATGGGAGAGGGAGCAGGAGATGGGAGGGTTGCAGGTGCGAGGGAAGTTATGGGGGGAAAAAGCCATTGTAATCCATAAACCGTATTTTGGAAATTTGTATCTACTAAATGAAAGTTTAAAAAAAAAATTACTGTGGCAGGCGCTCTGGTGTAGCAGGTAAAGTCGCCACATGCAGTGCCGGCATCCCATATGGGAGCTGGTTTGAGTCCCAGCTGCTCTACTTCCAATCCAGCTCTCTGCTATGTCCTGGGAAAACAGTACAAGATGTGCCCAAGTCTTTGGGCCCCCGCACCTAATTGGGAGAACCGGAAGAAACTCCTGGCTCCTGGCTTTGGATCAGCACAGTTCCAGCCATTTCAGCCATCTGGGGAGTGAACCAGAGGATGGAAGACCTCTCTCTTTCTCTCTGCCTCTGCCTCTCTGTAACACTGCCTTCAAATAAATAAATAAATCTTTAAATATATAGTTATTTAAAAAGCATTATCAAGAAGCTATCACATGATAAGATATTAAGAATATCAGCTACCTCTCTTAGTCCCAGTGTTAACTATCAACAATATATTTAAAAAGCCATTAAATAGATTTATTCCAGTTAATACCTGATGTTGATTTACAGACATTCCCTTAGAGGAGTCACTTGGACAACAGGAAATGATACAGTGCCCCCTGATAGATCAACTGAACTAAATGTAACTGAAATTATAATTGGACTCATTATTTGCAAGTTATTTTACTATTTTGCTCATCAAATAAAAATACTACCTGTGTATGGCCCATGCTAGAGATTATTCAATATCAAACACATTCTGTGGTTATGAACAGTTTTTGTTATGACAAGAGGCAGATTGCTGGATCCACCATATCTGTCAGAGCATGATATGTTCTATGAACATGGGTGAGATTCCTTCCATAATAATAGCATAATGGAATCTTTACAGAAGTGATCTTATCCATAGTATGAAAACAATGCACCATTTATAATTCCCTGTAGAAATTTAGAGGGGTGGTTAATGAGCAACCCCTTTGATAGACGCAGTCTCATCTACAGAATAAATTCAAACAATATTTTCATGTCCTTTCAAAATATTCTTGAGGGCACATGTACCAAAGTACATCCATACAACAATTCTTTAAAGTCACCACTCAATTTATCTTGTATAAACTCCAAAAAAACCCAGATCATATTAATGTATTTTTAAATTTTTCTTTCTTTTTTTCAAATTCTTATCTTTAATAACTCAAAGTGATATAATAAAACAGGAAAATTATAAAAAAACTAATGGAAAGACATATGTCAGAGTTCATCAAATAAATTTAAGAGATGCATCAACTGAATCTAAAGACAAAAAATGTGACACTTTCAAATTTAGACTTATAAATTTACTCACCTCTTCTTTAATGTAACCAGATGGTGCATACTCTTGGTATACCAAAGATGCAGTAGTGAAAAATGCAGACATGATTTTCCTATTAGTTTAGTATTTGTGGGTACTGTAACATTTCACTGCAAAAAAAGGGACTTAAGCTAACATAAATTTATTATGTTGCAATTCAGAAGTATAAGCTGCCCCTTGAGGAATCTGGGTTTGATTCTCAGCTCTGCTTCCAAATCCAGCTTTCTGTTAATGTTCACCCTGAGAGTCAGCAGGTGAATGACCAAATGCTCCCTGAAACTCATGTGGGAGACCCAGACTGAATTCTGGGCTCCTGACTTCACCCTGACCCAGCACTTCAGACACTAGGGAAAGTAAAACAGTGGCAGATAAATCTTTCTTTCTGTTTCTGTCTCTTTGTCTCTGTCTCTGTCTGTCTGTCTCTCTCTGTCTCTCTCTCTCTCATCCCCCCTTCCCTTTCAAATAAATAAAAATTTAAATAAGCCTCACTGGGCAAAAGCCAAGGTATTGGAAGGAAGCAGCATTTCATTCCTTTCTGGGGACTCAAGAGGAGAATCAGTTTTCTTGCTTTTAATCGCTTCTAGAGGCCACCCATCTTCCTTGATTAATGCATGCTCTTCCGTCCTCTTGAAAGCCAGGAATGACTGATTAAATCTTTCTCATATTCTATCACTATGACATTGAGTCTTCTGCTTCCCTTATTTGCATTTAGGGATTCTTAAAATCATTTTGGATCCAAAATCCTAAATTCTGGGTAATATTCCTATTCTGAGTTCAGCTGATTAGCAACTTCAATTCCAATTGCAATCACAATTTTCCTTTGGCATGTAGCATAACATATTCACAGATTCTGAAGATTAGAACATTTGTGGTGGTACATTTCTGACTACCACATTATTGTCCATTAAGCCTGAAGGCATCCAGATAGTATTTTTTCTGATTAATGACTTTATACATGATTTATTTTCAATTGTTGCAGAATACATTTTCTTCTTCTAAATATAATATACAAATAAAGTTATTTATCTTAATTTCAGTGACAGTAAATTATTATATATCATGCAGTTTGTGTGTTGCCATCCATACGATATTACTAATTAACCTCATTATAGCACTCACAGCATAAGTCAGGGTGTCATTATTAAATTGATAGGAACAGATACTACACTTGATCTTAGCCAAAAGGCCGAGAAGTGATGGGTGTCATTGTTTTTGTCCTCTTTTAAGAAGGAGAAACCAGGGGCCAGCATTCTGGCACAGCACGTAAAGCTGCTGCCTGCAAAACCAGCCTCCCATGTGGTTGCTAGTTTGTGTCTGGATGCTCCACTTCCAATCCCGTTCCCTGCTAGCAGCTTGTGAGAAGCAGCAGAAGATGGTTCAAGTATTTGAGCTCTTGCCCAGTGTGGGAGACCTGGATGGATCCCTGGCTTCTGGATCCTTTATTTATTAAATGATATAAATTTGTTCAAGCTGGCTAGTTTACAGAATGGAAAAGAAACATTTTTATTCATTTTATGAATTCAGAAAGTC
The DNA here is from genome assembly GCF_964237555.1 of Oryctolagus cuniculus. Lineage (NCBI taxonomy): Eukaryota > Metazoa > Chordata > Mammalia > Lagomorpha > Leporidae > Oryctolagus > Oryctolagus cuniculus. The sequence goes on along the minus strand of NC_091433.1, from coordinate 38,627,154 downwards.
AAGATAGACTAATTCTTGTTATTCTTACTTTTTTTCCCAAAGAGTTACCTTAAAAATGCCTTATTTCTAAGAGAATAATGTAAGCAATTGTGTTTTCTGCCAGAGGTTCCTGGTTTTCTATTATTTATCTCTTAGGTGATTGGGATAGTAAAGGAGTTAGGATAATACACTTTATAATAACGTTGTGTCTAGAAAAAAAGATACTGCTAATGTATCACTTAAATAATTTTCAACCAAGAGTGATAGATTAGAATCCAAAAGAGAATTAAATTTGTTATAAATGGTACTTTAGACTGTTAAAAAATAGAAACATTTCAGTGACAATTCCAAGTGTAATATTATTTATGTAAATAAGAATTTTCCTTCATATTAAGTATTATTTCCAGTATGAAAGGTAACACAGTTATATCTTTCTATTCAAGTGGAGTCTTCTCAAAAATCATGAAAAGATTGATCATAATGTAGTTTCATGCTGCTGGATAAATTAATTGTAGTAATCTAATTCAATACAAAAATAAGGAAATAGACCAAATAGCATGCAGTTTTCTTTTTGTGTTTTGCATATAAGTAAAATTTGATTCCTCACCCTAGAATAGAATATTAATACATGTGTATTTACTCAAAATGTAAGAAAGCATAAAGATAGATTGTACCATTGAGAACAGCAGCCCTTGTATCCTTCTTTTCCTTGCAGTATCCTGAGTCTCTCACCCATAACCCTAAAGAGCCTTTAACTTTCTTGTCTGATGGTACTGATGTCTGCAATGTGGCATTTTTGCAGTTTTTGCCTTTATTGCTGGCATCACTACCAGTTCCGCCTCATGGAAGAACTGCATACTACATGACATTGCTGCTATTCAAAGGTATCTATGGTCTCCAGAAACCCAGGTTCTAGTAACACTTTCTGATGTTATATTAGAGGTTCAGGCTGTTGCTAACGTAAGTCATCCTAACCTTTTTAGTTAACTGATTAAGATGGTCAATCTCATGACTATTCTTCTTGATTTACAGACCCTTTCCAAATTTCACTAAAAAGTGAGATTAAATTGCCTCTAATGGCACTTCTTTCTGCATTAAAAATGGTGATATTATCATACAATGTTATTATTCACACTTTCATGTAGTACTTTCTCTCAAAAAATATAACATAATTCTCCTCAGTGAATGGCATTTCATATTTTCTCAAATATACACACATAAACATAAATACAAGACCCACAGTTCCAGAATCCGAGTTCTGAAGTGTTAATTCTCTCTTATCCCAGTATCCAGTATGTCAAAAAAAGTTATCAAGTTCCTCCTTTTCAAGTTTTCATTTCAATATTTAAACACCTCTCCATTGGTGAGCCCACCAAAATGGTTACAAGGCAAAATGGTAAAGAGATTAAAATCTAGTTGCAGAAGAAGTTCAGCCTGGTTAAAGTCCAAGCTATTTTCTTTGCTAACTGTTCATAGAACTCCAATGTGCCTAATTCCCTTATTGGAAACCTGTAGTAGACTAAAGGAATAAAATAAAATTTTTGAGATATTATGTACTTTACAAAATCTGACATAGGAGCTGCTTAAAACCAGTTATTTTATCTCCAATTCTATTTGTTTTATACATAGTATAGTGCAATTGCATTTTATTTTTTATTTAAAAATTAACAGATATATAAAATTAAACATATTTATGGGGTTCTATATGGTGTTCATTAACACATGCATATTGTACAGTGTCCAATCAGGATAAATATGTTTGTATTTTCAAATATTTAATGTTTCTCTATTGTGAAAACAGAAAATCATTCTGAAGCCTGACATTTGCCTTTTTTTATTTTTAAATTGGCAAAGAAACAAAATTTTTATTAACTATCCACTGTGATTAAAATAGTTTCTGGCAAATCTCCAACCTTAAGAAGCTGAGAAAATAGCAAATGTCACATGTGAAGTGAGGCATTTCTAACTTGCTGGGATTGGTCAGAATAGCTTCTTTGAGTAAATTCATCTCAGCCATATAGCCCAAGCCCTCTGTGCAGGACATGTGTGTGGGTTTAATGCCAGCAAGGTAGCTATCCACTCATTTCCTATGTGCTGGGCTAACATAGAATTACTACTGGCAGGGAAGATTCACAAAACATGCCAAACACTTACTGTGGAAGAATTTCAATCAGGGCCGCATAAGCACTGACTATTGGGAAGCTACAACTTTGGCAGACAAAAGTAGCAAGTGATTTTCGTGTGGATTCAAGTGTCTTAAAATTGATGAAAGAAGAAGCAAACTATATAGCAATCATAAGTCATATGAGGCATGACTCATCTGAGAGCAGTGGAGGGGTGGTCTCAAGGAACGTGGGGACCACTAGGGGATGCTATAGGCACAAGGTCACATGGACTGAACTCTTTATTAAACATGTAACTGCTACTTACAATCATGTGACACTTTACATTTAAAGCATTACATTCATGTTTTCCCATTAGATTCTTATGAAAATATGTGAGGAAATTGGCAGTATCCTCTGTTGTAAACTGAAAGTAAAGTTTAGGGAGTTCAAGTTAGCTGCACTATCCAAGAGATACTAAACAGGCAAATTAGGCATAAAATTAGGCATATATATATATATATATATATATGACAAAATTTCCATCACACAAATATTTACTTCACATAATAAAGCAACTCTTCATACATCTATACATCCATAAAAAAGATGCAGCTAAATTATAAAAGTAAACATTAGACAGAAAAAAATCACAGTGCCAGGGAATATGTGATGATTAAAGTACTTTGGAATGAATCTGCAGTGGTATTCATCTCAGTCATTGAAAGTATTTTTTATTCTTAAAAATAAATGAAATTGATCCATAATAAAAATTCTCTCCAGTTATCACACAGACACTATTTCTTACCTTGGAAAAATCCAATTGTAGGAGATATCATTAAATGGTAATTACAATGACTCATGTAATTTACCGAATGGTTCAGAAGCATTTACTTATGCAGTTTCTACATCTATTGGTTAGCTTTGAAACAACACTTTCTAAATTATTACATGTCATGTAAGAAATATTTCTCCTCTTGCATTAGACATCATCTACAAATGCTATGTTTGCAAAATCTGAGGACTGCATTGAGATTAGTACATTGCCATAAACCTTTACCAAAGTACAGCAATGGTCCCAAAAGTGTTATGTTTTTGCAGATTTTCATTCTTTCAGAATCAATTTCTTTTTCAGTTCTCTAACTGATAGCATTTAGCCACTAGAAATAAAAATAATGCAACATTGGTCCTGTTAAGATTCAACTTTAAAGAAATAAATGTAATTAGATTATTAATACATGTTGCCAGGAGTAAAAGAACAGTTTTCCTTTTATTTCTTCTTGGCCTGGAAGTACCATCTTAACAAGGCATGTGGAAGGTGCTGAGGTTTTTGCATGCACATGGATAGGATATTTTTTCAGAGGGATAAATCTGTGGTCCCCACTGACGTTGAGCCTGGCCTGGAGGGTTGGCAGAGGGTGGGCCACCCACTTAGGCCTGTGAGGCACTCCCCTCACTCTATTAACAAGTGCCAAGACTCAATTGTCAAGGCAGAACACACACAGACAGCTGGCTCTGGCTATGCCTCTTCACAGATGGTGCAGGCTCTCAGGGCTGAAAAATGGATCCCCTGCTCCCTGTGTCTACGGGAGCCTTGCACACTATGGCTGTGGGAATTCCAAGACTGCGTGATAGGGCATGAGGGGTAGCAGGGCTCTGGGAAATCACTGTGTCTGGGTTCAGAGATTCAGAGTTCTTGGAGTGCATGGAGGGGGGCGGTTATTGCAGAGAGTTCACACTCACAGTGAGAATCACATGAAACCTTGTGTGATTCATATACCTGCCAGGGTGGGGTATGTAGCCACTGTGGACTTGCCCTAGGCACTGATCACCTTGGAGGAAAGGAGGTGAAGCTGTCATCATGCCAGCTGACATTATCATATCCTTCCCCTGGCTGAGAATAGAAATACACCATCCCAACTTAAGTGTCACCCTGGACACTTGCCCCACCTTCAAGAAATATCTGAGCCTCTGCCCCATTCAGCACCCACCTCTGGATATCCACTGAAGGAGAAAACCCTCCTCTAAATCACAGAGGCATATTTTAAATATAAAAGCCATCAGAGGAGAAAACAAACATTTCCACAAATGCCTAAGAATAAACATATTAGAAATACAGCAATGTGAAGTAGGAAAACAATACGACTCCTCAAAGAGAACATGACATTACTTAAATATTAGAATGTGAAGATTAAGAGATTGATGAAATGTCTGAATCAAAATTCAAAAGAATGATCATAAGATTACTCAAAAACACAGAGAAGCAAACACATGAGTTAAAGAAATAGAGATACTGAATAGAAATCAAACTGCAATACTAGAAATTAAAAACTCAATAGGTCAAATAAAAAATATAGTGGAAAGCCTTCACAACAGATTGATGAGGCAGAATAAAGAATATCTGATGAGAAGAAAATGTTTTGGAATTATCTCTGGCAAAAAAATAAGAAAAAATAAAAATAGTGTTTGACATATATGGGATATTATCAAATAACACACATATGCGTCTTAGGAGTTCCTGAAGCTATGGAAAGAGAGAATGGATGAGAAGGCCAGTTCAGTGAAATCATAGCAGAAAATGTCCATAATTTGAGAAAGATAGGGATATACAAGTACGGGAGGCACACGGAACTCCTAATACAAATAACAATAAAAAATCATCACACGACATATTAGAGTCAAACTTTCAATAGTAAAACATAAAGAAAAGATCATATAATGTGCAGGAGAAGAACACTAGATTACCTTCAGAGGATCTCCAATTAGACTCACAGCTGTTTTCTCATTAGAAACCTCATAGGCTAAAAGAGAAGGGAGAAACATAGTCCAGTCCTAAAAGAAAAAAAAAATTGCCAACCAGAATACTCTACCCAGCAAAGCTATCATTTAAAATGAAGGTGAAATAAAGACCTTCCAAAGCAGAAAATGAAAGAATTTGTCATCAGTTGTCCAGTTTTACAAATGATACTTAAGGATGTGCTACACAAAGAAACACAGAACAATAGTTATCAGTATGAAAGAATGTGAAGGCAGAAGATCTCCTAGTAAAAGTACAAAGAAGGCCGGCGCCGCGGCTCACTAGGCTAATCCTCCGCCTCGCGGCGCCGGCACACCGGGTTCTAGTCCCGGTCGGGGCGCCGGATTCTTTCCCGGTTGCCCCTCTTCCAGGCCAGCCCTCTGCTGTGGCCAGGGAGTGCAGTGGAGGATGGCCCAGGTGCTTGGGCCCTGCACCTGCATGGGAGACCAGGAAAAGCACCTGGCTCCTGGCTCCTGCCATCGGATCAGCGCGGTGTGCCAGCCGCAGCGCACCGGCCGCGGCGGCCATTGGAGGGTGAACCAACGGCAAAGGAAGACCTTTCTCTCTGTCTCTCTCTCTCACTGTCCATTCTGCCTGTCAAAAAAATAAAAAAAAAATAAAAAAAAAAAGTACAAAGAAAATTCAAGCAAACAATAGGAACATTTATGGAAAAATGGCAGGACCAAACTGTTAATTATCAATAATAAACTTGAATGTAAATATCCTAAATTCTCCAATTAAAAGGTATAAACAGGCTGAATGAATTTTTAAAAAGACCCATGTATTTACTGCCTGCAAGAGGCAAACCACACCAATGAAGATACATATAGACTGGAAATGAAAGAATGGAAAAAGCCATCACATACTAACTAAAAGCAAAAAAAAAAAAAAAAAAAAGGAGTGGCCATCATAATATCAAATACAATAGAACTCCACACAAAAATTGTTAAAAGAGATAAAGGTATTATGTAATGATTAAAGTATCAACTCATCAGGAATATGTGACTATAGCGAATGTATATTCACCCAATGCCAGGAGGCCTGACTATTGAAAATAAGTGCTAATAGATCTAAAGGGAGACATACACTCTGATACAATGAAAATGGCAGACTTTAGCACCTCACTTTAATCAGTGGACAGATCAACTAGACAAAAAAGCAACAAAAAAACAACAGAGCTATCTACACTATGGACCAAATGAACCTAATTGAAACCTACAAAAATCTCATCCCAGAGCTGCAGAATACACATCCTTATCATCAATGCATGTAACATTGTTTAGGGTTAACTGTATGTTGGGTCATAAAGCAAGTCTCAGCAAATTAAACAAAGTGAAATCATACCATGTATCTTTTCTAACTAAAATGAAAAGAAGCTTAAAATTAACAACTTAAGTAACTCTAGAAATAAGCAAGCACCCAGAGACTGAACAACATGCTCCTGAGTGAACAGTGGATCACAGAAGAAACCAAAAGGAAAAATTAAAGAATTCCTGGAACTATATTAAAATAACAATACAACATCTCAAAACTTACACAATACACAAAAACAGTTAAGACGGAAGTTTATAACATTTAGTGCCTATGTCAAAAAATTGAAAATTTATAAAATAAATGCTCCATCAAAGTATCTCAGGAGTAGAAAACCAAGAAAAAACAAAACCCCAATAAGTAAGGGAAAAATAATTAAGATTAGAGAAGAAATAAACATAACTGAAAGAAAAATTGATACAAAATATCAGTGAAATGAAAAGCCGTTTTTTTTTAATAAACAAAATTGCTTCACCAATGGACAAGGAAACCAAAGGGAGGTAAAAGACCCAAAATATTACAATAGAGACAAAAAAGGAGATGTTACAATGGATACCACAGAAATAAAAAGGATCATCAGGAATTACTACAAACAGATATACACCAATAAAATGGAAAATCTAGAAGAAATGTTTAGATTTCTACACAGTAAAATCTATCAAAATTTAGTCACAAAGACCTAGGCATCCAAATAAACAAATAATGAAGAAGGGGATTGAAGCAGTAAAAAAGAACCTACGAACAAAGAAAAGCCCAGGACTGGATGGCTTCACAGCTGAATTCTACCAGTCTTTAAAAGAAATAATCTCAATTCTTTTCAAACTATTCAGAACAATTTAAACTGAGGAAATTCTCCAAAACTCCTTCTATGAGGTCAGCGTCACCTTAATTCAAAAACCACAGAAAAATACAACAAAGACAGGGAACTACAGACCAATATCCCTGATAAATAAAAATGCAAAATTACTCAGAAAGATAGTAGTTAATTGAATCTAATGACATATCAGAAAGATCTTTCACCTAGACCAAGTTGGATTTATCCCTGCATGTAGGAATGGTTCAACATATGTAAATTAATAAATATGATACATCAATATTAACAAATTGAATAATAAGAACCATATGGTTATTTTAATAGATAAAAATAAAGCATTTGATAAAATACAATATCTCTTCATGATAAAAATATTAATCAAATTGGGTATAGAAGTGACATTCCTCATCACAATAATGAAAGGCAATAATGAAAAACTTACAGCCAGCATTATACTGAATGGGGGAAAAGAAAGAAGCATTTTCACTAACATCCAGAACCTGACAAAGATGGTACTTTCACCACTACTATTTAATATAGTTCTGGCAAGTTTTAGCCAGAGTATTTAGGGAAGAAATAATTAAAGCAATCTTAATCGAAGTACCAGATTTCAAGGCACACAATAGGGCAGTTATAATAAAAAACAGCCTTGCACTGGTTCAAAAATAGACATGCAGACCAAGGGAACAAAATAGAAACCCCAGAAATCAATCCACTCATCTACACCAACAAATATTTGACAAAATCAATTGCTGGAGAAAGGACAGTTTCTTCAAGACATGGTGCTGGAAAACTGGATCTCCACATGCAGAAGTATGAAACAAGGCACCAGCCTTACACCTTAAACAAAAATCAACTCAAAATGGATCAAGCATCTAAAGCTATGACCTGATACCTGAAATTACTAGTGGAAAACTTCAAGGAAACTTGATAAGACATTGGCATAAACAGAGTCTTTTTGGAAAAGACCCCAGAAGCAGAGTCAATAAAAATAAATATAGATGAATGGATTAAATCTATCTCAGAAGCTTCTGCACTGCAAAGGAAACACTCAACAAAGTGAAGAGGCAACTGACAGATGGAAAAAATATTTCCACAATATGAAACTGACAAACGTTTAATAATCAGAATCCATAAAATAGGTCAAGAAACTCAACAATAAAAAAAAAACACACTTTCCAGCTAAGAAATAGAAAAAGTACATGAACAGGAACTTTTCACAGGATGAAATTCAATGTCTACCATTGTGCCACAGCAGGTTAATCTGCCACTTGCAGTACCAGAATCCAATGTGGGTGTTAGTTCGAGACCAAGCTGCTCTAGTTCCAATCCAACTCCCTGCTAAGGTGCCTGGGAAAGCAGTGGAAGAAGTCCTTGGGACTCAGTACCTGTTTGGGAGTGAAAAATGAAGCTCCTGGATCCTGGCTTTGGCCTAACTCCGCTCTGGCATTGTGGCCTTTTGGGGAATTAACCAGTAAATTGAGCAACACTATCTCTCCTCTGTCTATAACTCTGATTTTCAAATAAAATAAGTATCTTTAAAGAAAAAAAGATGAAATTCAAATGGTCAACATACATGAAAAGTTGCTTAGGATCACTAGACACCAGGGAAATGCAAATAAAACTACACTGAGATTTCACCTCACCCCAGGTAAATGGCTATCACCCAAAAATCAAAAAGCAATAAATGTTGGTGTGATATGAGGAAAAATATACCATAAGTATATGGAAGTAATGTAAACCAGTACAACCATTAGGAAAACAGTATGGAGATTCTTCAGAAATCTGAAAACTGAACTACCATATGACCCAGCCATCCCACACCTGCGAGTTTGCCTACAGTAAACAAAATCACCATTTGAAGCAGGCATCTTTGCCCTCATGTTTATAGCTAAGAGATGAATCAACCAAGATGTCCATTAACTGGGTTAGAACATGTGGTATATATACATTATGGATTACTATTCAGCCATAAAAAAGAACAAAACTCTGGTTTTTGAAGCAAAATGGACACAACTATAAACCATTATGCTTAGTGAAATAAGCCAGTCCCAAAGAGACAAATAGCACATGTTTTCTCTGATGTATGGCAGTTAACCTAGAATACAAAAAAAAAAATACATATAAGAATGAAACATACATGTTGGGATACAATTGCTGCTTTTAGTCTTTTATTTATTTTTTAAATTTTTTAAATTTTTAATTTTTTAAACAGGTAGAGTTATAGACAGTGAGAACAGAGACAGAGAGAAAGGTCTTCCAACCAATGCTGCACTCCCTAAATGGCCGAGACAGCTGGTGCTGTGCCGATCTGAAGTCAGGAGCCAGGTGCTTCCTCCTGGTCTCCCATGTGGGTGCAGGGGCCCAAGCACTTGGGCCATCCTCCACTGCCCTCCCGGGCCACAGCAGAGAGCTGGATTGGAAGAGGAGCAACCAGGACTAGAACTCGGTGCCCATATGGGATGCCGACGCTGCAGGAGGAGGATTAACCAAATAAGCCATGGCACCAGCCCTTTTAGTCTTTTTTAATACTACTGTGGAACTGTGGTATTCTTACTTTTTACTTGTTGAATAATAAAGTTAATGTGAATTATGCCTATGATTATAAAGTAGATTGAAAGTGTCTTTCCAAAAATTAAAGAAAAAATAGTAAGTAAGGAAGGGGATTTGGGACATGCTCAAGCTGACTTGCCCCAAATGGTAGAGTTAGAAACATACCAGGGGATTCCAATTCAATCCCATCAAGGTGGCATGTACCAATGCCATCTCACTAGTCCAAGTGATCAATTTCAGTTCACAATTGATCATAATGAAAGGACTAAGAGTCAAAGGGAGCACATAAACATGTCTAGTACCTGCTAACACTAACCGATAGAATAAATAAAGGGGAGAGTGATCCAACATGGGAAGTGAGATACACAGCAGACTCATAGAATGGCAGATGTCCTAAATAGCACTCTGGCCTCAAAATCAGCCCTAAAGGCATTCAGAGCTGGCTGAAAAGCCCATGAGAGTATTTCAGGCATGGAAAGCCAAGACACTCTGGCAAAAGATCTCTGTGAATGAGATCCCAGTGGAAAGAACAGGTCATCAAAGAAGGAGGTACCTTTCTCTGAAGGGAGGAGAGAACCTCCACTTTGACTATGACCTTGTCTAAACAAGATAAGAGTCGGAGAACTCAGAGGGCTTCCATAGCCTTGGAAACTCATGACGAGCATAGGGAGATTACTGATGCCATAGACAGGAGTGTCAATTGGTAAAGTCAACAACAGGAGTCACTGTGCACTTACTCCTCATGTAGGATCTCTGTCCTTAATGTGCTGTGCATTGAGATTTAATGCTATAACGAGTACTCAAACAATATATTTCACTTTGTGTTTCTTTGGGGGTGCAAATTGTTGAAATCTTTACTTAATGCAGACTAAACTGATCCTCTGTAAAAAAAAAAAAAAAAGAAATTATCAACTCCCAACTTGACTCTCACTGGGATTAAACATGACAATAGGTCTGATCTGATTTCATCATCATTTAAAAAAAAAACATCTATTATTTTTCACTTTATGTTTCTGTGTGGGAGCAAACTGTTGAAATCCTTACTTAACGTATACTAAGCTGATCTTCTGTATATTAAGATAATTGAAAATGAATCTTGATGTGAATGGAAGGGGAGAGGGAGTGGGAAAGGGGAGGGTTGTGGGTGGGAGGGACGGTATGGGGGGAAGCCATTGTAATCCATAAATCGTACTTTGGAAATTTATATTCATTAAATAAAAGTTAAAAAAAATGTAAAAAAAAAGAAATAAAAAGAAAGGAAGGGGATTGAGGAAGGGAGAGGGGGAAAGTGGGAATGGCCAAGTAGGGTCAGTAACATTGCAGGCAGAACTGTAAATTTCCTGTTAGAGATGCCACCTGCCTTTACCTGGCCAGCTCTACTCCCAGGACAGCTAAGTAATGGAACTCAACAGGGTGCCTTCCCAAGAAGGTTCACACCTCCCTTGGGATGTACCCTATGTGAAGAGATAGATAGGTCCTAGCCTCTTAACATACAAGGCCTTAAAGCCCACCAGATTATTACAAACCCCTTCTGTCAGATTCTATTTGCCTCTCAATCAAAAAACTTATTTGTAGCTTAGCACCTTTCTTAGATCCTCTAATAATGACTCTGTCCTTTGTATCTAGCCCACTTGGGCCTCATTCCTTTGTAATCATAGATTCTATTCTAACACCAATGGCTCTACTCCCAACTTGTGTGTACTGATGGTCCTCTCCCCCACTTAATATTGTATGCTTGTTCAGAATTTCTCTACAACAAACTCCACTACCTGCAAAAGTTAAGTGACCTTTTCTCCCAGTCTTGGCTGGGATCAGCTTTAAGTCACATCCATCAAACTGTCCACACAAGAGTCCAGAGACCGCCCCCCCCCCCAATTCCTCTCCTCTATGAAATCCTCTTTCTACTTGGTTAATGCTACTCTTAGGATCATTGCTTACTATTCTCACCCTGTCTTTATACTACAGTGTCTGTTTAAGTGTTTACAGCAGGTTATAATGGAACAAACGAAGGCCTTCAGCAACCAGTTGGTCAACCAAATTCTGCTACAGGGATATACTCAGCTCCCCATGCAGGGGACAGCAGCTTGAGACATCGCCCCATGCCAGCGAAGAGTACCTCTTCGCCCCATGTCAGCAAGAAGTAGCTCTAAGGACAGATCATCGTCCCTCTACCCCTCCTGGACTTCTGGGACTAATGTAATTCCATACTACTCCTGCTTTATAAAAAACAAAAGGAGGGAATGTTAGGAAACTGGCGTAGTTTTATCTATGGCATGATCTACACCCTGATTTACATCCTATGCCCTGGTTCCCACTGCCATTGCTGAAAGCCAGGTGGTCACATGGCCCAACTACCTGTGCCAAGCTCCACCCCCATCCTATTGGGATTTGCTGCTCCTTCCCTGCCTGCCCTCCAGCAACGTTTTAAAAGGGCCTGTTCCTGAACACGTGGCTCTCTTGGCTCCGCTCGTCTTCTCTCCTCTCCTCCTCTCGTCTCTCTTCTCTCTGCTCTCTCTTCTCTCGTGACTAGCTCCTCTCCTCTGCCTCTCTCTCTCTCTCTCTCTCTCTCTCTCTCTCATACTCACTCTCTCTCTCTTATCCTTCTTCATCCCTCCCCTCCAGCCTGATGGGTTTTCCTCAATAAACGCTTTCCCTTAAAAAAAAAAAAAAAGACTTCCTATAACATTTCTTGTGGCACAATATGCTGGGGAAAAATCATTTAACTTTTCTATACCTGAAAATAGTCTTTTTTCTCTCATTTTTGAAAGATATTTTTAAAGATTATACAATTCTAGATTGACAGCTAGTTCTTCACTATTAAAGAATTTGTTCTTAATTGTCTCGCTTGCTTTGTTTCCTGTGAGAGCTGTATTGTCATCTTGGTTTGATTCCCTATATCTGTTTTCAAGATTTATTCTTCATTACTAGTTTGAGCAATTAAAGTGTGATGTGCCTCAATGTCAGTTTCTTCATTGTTGTTAAAGAGCTTCTTTTTTATAGAAAGCTTTTATTTAATAAATATAAATTTCTAAAGTACAACTTTTGGATTATAGCGATTCTTCCCCCCCATACCCGCCCTCCCACCCACCAAACCATCCCACCTCCTACTCCATCTCCCATCCCATTCTTCATTAAATTTCGTTTTTAATTATCTTTATATACAGAAGATCAACTCTATACTAATCAAAGATTTCAACAGTTTGCACCCACACAGAAACACAAAGTATAAAGCACTCTTTGAAGACTAGTTTTACCATTAATTCTCACAGTACAACACAATAAAGACAGAGGTCCTACATGGGGAGCAAATGCACAGTGACTCCTGTTGTTGATTTAATAATTGATACAAAGAGCTTATTTCGTATAAAGATTTACTGTTTTCATCATACCTGGGGGAGATGGCAATGACCACTATGTTTTCCAATATTTCTTTAAATATTGTTATATTCCCTTCTCTAATAAACTTAAGGGTCTTACACTTCTTTATTTCAAAACTTATCACAATTATATTAAAAGTAAAATTGCATGGTAATGGATGCAATCATATTGGTAGACAGACAGCTAGAAATCCTTGGAGACCAGACATCCAGGGAGTCTCAAGTACTTTCCATATTGTAACGACTCAGCAACTACAGGCTTAGCAAATATTCCAGAAAAGAAATGCAACCCTATTATCTGCCATATTGTTACCTTAATTAATCTTAGGCTCATTCTAATAGCATTAGCATTGCAGTTTCAGCTGAAACTCACTTCCAAAAATACCATAATAAATCTAAAATGACTATATGGAAAGGATAGGTGGAACTCATATTCTAGAAAAATCCCACCTTATTCTCAAATTCCTCACCCCAATCCATGAGTATTCCTGTCCTATTATTGCAAGACAGAGATTAAACCATGACTTCCTCCTGCCTTCTAGGCAGAGGCTCTTTCCCAGTCCCTCACCCAGCCTTTCTACTCCCCTGCTCTTAGGAATATACTTTTGCTTACAATAAACTTTACTCCTGTAATCGATTAAAATCTAACACAGACACATCCTAGAATTCCTAGAATTCTTACTTGGTAGTGTCAAGAACTTGGAAACAAAATTTGCAGTAACAATTTAGAGGAGTTGAATAGAATAGAAAACTCAGAAATGAACTCACACTTATCTGGTCAAATGGTTTTAAATAAAAATGTCAAAATTTTTCAATATGGAAAGGAATTTTTTTTTTTTTTTGACAGGCAGAGTTAGACAGAGAGAGAGAGAGAGAGAAAAGTCTTCCTTACATTGGTTCACCCCCCAAATGGCCGCTATGGCCGGCAATCCGAAGCCAGGAGCCAGGTGCTTTCTCTTGGTCTCCCATGTGGGTGCAGGGCCCAAGCACTTGGACCATCCTCCACTGCACCCCCCGGGCCACAGCAGAGAGCTGGCCTGGAAGAGGGGCAACCGGGACAGAATCCAGCGTCCTGACCGGAACTAGAACCTGGGGTGCCGGCGCTGCAGGCGGAGGATTAGCCTAGTGAGCCATGGCAAAGGCTGGAAAGGAAGTTTTTTAACAAATTGCATTGGGAAAACTGGGTACCCATATGCAAAAGCATGAAATTGAACCTTTATCTTATCTTACAAATAAAAAATTTGTTATAATGAATAAAAATCAAATTTAAGAGCAAAAACTACAAAATTCTTGGAATAAAGCATAGGGGGAAATATCATGATGCCAGATTTCACCATGACTTATCAGTTACAGCACCAAAAACATAGGCAGTAAAAGAAAAAAAAATAGACTGTACCAAAATCAAGGCTTCTATCTAACAAAGTACACAATGAGCAGAATAAAAAGGAACTCACAAATGGAAGAAAACATTTGCCAATCATAAATATGAAAAGAGGCTTTTATACAGAGTATTTAATGTATTTCTAAAACTCAACAAGAGGGGCTGGCACTGTGGCACAGTGGGTTAACACCCTGGCCTGAAGCACTGGCATCCCACATGGGCGCTGGTTTTAATCCCGGCTGCTCCTCTTCCAATCCAGCTCTCTGCTATGGCCTGGGATAGCAGTGGAGAATGGCCCAAGTCCTTGGGCCCCTGCACCCATGTGGGAGACCCAGAGGAAGCTCCTGGCTCCTGGCTCCTGGCTCCTGGCTCCGGATTGGCGCAGCTGCGGCTGTTGCAGTGATCTGGGGAGTGAACCATCAGATGGCAGACCACTCTTCACTCTCTGCCTCTCCTCTCTCTGTGTAATTCTGACTTTCAAATAAATAAATAAATCTTTAATAAAAAACTCAACAAGAAATTGAAGAATTAAATTTCAGAGTGAACAAAGGGCTTAGAAATTTCTCCAAAGATTCACAAATAGCCAATAAACACTTGAAAAGATCTTCAACAAAACTAATCATTAGGGTAATATAAATCAAAATCATTTCATGCCACTGGAGTCACCATTAATAAGAGAAAAAAGTCCAAAAAACAACAAATGTTCATGCGGATGTTTAAAAAAAATTAAAACCCCTGTAAACTACAGGTGAAATGTAAAGTGATACAGACACCAAGGAAAACAGTGTGGCAGTTCCTCAAAAATATTAAAGACAGAATTGCCAGAGGAGCCAACAAATCTAATTTTAGTTACATTCTCAAAAGATTTAAAGTAGAGACTCAAACAGATATTTGTACACCTATATTCATAGTAACATTATTCATAGTAGCTAAAATGGAAAAGCAAAATAAATCTCTCTTGGCAGGAAGATAAATAGATAAAAGGTAGAATAAATATAATAGCAGAATTTAACCTTAAAGAAAAGTAAATTCTGCCATACACAGCACTATGAATGAAGTTGAGGACATTATATTAAGTGAAGTAGTTCACTCACAAAAATTAATACTGTATAATTCAACTTATATGAAGTATCTAGGATAGTCAAGTTCACAGGGATAGAAAGCAGAACGGTGATTGCTTGAGGCCGGGGGAGAGAAGAATAGGATGTTACTGTTGATAGGTACAGTTTCAGTTTTCTAATGGAGATACTGGAGAGCCATTGTGATGATGATCATATGATAGTGTGAATGTTTTTAATCCTACTGAAATGGTAACTTAAAAATGTATATAAGAGGGCAGGTTTTATGTTATGTCTATTTTGAGACAACAAATAGACCACCAGATTTGGCTTTAGTTTCCTTCCTTGATATTAACAGAGGTTTCCAAGGCTGGTGGGTAGTGCTGTAGTTGTTAATCTTCACTGTTCTGATGTGTACCCCCCAATTCTCATAATAAACTGAATGAAGAAATACTAAAGAATATTCTATTAGTAAGCAGAAAAAGTAGACTACTTCAGAAAAGGATTGAAATAAGATTTTTGTTGGTAAGTCTTGTAAATGAATTCAGATTAGCTCATTATGAATTTCTAGCCCTATCTTTCCACATTAATCTTGTTTCTCTCCTAGTGTGCTACCTGTATTGACTATATTTCTTAAAGATTGATGTATTTATTTGTTTAAAAGAGTGATAGAAAGAGGCAGAGATGGAGACAGAGATACCTTCTGACTGTTAACTCACACCCCAAATTGCCCAACATCCAAGTCTGAGCCAGGCCAAAGTCAGGAGCATGGAACTCCCTTCTGATGGCAGGGCCCCAAGTACTTTGGCTATCTTCCTCTAGCAGAGGAGCCAGGAATCAACTTGGCAACCTGATACGGGGCACCGGCATCACAGGTGATAGCTGAACCTGCTGTGTCACAACACCCCCATTCTGATAATTGTTAAGACACTATCTATGTGTTAAAGCTCACATTTCTCCATTTGATTGACTACCTTTCTGTTAAGAATGTCTGGTGTTTACAGCAGTCACATGTAAACTGAAAATTTCTTGTTAATTCACCAAAAAAGATATTAATCTCAGAAACTAAAAATAGAAAAAAAAAACTAGAGAAAAGAGGTCGTTCACTTCTTAGAATCATAAATAACCATTTATTAATCTATGATTAATAAAAATTAATCAATCCTTACTGACCAAGTCAACAAGAATACTTCCTTTGCGAAACTTTCCATTCTATTCATATTTAGAATGCATATCCTCCAACAATGCATGAATATAATCTTCACTGAATTATATCCAATCCTAAAGATTTTCAAAGTTGTCATTTACAGGAAAAGGAATAACCAAGACCCTTACTTTTCTGTAGAACATAAAGATTAATAAATATGTAAATGACACACATAAAAGACAAAATAGTACTTAATCAGAAAACCAGCCCTCTCCCATTACAATGTCCTTTTAAACAAAATATAGGCATTAATAAAACACTATTTGAAACATTCTTTTGTTCTGAAGGCTATAAACTGCTAGGTAGTCCACACCTTCTGGATCATTTCCTTGGGTTAAAATTATTTTCCTAGAGTAATTTTGCTATATTTACTTATTGTGAACAATGTACTCATGCTTATAATGATGCTGATATTTTATTAATTTTCTATTATTATATAATAGTAAAATAATCATTTTAAAATGTCTTGTTCACTTAGGGGTAAAAAACAAAACAAAAAGCTCCTCAAAGTAAACCATATACTCATTCTTCTCCAGGATTATTTCTTTACCACATCTTCAAAGATTTCCCTTCCAGTGAGAATAATTACATATAAAATGGTCTAATTGATTCTTTGTATCAAATCTGGCTGTACCATCTTTTTGTCAATACATAAATACAAATTTGAAAAGAACAACCATATGCACATAAAGAATATAATATATACAGTTATGTTGAATTGTTAAAAATAAAAGCAAAACATTGTCTTGACTCAAATATGCACAAAATAAGAAAAGCAGCTTGATATTCTGGAAAAACACAAATTTGACTATGGCAAAAATAACACTATATTTTATATTGTTTCTCTACTTACCAAAACAATTACCAAATGTTCCAGCATTGAATACATTAAATTTATTGTGACTAAAATAGTGAAGAGATTTTATCTATATACAATGAAGAATAAATGAGTAATTTTTTCAGAGTTAACAAACTAAATAAAATAATTCTTGAAAATCTGTTTATTTTTGATTTGTTCAAAATTGGAAATGTCTATTTTTTAATTGATCTTATGTTCGAACTTTATTTTGATTATCTTTCTCTCTGTGCACTTTGAAAATACATGTGTGCTAAAATGAGATTGCTGTGACATTTAGGATTTCTGTTTGCTTGTGCGTTTCTTCACTAGAAGCCATATGCTAGATGATTTCATTTTACTGGTAACATGTGGCCCATAAAGAAAATTGCTGTGACCTTTTTACCACTAAAATTTTCTAGCTAGGCCAAAAAAACTCAATCCCTACTGAGAAAGCATTCTGTTTCTTAGCTGAATAGTAGGAAAAAAACAAAAACAAAAACGTGGAAAAGTAGATGTTAAAGGGAAGAGTTTTTATTTTGTTAACAATGGAAAACTCAGTTCTAAATTAGCTGAATGCATTCCATCAGTGGTGCTGAAATAAAATAATTTCCCACAATATTTATTTTTAATATAATTTCAGACATTGTTAGGAAATATTCTATGAGTAATAATTTAAACTCTAGAAAAGCTGAAACTCATAACACTAACCAAGTCGTAGAAGACAGCAGGTCTACTGAGTTACATTTATATTTTAAAAATCTACTGACATGTGTTATTACATCCTACACTTAGGAGATCAAAATTAGTCTTCTTAAAATCAATGTTTGGTGTCCATATTTAGTTTCCTGTGCCAGCTACAACTGATTGGATAGTAACAACAAAAGTGTATTCTCTCACAATTCTTGGGGCCAGATGTCTGATATCTACATATGGTATTTCACAGGATATACTGTCTGCCACGGTCCCAGGGATGAGTCACTCCTTCCCTTTCCCAGTTATCTTGTGGCCCTCAATATTGCTTCACCATGGCTGCACAGCTTCAGTCTCTGCCTCTGTCTTCACAAAACTTTCTCCTCTGTGTTCCTGTCTTTCCTTCTCATGTCTCGTAGAGGACTCTTGTCATTGTATGTTGGACCCACTCAAGTAAGCCTATTGTTTATCTCTGTGCTTACCAAGTATGTGTATCTTCTTTAGATATCACCCCCAAAAAGATTAATTTTAGACATTTTAAAAGATTTATTTATTTATTTATTTGAAAAGCAGATTTGCCAGAGAGAGGGGAGAAAGAGGAGAGAGAGAGAAGGAGAAAGAGGGAGAGAGAGAGAGAGAGAGAAAGCCATCTTCCATCTGTTGATTCACTTCCTAGATGCCAGGGTCAGGCTGAAGCCAGGGGCCAAGAGATTCATCCAGGTCTCCTATGTGGGTTACAGGGGCCCAAACACTTGCACCATCTTCCACTGCTTTTCTAGGCCATTAACTGAGAGCTGGATCAAAAGTGCAGCAGCCAAGACTTAAACCAGTGCCCATATGGGATGCCAACATCACACAAGTTTAACCTACTACACCACAATGCCAATCCTGCAAATAATACATTTTTAAAATACTTTCTGGTTAAATTTGTTATTAGAAAACACAATATCACAGTCTAAATTTTGCTTTTAAATCTGCTGAGACCATGATGTAGCTGCAATTTCTTGACTGAGCATGGTTTTATTTTTAATAAAATTTCCAGATGCAAAATAATGCCAAGCATTCTTGAAATTTGAAGTTATTTGAAATTTTGTTTTTAAGAGGGTTTCAGGTGGGAGAGAAGTTATGGGGGGAAAAGCCATTATAATCCATAAGCTGTACTTTGGAAATTTATATTTATTAAATAAAAGTTAAAAAAAAGAATTTACAATAGTCATCAACATATACAAAAATACAAACATAAATGAGAGATAAAAATTTATTTTTATGTATATAAAATCTTTATCTGTATATAAATGTATTTATACGCATATAAAATATGTATAGTTATACAACAAGAAGGCAAGCAACATTCAAATTACTCTTAATTTTTTAAGATAATAATATAAATGTATATAATGGATATAAAATATTTTGTATGTATATAAAATAAGGTATACTAAATAGACATATCTCAATAAAATATTCAATGAATATTAAAAGACATCCATCATACTAAAAAGTTAAAGTGCTTGAATGTCATTGGTTACCTTCAGTTCTCATGAGTTTTGTAATATATCAAACCATACTATAGAAATGGCAGGATTGAGATGGTAAAATGGAAGGAACAGGCTCTTTGACACATTGTTTTAGTTTTCTCTCCAAGTGAAGTTGTGAGAAGATATTTGACTGTAAAAGACTATAGATATACAAAATTCACGCACTTGACGAAAGTATTGGTATAAATTTAAGTTCCTGCCCAACAATCACAAAAGCTTGGCTTTGTAGGGGAAAACACAGCCTAAAAACACAGTCTATATAGCACTCTGTACTTTTCCCTCATTTCATTGGGATCATTGTGGACTGATATTAGTAAGATACAATCTCATATGATTTTTTGATGGAAATAAGTGGAGATAAGCACTTGCCATCATTTCTAAACACCAATAGAGCAAAGAGTTTACATATTACCATTGTATAGCATTATACTTATGCATAGTAGTGAGTGATCATTATTTGTAAAATGAATTTATACATAGATAAATTATACTTTAATCATGAAAATATTTGGTTATTATTTAATAATTTTAAAAATATTATGTTGACTGAGCCTCAGTCCTTACATCAGTAATAAAATGAGAATTTATTGATGCCCAAGTTTAATCATATGCCATATATGGCTACCTGCCTATATAATTCTCAGGTTTATTAAAGAGTTGTGAATCGCAAGAAAACAAAATATGCTACTAAAATCTTTTTTGAATGAAATTTAAGAATATTAACAAAATGTATGCTTAGATATGAATGATGTTTGCAACTCTGATGTAAGAGCCCTCTATACTAGGCAGAAGGGCCAGCGCCGTGGCTCACTTGGCTAATCCTCCGACTGCAGCGCTGGAATCCCATGTGGGCCCCAGGTTCTAGTCCCGGTTGCTCCTCTTCCAGTCCAGCTCTCTGCTGTGGCCCGGGAGGGCAGTGGAAGATGGCCCAAATGCTTGGGCCCCTGCACCCACATGGGAGACCAGGAGGAAGCACCTGGCTCCTGGCTTCGGATTGGCATAGCTCCGGCCATAGTGGCCATTTGGGGGGTGAACCAATGGAAGAAAGACCTTTCTCTCCCCCCTCACTGTCTGTAACTCTACCTGTCAAATAAATAAATACATAAAATCTTAAAAAAATAAAATATACTAGGCAGAAGTAAGGCTACCTGGGCTAGACAGAAAAAAAGTAATTCACACATTACAGTAAAACTGCACTGCATTTTTAGGAACTCTACAAATATGCAAAAGAATGAGCAGGAGGGGTATATGACATGATACAACCTGATAATGTTTTTATAATTATTTTATATGAGATAGAATTATTAAGATAACTATTCAGTATAAATTATTAGAGTTGTTTGAAAATAGTAATCCTGTTGAAGCACATTCTGCAGTGGACTTTGACTGCTGATAACGAGTGATTTGTTTAGATAATCAGAGCCTGAATTCATTTTATCTTAGTTGGAGGTGAGGAGTTCTTGCTTTGAGTTTAGTATAGAGCCATATCACCATGTAAACCGAACTGTGCAATGTGATCTTAACAGTGAACAGGGAATTATGGTTGTCTTGTAATTTGAACATTAAAAACTCTGATTGTCAGTGATAAATGTACAGGGAATTTGAAAAGATAATAAATAGTACATTGTAATGTAAAACATTGGAAACATTGAAACTTTAAAGGATTTTACTACCTTGAAAAAAAAATCAAGAGTAATTTGAACATCATTTGCCTTCTTGTTGCATAATTATAAGGCACAGACATATCTTGTATGTCTTTGAGAACTGTCATAGCCCTTTCCAGGCTTGGAGAGCTTTTCACATTTTATCCTTTGCATTTTCAGTGTTGTGAGATACTCAGAGTTTCTTCAGTGTGAAGCTCTTTTGCAGGCGTCACTTCCACTGGGACATCTTTTCATTGTGAACACTTTGCTCGTTTGTGTCAATATGTTCACTTTCACTAAGTTCTTTTGACTGCATAGTCAGAGTCTCTCAAATTATGGTGGTGACAGCATTTCCCTGGTCAATTATTTCTTCCTTATTTCCATTTAACTTAAATTGGAATTTTATTCCAACTTCATCATTGATCAGTTTGTTTCCAAACTTTGGCTGATAATCTTCACAAAAATCACCTTTTCTTAAAAATAAGAAGACCGTGAGGTAACTCTAAACTACATGCACAGATGTAGACTCAAACTCAACAATAGACTGAAAGAAGTAATGTGCTCAATCACTGATCACCATTTGCACCTAGCATTTATATAACTGTGGACTAAAGAGCTAACAGTGAATTTTTGTCTGTGCAGTTGTTCACAATAAAATCACTGGAATTTCAACCATGTTTTGGGGAGACTCATACTATTTAAACAATTGTGGTAGCTCAGTTTTTCTTTTATTTCAGAACTGTAAGAATAGAAGATGCTTTGTATCTCTAATTCAATCTTTCCAGGATTCTTTATTTCAAGAGAACCAATTAGAAGCATATGAATAGCAATTCTTCAATTAAAAACACAACATATTTCATTAATGTCTTCCCTACCTGATTTTCTTATTTTTCTGAATATAGAATGGGAAGTCACAGTGAGTATTTATTTTGCGATCATCATGGGACCCAGGGAATCAAGTATGTTGATAATTATGTACATGAAGTTAACATTTTAATTTCATAATCCCAGTTTCTACATGGGATAGAAAATTCTACATTTCAGAATTTGAAACATTAGTCATGCATTTAAAAGTTTTAAGCAAAAAACTAAGCCTTGCTAAAGACAAATTATAAGGTTAACAATTTGTACGTCATTACCTTATCAACTGAAATAATACGTCAAATAGAAAAGTATTTTAATTCAATTAATCTGAAATACTTTTTATTAAAGAATAACTGAGGCATTTTCTTCATTTAATTCCCAATCTAACTCACCTCGTAATTTCTATGTCCCCTCCACCATTTCCAGGAGACAGATATTAGGTTAAATGGAAAAGAGAAAGTGAGTAAACTCTGCTGACAGAAAGCACTGAGTTATGTTAGATGAGTTTCTGACCCAATACAGAAAGATGTGGACAGGAAGAATGGAAAGGAAGGGAAAATCTCATGTTCAAAAGATTCAGGTATTCACCTGATCAGAGATTCAGTGGATAAAGAACTTTAAAAAGTGATATTGTGGCCTGTAAGAACCTGTGATTGTCCAATAATATTTTTATGCTAATAAACCATCCCTCCTTGCCTTCTAGATACTGCAGGGCATAATTATAAGATCAAACTAATTTCAATTTATTCCCTGCTTAAATCACATTTCCTGTTTCTACTACTACATGAATTCCCATTAAGAAGTCTGTCTTTGTCTGAGCTTGGCTGTAGGTTTTTATGGCAAGAATAATGAGCTACATTTGGGACTTGGTATGAGTCAAGAGTAAATTATGGAGCTATGAATTTAATAACTCACCATTGAATTTAAGAAGACACAGATAATGTTTTTAACAGTTCTCTTCTTGAGAAAGTGAAGATTAAAATACCATATTTTAGAAGTCATAGTAAGTGTTGGTATTTTTATAAACCATTGTCCTGTATTGTTCATGAAAAGCATAATTTGAGATGAATTTTTTCTCAGATATTATGCTAGTCTCTGGGAGAATAAAGATAAGTAAACAATTGTGTTTTTCCTGTCAGGAATTTTTAGTTCAGTGAAAGACACAGGTATGTAAAATCTTAGTGTTTTTCAAAAATAATTACCTAAGTGAACTTCAAAATGTTCAGGGGGAAGTGGAATTAAAAGATAAGTTTATCTTGGAACATAAAACTTTTCAAATGCAGGAGTAGGTTTTTGCTTTTCATAATACACGTTTTCAATGAACTTTTTAAAGATTCCTCATAGTTTAAGTAAGGCATTTCATGGAGAAGTATATATTTCAGACAAAACGTTTGCATGGGTCCTCCATTTCTTTTTCTTTTCTTTTGAAAGATTTATTTATTTATTTGAAAGACAGAATTACAGAGAGAGAGAGGGAGAGACAGAGAGAGAATCTACCATCCACTGGTTCACTCTCCAAATGGTAGCAACAACCAGAGCCAGTCCGAAGCCAGGAGCCAAGAGTTGCTTCGGGACCTCCCACTTGGGTACAGAGGCACATGGACTTGGGCCATCACCCATGGCTTTCCAAGGCACATTTACAGGGAGCTGGATTGGAAGTGGAGCAGCTGACACTAGAACCTGCACCCATATGGGATGCTGACATGGCAAGCAGCAGCTTTTCCTGCTATGCCACAGCTCCAGCCCCTGGGTCTTCTATTCCTGCAGCATTTTATTCTGTCCTAATGTTCCACCTCCCTCATGAGATGGAAAGGTAGATATAATTACAGATATAATTATCATGATGAACCACAAAGTCAAAGTAACACTCAGGGAGCCTTAAACTGCAGCAATTTGTGTCAGTTGATAAGAATTGTGGTATTTTAAGGGTATTTTAAAGAGGCCCAGGGAACTGAGGCAGATTGGGATACCCACATTAATATAAACAAAATGTTGTTTAATTTGTATGACCTACAGCTAAGAGATAAACAGAGCAGCTTTGGAGCCTCTTCAGACTTTGGCACCAGTGTATACTACAATTTGAAATATTTCTCCAAACGATTATTGAGTAAACAAGAAGCCTAGTAAATCCGATTGCTATTCAGAGCCAGATAGAGCTATTCAGTAGATTCAGGCTGCTAGTGAAAAGTTCAGACTCACGTGACATGGAATCTAGTTGATATCTGATTACAGGGGTGCCAATGACAAGTAAGAATACTGACCAACTATGATATAAAGAATCAGAGTTCTAAAGCAGGCATATATTATTTGTGGCCACCACATATTCTTCTGTTCATAAAAATGTCCTGATATGTTATTAGCAACTCACTGAACCTCAGCTTATGACAATGGGAAACAAAATATTGTGTGACCTGGAGACCAAAGATGGCTGAATGGAGGGACGCTGCATGCTGGCCTAAGCTACAGAGAACAAGAACCACAAAGAAAGGAGCACATTTCAGGGAGACTGACTGAGGGGAAATGTCAGTAAAGAAGTGACAGAAACTGTAAACAGCATAGAGACACGGAAATCCTGCATAGACAGAGGGGAAAATGTATACGGCAGCTCCTACCCTGGCTCTGCAGCTGGAAGACTTCATCTTGCCAGGAAACATAAGCAGAAGCTCCATGAATGCTCCCTCCCCCACCATTGCACACTGACATCCCTAACTTCAGGAGAAGTCAGACACTTTAAAATCCAGTCCAGGAAGATTACTGGATTCTAAACCTCTGCTTTGATCCAGAAAAGAATCCTACATTGACTCCCTAAAATTCGTATGGAACCACTACAGATCCAGAATAGTCAAAGTGGTCCTGAGTTTAAAAACAATAATAAAGCTGGAAGTATCACAGTATCTTATTCCAAAGCATCCTACTATTAGTTAAAACAGGTTGGTACTAGAATAAATACCTACACATACCTGTGTTGGTTGTTTTTATATTAAGTTTTTTTTTTTTTTGAGATCCTGAAATATTCTGGATATTGCTCTTTTGTTGGATATGTAGCATGCAAACATTTTCACAACAGCCAAAAAATGAGATTAATCTCTATATTCAAATGAATGGATAGAGAAAATGTGGTATATATGTACCATATAATATTATTCAGCTATTAAAAAAGAATGAAATCATGACATTTGCAACAAAATGGATGGAACTGGAGGACATCATTTTAAATGAAATAAATCAGACATAGAAAGACAAATATTACATGTTCTCTGTCATACTCACAATCTAAAAAAAAATCCTTAATATGGACAAATAATAATGATTGCTAGAGTATGGGAGGAGTAGGGGAGTAGAGGGAGTTTGGATAATGGGTACCAAATCAAAGTTGGATCAAAGAAATAGGCTCTTAATATTGATCACACAGCATGGTGGAGAGAATATAATTCACAGTAACATAATATATATTTTATGAACAAATAGAAGACTCATACCATAAAGTCAAAATCAAAAAAGGGGAATATTTATTGACTTGAGCTGATCAGAACACGCTGTACACATGTACTTAAATGTCAAATGTAGCCCATTAATAGGTAAATTTATTGTAAATAAAATATTTTTTAAAGCATGTGTGACCTGAGGTGTAGATCATGAGCTGACTTTAATTAATTCTTTGAGCTATGGAAATTGTAACAGCAAACTATTGTGTGCTGAAAATGTATAAGAATTGGCCTTGTTACAGGTATGGAATGCACAAAAGTATCAAAAGTGTTCCTAGATTGCTGGCCTACTGCTGCATTACTACATTGCT
Organism: Oryctolagus cuniculus; assembly: GCF_964237555.1. NCBI lineage: Eukaryota > Metazoa > Chordata > Mammalia > Lagomorpha > Leporidae > Oryctolagus > Oryctolagus cuniculus. Next base: position 38,601,206 of record NC_091433.1, on the reverse strand, counting down.
TTTATGACCTATCTATGATGTGCTACTTATGAATAATGAGCTGAAAATATCACTTGGTATAATATGTCTGTGTTATGCTATAACAATCCCATCTAGATCTATGAGAATACATATCCATCACCTTCTTATGGACAAGGATGGATCTAAGGTACATTGTAGACTGATTGATGGGCAGTGGTGAACGGTTTTGCTGATTGTTGAGTCCTGGAAAACATAAAGCTGGAAGAGAGGCGTGAGTGTCTTAGAGTATTTAGATTGACTTATGGAAGCACACTTAATGGGCAAGGGTCATTTACCCTCACGTTAAGTCCAACAAAATATCAATACTTCAGGATGGGTGCTGATAAAACAAGTAGAGGCTACAATAAGGCTATGTATATTAGGTAAATTGCCTATCCAGTCTGTTAGTGCTTACCATAAGGTCTTGTGAACAGAATGATGGCAGAGCAAAGGTTATTATGCATGTACTAAGTAATACATTTTGCTCTAAGGAAAATGCTGTACTGAGTACCTAAACTACCCGGAGTTTACCCAACCACTGAACATTGAATAAGGCAGCAAGAACTCTTGGGTGAACAAGCCACTGGTTATAAGATAAGGAGTACTAAATCTTGTCACCAAACAGGAAGGAGGATGACATTTACCCTTATAGAACTTGATGAAAATCTCTATAGTTTCCTTTCCCCACAAATTACTCCTTTAATGACACCACCATCCCTGAGTTTATCAGTCCTCATGGTACCATGCACATGTCCCAGTCCAGCGAGCCTATATTACAGCAAAGGCATGTGACAATATGCTTACATCAATAGATTTAGTGAGATTTGCATGTTCACAATACCCAGATACTGTTGATCTTTTAGAGTCACAAAACAATCTGTTGAAGATACAGTCAGTGTACCATGAGTGAAAAAAAAATGTTTTTTAGTTGAAAGGGCAATTTAAACATTGAACTGATACTGTATTTCTGTTACTAATTATGTGTCCTATATCTACAATACATTGACCTAGAAATCATAATTATAATTAGGAATGGCCCATCTCACTGTTATTCTAGATCATACGCTATCACATTCAACTCATTTGTGAAATATTTGCTTCCCTTTTCTTCAACCTTGGCAACTTCTGGATAAGAATTACTGGTTCTTAAGAAGATAATACTTCCTCCAGGGGTCATAATAAAGTTCTACTGAACTGGAAGTCATGACTACACTCTGATTACACTTTCAGGGCCTCATACTTTGCAAGATTACATTACAAAGAGATATATCACATGCTCAAGTAATATAGCCTGAATACACAAGGAGTTTAAGTCACTCCCACACAATAAAGTTGAGGATAATCCTGTCTAAAACTCAGAAAAATCACTGGTACTTCTCTATTTCCAACTTTATTAAAGACCACCAATAATCAATAAAGAAAGTAATCATGAAAAATTAGTTAAGCGAAAGAAAGATTTTAACATTAAGAATAAAGACATAGTATTAGCAAAATGTGAAGTGAATCAGAATAGGTAAAGTACGAGGAAGGTAATGAATATCAATTGCCTTACAAACACCATCACTAGAGTCTTCTAGGAGATTATTAGTGGCCTCTAGTCTGAAGAGTAGAATATTTCCTCTTTGGAGAAAAGAGGGAGGATACTTTGATTCTTCTAAAAAGTTGGAAGCTCAATATTGCAAAATGGGAGTGTATATGTAATTGGAGGGCATGATTGCTTCTGAGTGCTACAAAACATTGACTATATCTGATTAACCATATGTACCCCCTTTCATTTACCCACACTGACTCTTTCCCTCTGAATGCACATTCCTTCTCCTGCACCAGTACTGCTTCCACCATGGCATAGTTGATTTACACATGCATATATTCAAAGGCTTATCTCATTTAATAGGATTCTGCCCTAATGACTCAATCACCATCTAAATGTCTCATCATTTATTGCTATACACTGATAATTAAGTTTCAAAACATGAATTTTGTAGAAGGCATAAATTTTCAAACCATACCAAGTACTCTTTGGCAGAGTTGTGCTTGGTCTACCCAAAACATGTCTGGCATTTAATGTTCCACTGTCTATTAAAATTCATGTGATTAAAGGACAACTTGCAATTGTGTAGTACCTGATACATATCTACTCACCACTTATTTGTCCCACAGGTGGGCATCTAAGCCAGACTGAGATAAATACAGTTCTTTCTCGGCCATTTTTAAATTAAAACCAGAAAGGAACACAGAGCTAAATATTTAAGTTGTGTAAGTCATAAATTGTCAGGGACTATGACCCCCATCATGAGGGAGGCAAAGCAACAACAACAACAAAAAAACCCTGAAGGGTGAGAGAACCTGACCTGAATAAAGACAGAGGTGAGAGATTCAGACAGACTCCTCCTAATTGCTCAATCTCAGGTACTAATCACTGATGAGGCTCACCTTTGATTTTTCACTTAATAAAGCTTGAATCTTCAGGACTGGTTTTATTTCTCAAGTCAACAAAAATCTAGTTTGACTTAAATTTGTTGCACTTCTGTCATTCACATGGGGATTGAGGAAAGAAAATAATATGTAAGTGTTTTGAATTATTAGCATAATACTTATTGTATGAGAAACACCCCATAAAAAGTAAAATGTATATTTATAAGATATCGATTCATTAAAAGGAGTAAAAAGTGAATTTTCAAAATTTTTCCAAGGCATACATGGCTTTCCTGTGTAACTTCTTCTTATAATAATACTAGTGTATTAATAACAACTCAAAATAATTCTATCTGAGAATAATCTTTCTGAATAAGTTTGAGAATGAGTAAAAAATAGGATAATTAGACAATGGAGTAAAATAATAAGAAAAATAGGCATTGATTTAGATGACTTTTCAATTCTTCTACAGTGGCTTTCTGAGTTGAAAGTAGCAATAAATAAACAAACAAAATTATTTATTTACCTTGAAAGTTGTAGTTACAGAGAAAGAGGGATAGCCATAGAGATATCTTCCTTTGGGAGTTCACTGTGCAAATGGCTGCAATGGCCTAGCAAAGCCAGGATCCAAGAGCTTCATCTGGGTCTCCCATGTGCGTGGCAGGTACCCAAACACTAAGACCATCTTCTGCTGGGAAGGAGGTGGAGCAGCCAGGATATTAACCAGAGCCCATATCTGATGTCTGCAAAGCAGGCAGCACTATTATCTGCTATGCCGCAATACCAGCCACAAGCAAGGAATTTTCTGATGAAATAAAAAATAAATAAAGAGAACTCCCAGGACTATCAGTTCATATTTCTTTGTTTCATATAACATTTTCTAGTTTCAAAGGCATGTTCAGCATAAGCCGTTGGGACCAATATTCTGCACAAAGCACGCTTCCAGGTTTTATTGAATATAGAGACATGAATACATAAGACAAGCCAATCTACTATGTCTTTAGTGACCTTAAGACTTATCACCCTCAACTTTTGCTGCTAAAATGAATGTTTTTGTACAAATAAACACGTTCAGAGACACAAACCAGTGAATATTTGAGATATTTCCATATTAAAATGACAAAACAGCACTCAATGTACTTGCTTTTATACTGCATTAGAAATAAACTAGGGACAAAGACATTCTTATCAAGTACAGTAGAATGTAGTAAATGTTACAACACTTCATTTATTAGAAAAATACACAGCTAAGATAATGCGATAGCAAATAAAAACTCATGAATCTTTAACTGCAAATTCTAATGATGAATCACATTTTTTCTTCTTAATAGGTGGAGGAAAGTGTATTATTTGCAGGAGATAAGAGAACATTGTGCTCCTAACCATATACTTGCAACACAGCCACTGAGAAAGAGTGATTAAGAGACAGTTATTCAGAGATGACTACTGGAATCCAAGCAGATGTACACACTAAAGCACAGAACACGAAGCAAAGAAACTTTTACTGATTTTCAATTCATCTGAAATCAGATGGAAGGAAGTGACCAAGAATCAACTTGAAACTCCATACTATGGAGGAAAGCATGCAGTGCTTAAAGAAGCATTCAGAGAAGATGAGGGAGCAAGAAATTATCAGCAGAGGCTACCACACCTTTGCCCATTTCTGATGAGAAATCTCAATTCCCTTAAGTCCTTCCGCATCTCACCTATTTTCACTCACTTTTCTCCTTTCCCTATTAAGCCTTTTGACTTTTATTCCTGCCACTCTAAACTCCTGTCCAGCATTAACCCCCATGGATATACCTCCTTCCTAGCCACAGCTGGCCACAATACCTAAAAATATAAAAAACAAAGCTGTCATTTCTCTCACATCACACATATCAATGGGACCAGAGATGAACTAAACACTCTCCTTCATGGCCACCCCACAAAGTGCTAGTACCAACAATTTCCTGTCTTAAGGGATATCAGCTATCATCAAGAACATCCCAGTTACAGCTGATTTGAATACTCTCTCCTGGTCTTTATTTTTTAAAGCCTTGCCTCAGTTTTCTTTCTTCACAGCCACATCTAGCCTCCTATCCACAAATACTGTCCCTAATGTTAGAAAGGACACATCTGTAGCCCTTCAGGTCCTGGACCTCTTTACTACAAACTATCTTTCCACTTCATTTGCAGAACAGCAAGGCTTACAATGCTCTATAGGAGCTTGTCTGTTTAGCGCACACTCTCCCTCTCATCCCCCTAATCTCCCTTCCTCCTTCCCTTCCTATTGATGCTCAAGAATCACTGCTATCCCTTGTGAGTCTCAGACAGAATATTCTTAATGAAAAGCCTAAATAACAACATAATTACAGACTCCTTCCCTTGGTAGCGTATAGTCTGGGTATTCCACAAAGCTTCTTCTATTGAATTTTTATTCCTATTATTAATAAACTATTTTGATTATGGTATTTCGAGGTGGGGCTTTGGGTGGTGATTAGGATTAGATTAGTGTCATTAAGATTGATTTCCTGTGATTGAAAACTATGGCCTTTTTAAGAGAAAGAGAGAGAAGGAGAGAGAGAGAGACCAGACAGCCACACCAACACAGTCATGTTTCTTGCCATGTGATGTTCTGTATACCATAGGACTCTTCTAGCATGAAGATAAAGTACTAAGAAGAGAACGACCCAACATGGGAAGAAGGATACACAGAAGACTCACAGAATGGCAAATGCCCTAAACAGCACTCTGGCTTCAGAATCAGCCCTTAAGGCATTCAGATCTGACTAAAAAGCCCATGAGAGTTTTTCTCAGGCATGGCAAGCTAAGACACTGTGGCAAAAAATGACCTACATGAAAGATCTGTGAGTGAGATCCCAGTGGAAAGAATGGGTCATCAAAGAAGGCAGTGTTTTTCTCTGAAGGGAGGAGAGAACTTCTGCTTTGATTATGGCGTTGTCTAAATAAGATCGGAGTTGGTGAGCTCAAGAGGCTTCCATAGCTTTGGCAGCTCATGACAAGAGCCTCGGGTGATTACTGACTTCATAAATAAAAGAGTGTCAGTTGTTAAATCAACAACAGGAGTCACTGTGCACTTACTTCCTATGTAGGATCTTTGACTTTAATGGGTTGTACTACATAAATTATCAGTAAAACTAGTATTCAAACAGTACTTAAACTGTCTGTGTGGGTGCAAACTGTTGAAATCTTTACTTAGTATATACTAAGTTGATCTTCTGTATATAACGATAATTAAAAATGAATCTTAATGAAGAATAAGATGGGAGAGGGAGTAGAAGAAGGGATGGTTTGCGGGTAGAAGGGTGGTTATGGGGTGAAAAGCCACTATAATCCAAAAGTTGTACTTATGAAATTTATATTTATTAAATAAATGGGTTTTTTAAAAAGTACTTAGATATTGTAGCTCCAGAACCATGAGTCAAAATAAAGCTCTTTTGTAAGGTTTATTTATTTAATGGGAGGCAGAGTGACAGACAGCAAGGGAGAGATATTTGATAGATGATAAAATATCCTCAAGAGCTAGGTCTGAGCCAGGCTGAAGCCAGGAAGCTGGAACCCCAACCATGTCTCCCACATGGGTGGCAGGGGCCCAAGCACTTGGACCATCTTCTGCTGCTTTCCCAGGCACATTACCAGGAAGCTATATCTGGAAGTGGAACAGCTGTACTCGAACCAGTGCTCATACCGATGTTGGTGTTGCAGACTGCAGCTTAACTCACAGTGCCACACCATCAGTCCCAACTTTTGGTTTGTTTTTAATGACACATTTATTTATTTGAAAGAGTGCCAGAGAGCAAAGGACAGAGAGAGACAGGAAGTGAGAGAATCTCTTCTTTATTAAGCTAGAATGCCTCAGATATTTTGTTACAGTAATGAAAAATGAACTTATATACTCCTTAAATTGTAGATAGTTATAAATATTGTCTTAACTGAATCATACCATCCACATAAAAGTATACCCTGTTTTCCTCACTTTATGATCAATGTCATGGATTCCACTTTATGTGATGTTACTATACCTGTTTTCAATGAAAAGATGGCATTTGTGTGCTTGTATATAATATCTACATATGAAGCAATCATTGTAAAATGCTAAAATGTTGAACCTTAAAAATTAAAAAAAAGGTAATTAGTTTAAAATGCTCAATTATAAGGAATGGTTATTCTTTTGAAATAATAATAAAAGCTAGGCAGCTTTGTGTAGCATAGCGGGTTTAGCCACCACTTGCAATGCTAGCATGCCATCTCCCGTCTCAGAGCTATTTCAAATTGCAGTTACTTTGCTTCCAGTCTAGTTTCCTGTTAATGCACTTGGGAAGGCAGCAGAAGATGAACCAAGTACCTGGGCCCTTCCCACCAGTCTGGGAGACCAGGACAAACTCCTCACTCCTGGCTTCAGACTGACCCAATCACGACTGTTGCAGCAATTTGAGGAAACAGCAGATGGAAGATCTCTCTCTTCTGTGTCTCCCTCTTTCCATCTTCCAGTCTTTCAAATAAATAAATACACAAATAAATAATAAACAAATAAATAAATGAAGCCTGTTGAAATAATTAAAAACACAAGACATTAAAAGTGAAACCTTAAGTTGCATACAATCCAAGGCAACAATCCCGGCAAAGATTTGGCTCCTTTTTCTTAATTTTCTTTGTCCCAGCAGTAATAAACACTCCACACTCCTCCCAGGCCTACATTTATATTTAATATATTATTTATTTCTAATTTTCCATTTGAGGAGGGTCCCTAAGTCACACATTCCTGGTGGAGGCATAGTCTAGCATCTATACTTTCATTTCCACAGTTCCAGGCCAGATGGAGTATACTGTGAGCTATGGTTTTTGACCCTTTCAACCAAAATTAAAACTCATGAAATGACCTTCATCTCATTCAATTCCTCTATTTTTAAACTTTTGCTTTTAATGTATAGAGATTCAAATGAGCTGTGTAAGCCCAAAAATAAATAGAAAGTGTCTATTTTCTTTTAGAGCTTAGGATAATTATTAACTCTTCATTCAGATGGATATATGCTGGTTTCTATTAACTTTAGGAACTTTATACTTTATAAGTTCTTTTCATATGTATGTGTATGTCCGACTGATTTCTTGGTTTTGCAGACACTTCAGTAATGATCCCACATCTTAATTCTTATATTGTTGACTTAATTCTAATATTATAATTTCTCAATTGTTTCTTCTTAGTACACTTTTCTCATTAGTGACTTTTGGAAATAACAAAATGCTGAAATTAGTAACACAATATTTATCACTTTCCCATCAAATTTCAAGTCTAATTTTTATATTCAATATTCTACACAAGCATTATCCCAGACATTATCCACTTCTGTTATTTGGAAATTGTCATGTTTCTTAATCTGTATGCAATTTAGTCAAGACAATTTTTCCTTTGGCATTTTACTCATGTTTTTAAAGGTAAGTTAATTAAACCAGGATTGAGCTGAGCTTTGAAAATATGCCACTTATTTATGCTCATTACTAATTTATTAGATACGTATGATTGTCTTTATTAACAGTAAAAATTTAGGTCTCAAAGAGACAAAGCCATTGACTCCATTTTCAAAGGTTAGTGAGCAACTAAAATTAAGACCCTAGCTGGCTCAGCACTGTTCCAAACCAATACTTGGGATTTTCAAAGTAAAGTTTAGTCAGTTCAGCAAGTCACCTTCCAAATAAATACTTCATAGACTTTGAAAGATGAATTCACTAAGGTGGCATAGAAGAGTATATTCCAGGAAGCCCAAGACTGATCTAAGTCTTCTTGCAATGAACTGTTTACTTTCCATTTGCTATTTCCCTTCCACATTGCTATAAGGATAGGTTAAGTGTCTGTTATACTTGCAACTTACTTCTGCTTTTATCTTTCAACATACAAAATTTGTCATAAAACTTATTTAATTTGCTGAATCATTCAATGTAATTTTTTTCATTTGATTTCCCCATTTAATCTTTCATTTCATAATTGATCATTTTCATCTTGAGAATTTCAATTATAGGAAGAGGTGGAATATGAGTCTTTACCCATTTCTGTTTCTACACGCTACAGACTAAATTGTGTTCTCCCCAAAAGTCCTAATGGCAAATATCCCAGAATATAATTTTTAAAAAAATTAATTACTTATTTGGAAGTCAGAGTTACACAGAGAGAAGGAGAGGTAGAGGTAGAGGTAGAGGTAGAGAGAGAGAGAGAGAGATTTATTCTTCCATCCACTTGTTCACTTCCCACTTGGCCACAATGACCGGAGCTGCACTAATCCGAAGCCAGGAGCCAGGAGCTTCTTCCAGGTCTCCCACATGGGAGCAAGGGCCCAAGGACTTGGGACATCTTCTATTGCTTTCCCAGGCCATAGCAGAGAGCTGGATCAGAAGTGGAGCAGCCAGGATAGGAACCAGTACCCATATGGGATGCTTGCACTGCAGGTGGTGGCTACCCACTGTGCCACAGACCCCAGAATATAATTATTTAAAGACAGGTTTTTTAAAAGATTTATTTATTTATTTAAACCAGTGCCCATATGGAATGCTTAGCCTACAAAGCCACAACACTAGCCTCTCTGATACTCCTCTGCCCTTATATCAGATGTAACATCTCCACTTTCAATTCTAATTTTATTTATTGGAGTCTTCGTCCTTGTTTAATCAAGCTAGCTAAACTTTCATCTTTAACAAAGTTTTCTTGATTTTTTTCTCCTATTTTCTATATTTTTTGTCTTCTTTTTATTATGTCCTTCCTTCTGATTAATTTGAGCTTAATTTTCTCTTTTACAATTCCTTGTTGGTATAAAATTAGTTTGAGAGCTTTCAAATTTTTAATTCTTTTTAAAAAATATTTATTTATTTGAATGGTAGTGACAGAGTCAGAGAAAGGCAGCCAGAAATAGATAACTTCCATCCACTGATTCACTCCCCAAATGTCCACAACAACCAGGACTAGGCCAAGTTAAAATCAGGAGCTAGGGACTCCACCCGGGTCTCCCAGGTGGTTAACAGGGACCCTAGTCCTTGGGCGATAATTCTCTGACTTTCCAGGCACCTCTCCAGGAAGCTGGATATGAGGCAGAGTAGCCTGGACTGGAGCAAACACTTTGAAATGGGATGCAGATATCTAAAGCTGTGGTTTAGCCTGCTGTGCCACAGACTGGCCTTTCATCTTTTTCAAAGTAGGTATTTATCACTGTTACACTTTCTCTGAAAAAAATAAACCAGACTGAAAAGAAAAATATCAAATGGAACATTTCCTCTGGAAAAAAAAAACATAACTGAAAAGAAAAATATCAAATGGTTTCTCTGATTTTTGGTAGCTAATATGTGGAGTACAAAAATGTAGAATCTATATGAATGAAATTGACATATTGAGATTTGATTATTGTTTATATTCCTTGTCTATGCTCCTGCAGAAAGAGATCTTTCTATTTTTTATTTAGTGGGGATTAAGCCTGTGATTATGAAGTAAATTGAGAGTATATTATCCAAAAATCAAAAGAACAAAAAAACAAAGAAATAAAGGAAGAAGGATGGAGGGAAAGAGGACAGGAAATACCATTATGTGCTTAAATTGCTATATAAAATACAAGAAATCTGTTTTTATATAAATAAAAATCAATAAAAACAAGGAGACAAAACAAAAAAAGAAATTTGTCTTAGAAATTTAATGTTTTGATGCACTCTCTGTTTTGATATGTTGTGTTTTATTTTCATTTGCCTCAACATATTTTCTGTTCTGATTACTTCTTTGATCCTTTGGTTTCTTAGAAATGTACTGTTTAATTTCCATATATTTGTGAATATTCAAGTTTTCTTCTGTAGTTGATTCCTTCTTTCATTATACTGTGAGTGGAAGAGACACTTGATATGATTTCAGTCTTACATCTGCTAAGGCTTGTTTTAGGCATAATATGTGATCTATGCTGAGAAATGTATGTGTGCACTATAAGGAGGATGTATATTCTGCTGCTGTGGGCTGGAATGTTCTGTTTACAAGTGGCATTCAAAATGCCCAGAAAAATATGTCTATAAAAATATAAAAAACAAACTAATTTCATAAAAGATTTACACCAAACTGAAATTAACTTTTACTTCTGTTTGTCATGAACTTTTCTGAAGTTCCTTTATAATGTCTGTCACATCTCCATTTGGTTTACAAAGTTATTCAAGTCCACTGTTACCTTATTGATTTTCTGTTTGGTTGCTTTATCCATTGTTGAAAGTGAGATATTGAAGTCATTTACTTTTGTTGAGTTGCAGTCTATTTCTGCTTTCAGTTCTGTCAGTGGTTGATTTTATATATTCAGGTGCTCACCAAGAAGTCCCTATAAAAGCTCTTTATCTGGTATTTATTACAGAAGTTTAATCCTTAAACTACAGTTATATGTATACACAATTGACCAGAACTAATAAATAAATTAAAAGTAAGATGAAGCTACCTTGGCTTATAAACAGGTAATAAAACCTAATTTAAAACTAAAGTAAATAAAACTGTTGGATATTGATTACTATATGATAAGTATAGACAGTATAATCAATGGAATAGATTATAGAGTCCAGAACCAATCCTTTCCCCCTAAATATGTCTAGACCAGTTAAGTATTCATGTGAGCCCGTGATCCCCTACCAGATGCAAAATCATCAATTTCAACTGGATTTCCTAATCATAATAGGAAAGTTAAGCAAATAGCTTCTAGTAATAAACATAAAACAACATCACAGAAATAGAAAAATGCATGGATAAACAACATTTTCTTACTCTGGGATATAAATACTGTGCATCCAGCTACAAAGAGAATGCATATATATATATATATATATATATATCCAGATGCATGCTCTTTGTAGTTGGATGCACAGTATTTACATATATATATTTTTACATGTAAATATATATATATGTTTACACATTCATAAACACTGCACAAAAATTATGAACTTTCTAACAAAGAAAACTATTGATGAATACAAATATAACTTTAAAGAGTAGAGAAGATATTTCTATGGCAGCTATTTCAAAAAGGGGTCATGTCAAAGATATAAAATTGATTCAAATGTTCTTCAGCAGTGTTTACAATAATTCCTCAGGAGCAATGGCATTATCCTCATCCTAATAGCATTATCCACTTCTCTAGGTGATGATATCCTACGTCCAAATTAACATTTTGTTTATTTCTCTGTGGTTGCAATCCAGAAGAAACAAAAACCACATTCCTGAAATTTGGCTAATATGGAGGGTAATCAAACTACCTCAGAAGAGACCTCTCAATTTAGGAATGGTTTTAAGCTAGACAATGATTCATAAGTTCTTGACTGCTAATTTTTAAAAATTGTCAAAATTCTATAGTGTACTGAACATTGTGCCAAACCATAATAAAATGCAAGTATCTTTTTTATTGTAGTAAAACACCTAACATGAAACCACATTCTTAAATTTTAATTGTACTACATACTGTTTTTAACCACAGGCACAATCTTTTAGAGTGAATCTTCACAACTTAAACATCTTGCATAACTGAATAAAGCAACTCTATAAAACAAGAAAAGGAAAAAGTTCTTGTTTAGTTATCTCTATGCCATCACTAGGGATTGAAATATTAGGCATTATTGAAAAAATATAATATTTGAGGTTGGCTGGAGAAAGGGAAATGTCTGTAGGAGCTCTAGGAGATGGGAAAAGGAAATTCAATAGTGATTAGCTCATGAAGTGTCTTGCTGTGTTAATCTTAGGGATTATTCCAAAATCATTTGAGAAATATTACAGAATTTTAAACAGGGGCTCAAAAATCATATTAATGATGTATAAAGATCCTTTCAATTTTGTTACCATAGAAGGAGTTTCTAAAGAGTGGCATTTTAGTTGAAGTTTAAATAAGAGTTTAAGTTTAAATAAGATAAGAATCAACCAAACAAAAAATACAGGGGCAAATATTTTCAGCAATGGAACAATTATGTTCAATATTTCAGTAAACCTTATCCTTTTTTAGTAACATAAATAAAATCACAGTCAATGAGATGCAACAACTTTGGGAGAGAATAATACAATAATAATTCAGGTTTGGAAGTAAGGTTAAGGAATCCAGATTTTCCTCTAGCTGTAATTAAAACAAGTACAACATTCATAACCAGTAGAATAAACTTAATTCTTGATGTTTTGAACATATTCTATTTGTGGGGGGAGAATGAATTAGAGGAAGCATGAGAACAACATTGTAAATAGTATGCTTAGCTTGTAACATCAAGTAAAATACTGATAATAGAAGATAGGAAAAGAAGTGATGTGGATTAGAAAAAAGTTTCAAAATATAAAGTACAGGTCAAGAGACATTGAGTTGGGACAGTGATGGAAAGAGAAATTTAAGTAAAACTAAACTTGTTTCTTCAAAAGCTCTGTGAATTATAATGCCATATAATAAAATGGAGATGAATGGATGGTCAACAAGCCACAATTGAAGTATGATTTAGATAACATTGCAGTTGAGTTTGGAATTATACATAAATATGAGGGCTGGAAACAGAAGTATCATGAGCACAGAGATGGAATTTAAGACCATAAGTCCCTTTCTGAGACACTTATGACATTATATTAATGAAAGTAATATTACCTTTGTCATAGAGTTTTCCTTGAGGACTAACTATATAACTGTAAAGTTCTTTAAATTGTGCACGATTCAACTAGAGTTTGTGTTTTTATTTTAGTTTTTGATAATTGAGCAGATGTGAATATTAAGGGATAGATGTAATTTGAAATATTTTCTGGGATTTCTGAATTGTACTACTTGGCTAAAAGAGATTTTGAATGTACAAGCAGCTTCTGGAATTCAAATATTTGCAATACTGATTCCTTTTCCTTTTTGAATTCACATGGAGAGAACCATAGTATTTAATATTATATGTGAATAATGCATTACTATTGACCAGGTACTAATATTATTGACCACAATCACATTAATTGAATTAACCACCCAACTTTCTTTCATATTTCCTTCTGAATGCTTTCTTTTCCCTTGATGTTTCTCTACACATCACTATTTTCATGACAAAGTACTTGGAAAGACGTATGTGGTGATTGTGAAGAAGAAAGAGATTCAAAATTACTAACATTAGAAGAGAAATAGAGTCATTTGTTTTCCACTACACCTATCTCTCTGGTGCGTACTTTCTCTCAGCTAATACTAGTGGATGTCAACAGTGGCACTGGTTAGTGCAAAGAAATGGAAATATTCTCTAGGTAGAAATTGTTCCCTTAAGACTTGAACTCAAGACAGGTGGCAATTTTACCCTGAATTATAGCTAAGGCTCTAGAGGAAAATTTCACCCCAGAGAGGTTTTTTCTCTCACCTTATGCATATAAAAAAGCAGCCATAATCATGAAAGTGTGTTAGTGAGAAAAATTGACCAATCCTAAAGGAATTCTTTCCAATAGATATGTCCAGTGTTATGCTATTTTCATATCTGTGAACACATTCATCTGATTAACATGCTACCAATCAGATGAAAAAAATCAACAAGATAGAACCTGGCTAGAATAAAGCTTTTACAAATTGATCTAAATAAAACTCTAGTTTGTTGATCAAAGCACAATTATGAACTGTTGTTCATATAAATATTCAGTAATAAACATTTTCTTTAAACTTCTTTTAAAAACCTCAAAACTTTTGAAAGAGTAATTCTCATGATCCAAAAACAAATAATATCTCATTCAAAACCCCAAATATTATTAAATTTATTTGAAAAAGTACATTGTTGCAAAATCATAGCTGGTTCTAAAAGATAAAATTTTACCTAAAGAGAACTTGCAGCTATTTAATCCAAGAGACTTTGATGAATAAGAAATACCAAGTTTATGACTGACAATAAAAATATTGATATTACCATCCACTCTGAATTTATAATTTAAAATATAGCATTAAAATAAAAGAAAAATGTAATTAAAAATATCTTGACATAGGTGTGTCAATAAATCTACAGTGGGATAATCAGTATTATGAGATAGGAAATAATAATTTGAGGTATAATAGCATTAAAATTGGTAAAAGGAAAGGGGTTGCATATTTATTGGTGTTATATATTTAAATCTTGGTGGTAGTGTTGATAAATCAGTAGGTCCTCAATATAAATACTGAATTACTATTAAGTAGATTAAATATACAATGTTATACTGAACAGAATTTAGATAAAATATCATAATCTTGAGAGTTTGTTAAAATTTTGATCTTGAAGTCAAACAAGGAAAGATAGGTAAAATTTTTTCTCTAGGTGATTTGGATATAGCATCAATCCATTTTCTTCCATATTTAATAGAACTAGCTAAATGGTACAGCAGAAAATATCAGAAGTGAGCAACTATTTTGCCTCCTCTGTTTTGTTTTTTGTTCGTCTAGATTGATGATTATCAATAATTCTTTATTTCGGACTGATCATAGCAGTTTAAGAAATAAAATAAGCAAAAAAATAAAACAGAAATCCCCATTACCAACAAAACAGACAATAAAACCATATTCCCAAATATTCATTTTCACTGCAGTTAATGTGAAGTGTGTCATTTTTTTCTTAAAATCTCCCAGATGATACAAATGTGTATTTGTATTTAGGTATAAGTTTAGATATCTAGGGATACAGTTACTCAATCTACAACCAGTGATAGCTCTTTCTTTGCAATGCTGTGTATTCCATCCCTGTCTGTTTTTCAAAGACTTTGTCTTGAAATTAATAATTAATATGATATCTGGAAGATTTATCTTTATGCTAGTTACGTCCAGATGTTTATAGTGTTTTGCCAAGCATTTTGTTTGGAATATATATTTCATCATATTGCTAAATTTTCTTCTCTTACAATGCCCTTATTCATTTTAAAAGGACAGGATAATAATGAGACTGATCTCTTACTAATGTAAAATGAGATAATATGCAGCAACCATTTGGTAAACTTCTTTAAAGACAGCTAGTACTTGAAAATATCCATAAGAAAATAATGTATTTTAATTTATTCAATACCACCATTTAGAAATCAAATAATGGATTATCTTAGGAAACTATAAGTGTTTATTAATTCTCAAATTAATAAAAATATATGTATTAATTAATTCCTCAAATTAATTCTATCGCATACTAGCTATCATTTAAAAATTTTATTTATTATTCTCAAAAGTGTATGAGAAACAAATATTTTCTTTCATGAACATGTAACCAATATACTAAGTAAATGATTCTGGTGATACCATAACCTTGATTATTTTCATTATGCAAAAAATATCATAGAGCACCAAATTATTCAGATTTATAAGAATAATATAATTAATTGCTAATGAACAAAGAAATTTATACACTTATAAAATATTTAAAATAATAAAGGTAGCTGAAGCTCATATACTAAATAAAATCATGCTCTAATTAAAACTTGATATGTATTTATTTTGTATGAAATATCTACATGTAAAATAAACCTATAAATAAATAAAATAGGAGTATATAGAGGGAGTTAAGAAACCAAGATGCTTAATAATAGTACAAACTTTTTAAACTACTAAAACATAGCAATTAGCTTCCTATTTCAGCTCCAATATGTAAAGAACTTGGAATCTGTCATTCGATTCTTTGTAAGAAAACAGTTGAACAATCTGAAAAACAATGACTTGTCTTGAGCCATTAGAAAACTGAAGCTACATAACATATCATTATTCCAAAATCTGGAGACTCAGATGGATCCAGAGTCACCCCCAAGATTTGCTTGCCTGAAGCAAGAGCTTCTAAAGCCATAAATTTGTAAGAAAACAAATGGTAGTTGTGACAAACTGCTTGAGGTTGAGTGTAGACAAGTTTTGTATCCACAGTCTTATATGAGTATTCACATTTTCATGGATTCCTGGCATTCTCTGGGAACCTCATTAAGTTTTTATAAGCAAGAGCCAAGAATTATTCGTTCTTGACTCTGGAAATGGAGGAGAAAAAAATTTCTTGTGAAATACACCCAAACCCTACACTAAAGCCTACTCTCTCAGCAAAATTGCTGTACCATAGCTGGAAGAACAATTGTCTCTAGCTCCCTCTATCCTTTCTGACAAACCCAAGAGCTAGGGGTTGGAGAGCTATTCTCATTAAAAGACTGAAATTTAATCATAATATAATAGAAAATGTAGTCTTCCAAAACTTTGCTATCATACTGACAGGGCTAAAATTTAAAATGGTGGATTGTGTATTAAATATATGTGGGATATCAGTATAAAGATGAATGAATCATGTAATCATATCATCAGAAAACATGCAAGCAAGAAGAGAATGATGAGAAATGCTTTATGTATTTAAACAATAACAAAATGCTGACACAGAATTTTATACCCAGTGAAATTATCCTCCAACAGGATATTCATATTTCAAAAGCAACAGAAATACAGGTGTAGGGCATTACCTGTGAGATATATAAAATTAAAACCTCAATGGCTTACAAAAACATATGCCCATGATACCTAATGGTGAAAATTCTGTTGATACCAATTATTGATATTGTGTTGTAATTTGAATCATCATAAATTTCTCATAGGTGAGTAAATTTCTGCAATTATTTTGTAAAACTATTTGACTCTCTCTATATGCTGAGGGTGGCCATATCCATGATCTGTGAGCCAAGATTTTTACTCTCCAAAGAATGAATATACAAGTGTATCAAATATGCACAAGAATTTATACCATCCATGTTTCATAGTCTTAAAGTGGGGGAAAATGTCTAATGGTATTATAGCAATTAAAATTTATAGCAATTAAAATTAAAATTCAGGGCAGGCATTTAGCACAATTAAGTCACCACTCGTAATCTCCACATTCTACATTGCAGTGCATGGATTTAGTTCCAGCTACTCAACATACAATCAAGTTTCTGGGTATTGCGCATCCTGGAATGCAGAAGATGAAAAGATGCATGTCAGAGTCACAGATAGAAAGGGAGGGAGAGAGGGAGAAAGAGAGAGAATCTTGCATCTGCTGGGTCATTCCCAAGATGGCTGAAATGACCAGGGCCAGACTAAGCCAAAACCAAATCCAGTAGCTTTATCTGGGTCTCCCATGTAGGTGGTGGGGGTCCAAATACTTGCAAATCTTTGCTGCTTTTACCAGGCCATTAGCAAAGAGCTGGATGCAAAGTGGGCAGTTGAGACACAAACTGATGCCCATATGTAATGTCACAGGAGGCTGCTTTACCCACTATGTCACAATGTCTCCCCTCCTTTATTAAGATATATTTATTTATTTCAAAGTCAGAGTACAGAGACAGGAAGAGAGAGAGAGAGAGAGAGAGAGATGAGTGTTTATTTTAAGATGGCAATTATGAAAATCACTATCAATTACCCATTACAAATTAGAACTAAAAAATCAACAACAGGAGTCACTGTGCACTTGTTCCCTATGTAGGATCTCTGTCCTTAATGTATTGTACTATGAGAATTAACAATAAAACTAGTCTTCAAAGAGCACTTTATACTTTCTGTGCCTGTGTGGGTGCAAACCGTTGAAATCTTTACTTAGTATAGAGTTGGTCTTTTGTATATAAAAATAATTAAAAATGTGTAAAGTCAACAACAGGAGTCACTGTGCACTTACTCCTCATGTAGGATCTCTGTCCTTAATGTGCTGTACATTGAGACTTAATGCTATAACGAGTACTCAAACAGTATATTTCACTTTGTGTTTCTATGGGGGTGCAAACTGTTGAAATCTTTACTTAATGTATACTAAACTGATCTTCTGTAAAAAAAAAAAAAAGAAGAAGAAGAAGAAGAAATTATCAATTCCCAACTTGACTCTCACTGGGATTGAACATGACAATAGGTCTGATCTAATTTCATCATCATTTAAAAAACCATCTATTATTTTTCACTTTATGTTTCTGTGTGGGAGCAAACTGTTGAAATCTTTACTTAATGTATGCTAAACTGATTTTCTGTATATAAAGAGAATCGAAAATGAATCTTGATGTGAATGGAAGGGGAGCGGGAGTGGGAAAGGGGAGGGTTGTGGGTGGGAGGGATGTTATGGGGGGGAAGCCATTGTAATCCATAAGCTGTACTTTGGAAATTTATATTCATTAAATAAAAGTTAAAAAAATAATTAAAAATGAATCTTAATGAAGAATGGGATAGGAGAGGGAGTAGGAGGTGGGATGGTTGGGGGGTGGGATGGTGGGTATGGGGGAAAACCACTACAATCCATCATGGCCTATCATGGAATTCTCACATTGATATAAACAATAAAAACTAATTTATGCTTATGAAATTTATATTTATCAAATATAAGCTTTCTATAAAAAGTAAATTAGAACTAAAAATATAAACTAGAATATAGAGAAAAGTAACATTGCATTCCAATTTTGAAATTTAATAAGCATTCTGTTTTATTTATTTTATAACATTTTTAAAATTTATCTGGTATTTGAAAGTTACTGAGAGAGAGGGGGGGGGGTGGGGGGGATGAGAGAGAATCTTCCATTCACTCATTCACTCCCCAAATGCAAATGCCCGAAACAGCCTGGGCTAGGACTGGCCAAAACCAGGAGCCAGGAGCCAGGATCTCCACCAGAGTCTCCCTCATGGGTGATGGGGAACCAAGCACTTGGGCTATAATCCACTGCCTCATAGGTGTATTAGAGGATAGCTGGATTGGAAGCATGGAACAGTCAGGAATCAAACCAGGCACTTCATTATGAGTTATGGGTGGTCCAAGTGGCCACAATGCCTCCTCTAGACTCTATTTTAAAAGAGAAATTCAGAATATTCATTTAGCATAGTAGCTAAGACATCACTTGAGACACTGACTTCCCACATCATGATGTCTGGGTTTGAGTACTGGCTTGACTTCCAATTTCAGTTCTGCTAATATTCACCTCAAGAGGCAGCAAGTGATGACACAGGGGTGGGTTCCTACTACCCCTGTGGTGATAACGGATTGAATTCCAGTCTCCTGGTTTTTACCTGACGCAGCCCCAGCTCCTGTAGAAATTGTGAGAGTAAGCCAGGAGATGGAATTTCTTTTTCTGTTCTTGTCTCTGTCTCTCTATCTCTGCTTCTCTATCAAATAAAATGAAAGAAATAAAAAACACTCAAATTTCTCTATGGACATTCCAGGTTGCTTCTTAAAACATACCTATCTAAATAAATAAATAAATAATTTAATAATAGATAATTCTATTTTTTCATATCTTGGAAATTATGCAGTATTAAATCTTTAGTCTGCACAGCACATGGTATGCTAAATGTCTGGAAAATGCTCATGGGAGCTGAAAAAAAATCATTTTATATTAATTCAATTGAGATGTAAAAAACAGAAAGTACTTTATATTGAATAAAATATTTAAATGTGAATTCAATTTATTACTTGTAAGTGAAGCTTTCTGAAATGCAATTTTAGTGTCAAAGATCTGAATCTGTTCTATGAAGAGGAAAATAAAGGTCTATCATGGAATTCTCACATTGGTATAAACAATAAAAACTAATTTATGCTAAAGTTAGTCTCTTTGCTGCATTATTATAGTGTTTGAATTCCATATTTCACAGCAGTAATAGTTTTCTCTTTTAAATTTCTTAAGGCCAAAGAGACAAACAAATCCACCAGTTAGTGTGTATTTCTACATGTATGTGGTTGCATGCACATTGCCTATGTGTTCATGTGTGAACACATTCAAGGGACACCTTGAATACTTCATTATCTAACATTCTCTGAGTAAGAAAGCATCTTAGCCAATACTGAAAATATATAAGAATCAGTGCAAAATAATTTTTATAAAATTTTTCAAATCGAATCATATATATAAATAGCCATTAGTTGTTACTGTGTATAAGTCTGATATTAAAAGCTTGTTGTATAGGAAGAACTTGGACTTATATGAGCAGAAATCAACTGCAGCTCTTATGTCCTATAGGTATCAAATATCATATAAAGGCTACATCTACTGTGCTATGTTCTATTTTCTTAACAAACTAAACAGAAATATATAGCAGTTGTGTGTTCGTGTGTTTGTATGTGTGTGCATGTGTGGATCTTTATCCTATCAATAGGGTAGTTACATTGCAAGCTGCCCTGTAACAACTCAAACAAAATTAGTATGATTATTCAATGATATATGACAAAATTTCAATGCTAATTTTGGAGATGTACCAAAAAAGACCTTATTCAACTATGTTCATTAGCTTCAACTAAATAAAATAAATTGAAAGGGAAAAATAACCTGTCAAGAAAAAAACATGCCTAGTTTCATTTTCACAAGTGATTCCACTTACTGTGATAGCATTTTAAAAGATTTCCAGGATGGGGTGGAGCTGCAGCATAGTGGGTAAAGCCGTCACTTCCAGTGCCAAGCATCCCATATGAGTACTGGCTGCTACACTTCCGATCCAGGTCCCTGCTAATATGCCTGGGAAAGCAGTGGAAGATGGCCCAAATCCTTTGGCCCCAGCACCCACGTGGGAGACCCAGAAGAAGAAGCTCCAGGCCCCAACTTTGAATCGGCTCAGCCCCGGCGGTTGCGTCCATTTGGGGAGTGTACCAGTGTTTGGAATACCTTTCTATCTCTGCCTCTGCCTCTCGGTAACTGCCTGTCAAATAAATAAGTAAATGTCCTTTTTAACAACAACAACAACAACAACAACAACAAAAAAAAAAAAAAAAACACAAATTCCAGGATATTAACTTTGACATTTCTACGAGGCTCTTATAAGCTATCATCAAAATGTGGCTATGTGAAGGTTTCAAACACTTGAAACCAAAAGTAATACTTTTGGCCGGCACCGCAGCTCACTTGGCTAATCCTCCGCCTGCAGCGCCGGCATCCCGGGTTCTAGTCCCAGTTGGTGTGCTGGATTCTGTCCCGGTTGCTCCTCTTCCAGTCCAGTTCTCTGCTGTGGCCTGGGAAGGCAGTGGAGGATGGCCCAAGTGCTGGGTCCCTGCACCCGCATGAGAGACCAGGATGAAGCATCTGGCTCCTGGCTTTGGATTGGCACAGCGCATCGGCTGTGGTGACCATTTGGGGGGTAAACCAACAGAAAAAGGAAGACCTTTCTCTTTCTCTTTCTCTCACTGTCTAACTCTGCCTGTCCAAAAAATCAAAACCAAACAAACAAAAAACAACAACAAAAAAGTAATACTTTTAAAAATCATACTTCAAAATTCCCTACCCATTGCCATTAGTACCATCTACCTAGGAACATACTGGTTGCTTAAGTAGTCAACAGTAGCCTTTATGAAACCTTTAAAAAAAATCAATGAATTAATAAGCAAAGAAAATCACACTTACTTCTTGTTCTAATCTTTAATCTCAAGAGAAATCACAGGGAAAACCAATAGCTTACTTTATATAAAATATATGATTAGGGAGTAGTCTCATTTAACATGTATCAGCAAAAATATAAAAGTCATCATTATTAATCTCAGAGTAAGTAGTCACAATTGTATGGACTCTCTGTTCTGTATAAAATTTGGCCTCCAGGAGCAGAATTTTAGAAACAAATAAAGAAAAGGAACATAATGAATCATTTTCTACAAACCTCTTATTTTACATAAAAGAGAAATGACAAGGTCATTTCAATTCAGTGTATTACTTACTTACAACAATTGATGTTGAAAATGTCAAGATTCTAATTAATGTGTCAAAAACTTTAGCAGCCTGCTCAAGTTTCATTTGGGTGGAAATGAGACTTATTCCTCTTCTGTATCCTTCTGGTTACCATTTAGCTCTGCTTTTTGACTTTTTGCCCCGGCTTTTCAA
Organism: Oryctolagus cuniculus; assembly: GCF_964237555.1. Taxonomy (NCBI): domain Eukaryota; kingdom Metazoa; phylum Chordata; class Mammalia; order Lagomorpha; family Leporidae; genus Oryctolagus; species Oryctolagus cuniculus. The sequence goes on along the minus strand of NC_091433.1, from coordinate 38,579,038 downwards.
AATGTTCTCTGCTTATTGTGCAATATTCCTAACCATCACTTAAAATTGTAACAACGGGCAATCCTTGACTTTATGTGGAGATGCCTAAATCTCTGAAGCTTCTAAATCTACTTGTGCAGACTCACAAAACTTCTGTACATGGTAAAATATATAGGCAGGGCCCCTGCTGAGTCTTCCAATTGCTTGGAGGTGCCAATAATTCACACCCTGCCACAAGTCTCAAAAAGCGTGTGAAATAAAGGAGGTCAATTATGAGGTTTTAAGACTTCGGATGCCATCTCTATGTTCCTACAGGGAATGGCAGCAGAAAAATCAATAAAATGAAATATATTATTAACTAAAATTATTAGGCTGACGTAAAAGCTATCAAAAGTTCTAAGGTTGGGACTGGTGCTGCGGATCAGCAGGTAAAAGCTCTGGCCTGCAGTGCGAGCATCCTGTATGGGTGCTGGTTTGAGTCCCAGCTGCACCACTTCCAATCCCCCTCCCCACTAATGCACCTGGGAATGCAGTAGAGGATGGGCCAAGTCCTCGGGTCCCAGCACCCACGTGGGAGATCTGGAAGAAGCTCCTGGCTCCTGGCTTTGGATTGGCTCAGATCCAGCCATTGAGGCCATTTGGGGAGTGATCTAGAGGATGGAGGACCTCTCTGTGTGTGTCTCCACCTCTCTCTGTAACTCTTTCAATTAAATAAAATAAATCTTTAAAAAAATTCTAAGGTTGCAAGTAGGCAGATAAGCACCTGTCCTAGAAATGGGTGGTAGGTTGGCAGCAGTAGTGGTGACTCCAAAAACAACAGCAAAACAGCGTCAAATCTTAAGGTTCACCTCAGGTAATTGCACGTAGCTTCTACTCCAACTCCTCCTCCACAGCAATTCCTCTTGTCGTGATAACTAATACTATTGTTAATTTTCAAATGAATAATTTTCTTTTTTCTTTTATTTGACAGAGTTATAGATAGTGAGAGAGAGACAGAGATACAGGTCTTCCTTCCGTTGGTTCACTCTCCTAATGGCCACTATGGCCGGCGCTGCACTGATCCGAAGCCAGGAGCCTGGTGCTTCCTCCCAGTCTCCAATACAGGTGCAAGGACCCAAGCACTTGGGCCATCCTTCACTGCCCTCCCAGTAGAGATCCACAGCAGAGATCTGGACTACAAGAGGAGCAACCAGAACTAGTACCCGGCGCCCCAACTTGGACTAGAACCCAGGGTGCTGGCACTGCAGGTGGAGGGTTAGCCAAGTCAGCCAAGGCACGCTGGCCGCAATGAATAATTTTCAATGTTTATTCTTATTTAAATATACTTCAAAAATATTTACTTATTTGAAAGTCAAAGCTACACAGAGAGTTAAGAAGCAGAAAGAGAGAGAGAGAGAGAGGTCTTCTATCCACTGCTTTACTCCCCAATTGGCTGCAATGGCCAGAGCTATGCCAATCTGAAGCCAGCAGCTTCCTCTGGGTCTCGCACATGGGTGCAGGGGCCCAAGGACTTGGGCCATCTTCCACTGCTTTCCCAGGCCATAGCAGAGAGCTAGATTGGAAGAGAAGCAGCCGGGACTAGAACCGGCGCCCATATGGGATGTGTCGCTCCCCCTCTTCGTGGAGGAACGACACTAAACCCTGCCTAGGCTTCATATCCAAGTCACGGCACCATTATGTCGCTCCCCCTCTTCATGGAGGAACGACACAGGACCCTGCGCTGTTCTTTTGTCTGCTCGGCCCTCCCCGGGTTTGCTGCTGGTTCTTCCCGGGTTGGCTACTGTCCCTTCCACCTCCGTGGAAGGGCGGTTCCCCCTGGCCACTTTCCCCACTTCCACAGGGGAGCGGCACACTGCCGGCCGGCTCTCTCGGGGGCTGCACAGGTGTTCCCCTTAGATGTTCCTCTTAGATGTTCCTGGTGCATGTTGTCTCTCTCCTCCTTTATAGTCCTCTTCCGCCAATCCCAACTCTGCTACCCACACGCCGAGTACGCTGCTCTCCTCCAATCAGGAGCAGGTCCTGCTGTTTATTGGTTGAACTGGAGGCAGCTGTGTAGAAGCTGTTTCTCCCTTCTCAGCGCCATATTGTGGGAGAGCAGATACATAGAATAAGTCTTTTTTTTTTTTTTTTTTTTTTTTTTTTTTTTTTTTTTTTTTGACAGGCAGAGTGGACAGTGAGAGAGAGAGACAGAGAGAGAAAGGTCTTCCTTTTGCCGTTGGTTCACCCTCCAATGGCCGCCGCTGCAGCCGGCGCACCGCGCTGATCCTGGCAGGAGCCAGGAGCCAGGTGCTTTTCCTGGTCTCCCATGGGGTGCAGGGCCCAAGCACCTGGGCCATCCTCCACTGCACTCCCTGGCCATAGCAGAGAGCTGGCCTGGAAGAGGGGCAACCGGGACAGAATCCGGCGCCCCAACCGGGACTAGAACCCGGTGTGCCGGCGCCGCAAGGTGGAGGATTAGCCTATTGAGCCACGGCGCCGGCTTAGAATAAGTCTTAATTCCAGTAACTTAGTCTAGTCCGGGTTGCTCCCCACAGGATGCCGAAACCTCAGGCCAGGACATTAACCGGCTGTATCACAGTGCCGGCCCCTAAATATTCTTATGCCACTGACTTATTTGAAAACTTATTTTTGTGGCAAAGAGAGAGAAATAGACAGAAAAAGTTCTCATCTGCTGACCCATTCTCCAAATGTCTACATTAAACAGAGCTTGATAGGCCAAAGCCAAGAACTGAGAACACCATCCAGGTATCAAAAATGTTCTGACTGAGCCAAAGGTGGTTGGGAATCCCTTGAAAAAACTGGGAGAAAAATGACTGGGATGTGGAGGAGTCCCCTGCCCCTTCCGGCTCCCAACCTGAAGGATGCACCATTGTGGACTGGGGGCCTCCAGGGAGCTTTGACTGCCCTTGCCAAGGGCAACACTGTAGCATTAATCCCCTGAGGTGGGGTCTGCTGCTGATTTAACTTGGATGGGTTCCATTCAGTGCCCATGAAATGGGTTGGGGTGGGGTCGGTCTTTGGTTCATGGGGCAGAGGGATAGACCTTCTCCCACTAGGGCCTCTTCAATGGGGTGGGTTTTTTTGTGGGTATTTTTCCCCACTTTTATTTTTTAATGATAATGGGCAGTTTGGATCCTATCCAACCTCCTCCTCCTCCATCAGTCTTGTCCTGGCCCCTCTAGGCCCACTTTGTTGTTATAGGTTAACCCCCTTCTTCAACCATTCCCCTTCCACTCCCACTATATGTCTCAAGTTAATGGCTGCAGATATGAACTTTATGTGTTAACCAAAGCTCTTTAAACTATTTTGTGTGAAATGTGGGCAGGGAGGGTTCACAGACAGTGGATATGGAGTGTTTGTTTTTCTGTTTTGTTTTCAGTTTTCATTTTCTTTCAAAAGAAAGGAAAGGGAGGAAGGAAGGAAGGAAGGAAGGAAGGAAGGAAGGAAGGAAGGAAGGAAGGAAGGAAGGGAGGGAGGGAGGGAGGAGGGAGGGAGGAAGGGAGGAAGGGAGGAAAAAAGAAGAGGCATTTTGGGCTTGTTTTTTGAAGAACTGACTTGAATACTTATTTAAATTTTTTGATGATTTTAAATAATGTCTGTGCCTGTGACAGTGGGGGTCCCAGACAGGAACCTGCTATCTCAGGGCCCTCCAAGAAAGCAAGACCTATCCTCTGGGGTCATGTTGTTGAGGTCCCAGCACTGTGCAGGAGTTTCCAGTGTGAAAACAAGATTGAGAAAGAAATCTACACAAATATGGGAATTTCCATCAATAACACAAAATGTCAAAAAAAGGTAAAAATAAAAACTATCCATACATGGTGGGAACTCAATTACTTGAGCCATCATTGCTACCTGCCATAGTCTTCATTAGCAATAAGCTGCAGTCAATGGTGGATATCAAAACCAGGCACTCTGATGTGGGATGCAGGTCTGAGGAGTCAGAGGGGTTACTAGATAGTCAGGAGATCCCAGTGGAATTTGGGGTGTAAGATATTTGCAAGAACAAGCAGGCTGCTCTCCTTCCTTCAGAATCTCCAAATTTACCATGAGAATAGCAAGGGAGCTCTTCCTGAGCTCACAGCTTATTTTGTGATTTTTTTTTTTTTGACAGGCTTAATTGAAAACAAGTTACCTATTCCACCCTTAGCAGGCCAGACAGACGGAGAATTGTAAATAAGGTCTTGTGATGGTTTTTGTCCCAGCCTGGTAATTGAATGCCAATCTGATTGTCAAGTTTTTTTCCTTCCAAATTGTACTTAAAAAGCCCACTACCACCAGTCCCTTTGGGTTTTATTCCTCTTTTGGAAGCCTCCCTCCATGCCGCTTTGGCTGGAGGCCTTTGACTCTAATAAATACTTTTAAATCTCTTTGCTGTCCACTTGGAAATTCCTCTTCCATGTGAGACAAAGAACCAATGTAACAATTTCTCAGCCGCCATTTTTCCATAACACAGGTATCACAACTAGCATCTTAACAACTAAGTGACACTTCCACCCTTGCTGAAATGTTTTCATTCTTTCTTTAAAATTTATTCATTTTATTTATTTGAAAGGAGAGGGAGAGGGGAGAGGGGGAGAAGTGAGAGGTGAAGGGGGAGGGAGGGAGAGAGGGAGGGAGGGAGAGAGAGAGAGAGAGAGAGTCTTTTATTCTGTGGTTCATGCCCCCAAATGCCTGAAGCAGCCTTGGCTGGGCCAGGCAGAGCCTGGAACTCAATCAAAGTTTCCCAAGTGTGAGGCAGGAGCACAACACTTTCAGCCTTCACCTGCTATCCCCTAGAGAGCTGGAATCCAGAACAGAAGTAGGACTTGAATCCAGTCCTCTGATATAGGTTGCAGGCATCCCAACTAGTGACTTAACCATTGCCAAATGCTCACTCCAACAACATCTTCTTGAACCTCTCTCCCTCCTTAGTTTTATTGATGCATGATTCAATGTATTTTAATGTATACATTCTTGATATTACCTTTAACATACAAACACATCATGAAAAAGGACCTCTACCAGTGTGGTTACTATGCTTACCATTAAAGATATTATTATTGATTTCTAGAGATTCTGAGAACATCCTATATTCTAATATATCCCTCAATAAACATAGATAATGTATTATTAATACATTAATAAATAATAGGAGTTAGGTGTGGAGAATCAACCAGGTAGTATCCATAGCTCCAGACATGCTAGCATCAAAGCAAGCAATATAGGAGACTAAGAGTGGATATTTACTCCCCATGAGATTAGACTCTTGCAATATTTTCTCTGAAAGAGTTACCTAAATTCTGTCTGAACTTAGGTTTTCAAAATTTGTATTCTTAATTGAGTGGCATTACATCATGTTTCAAACCTGATAGGAAGCACATACACTTTAAATAGCCCACAGGTATCAGTAATTTCCTTATGTTTACTTAAGCACTGAATTCCTGCACCTGCAACTCAGATATGCACAGCAGGAGGGCTTTTTGCCCAATTTAGGCTGGAGACTACCAGTCAGAATCACAAAAAAATGAACATTATACAAGCATACATATGATCCGTCCATGATGAAAACAGGAGTCTAAGGGATGAGCAAAAGTTTCTTTTTTTCATTTTAATTAAATACAGAGTGTGAAATTCTGAATTAAAGAGTTCTGAAGAACATGAGCATATGTGCTTTGATAAATATAATTGATTTCAACAAATAATTTTGATAAGTTATGCACAGTGCATTTTGCTAGGAAAAAGATATTTTAAAACATTTCTATGATATTCCAAGCCTTTAAACAGTGAACAGTCTACAACCAAGGCTTAAAATGCCTGTCTATGCACAATGAGTATAGAAGACAGAATGAAAGATCATGTACATGCAGACAAGGTAGCAGTCACATCTGATTTGGAAAATATGAATTCACATTCATGTTTTTTCCATTTTTTTCTTATCTACAGTTTCTCAGAAATGGCAGCATTTTTTCCCTGCCTGGAGGTGCCTTTACTTTTTTTTTTTTTTTTTTTTTTTTTTTTGACAAGCAGACTTAGACAGTGAGAGAGAGAGACAGAGAGAAAGGTCTTCCCTCCATTGGTTCACCCCCCAAAATGGCCGCTATGGTCGGCACGCTGTGAGGATCTGAAGCCAGAAGCCAGGTGCTTCCTCCTGGTTTCCCATGGGGTGCAGGGCCCAAGCACTTGGGCCATCCTCCACTGCACTCCCAGGCCACAGTAGAGAGCTGAACTGGAAGAGGAGCAACCAGGACAGAATCCAGCGCCCCGACCAGGACTAGAACCCCGGGGTGCTGGCGCCGCAGGCAGAGGATTAGCCTAGTGAGCCATGGCGCCGGCCTGGAGGTGCCTTTTCAAATACAAATTTTCACTATAGATTTGGTTTGGAATCTTAGAGTTTTAATAGGTGGGACATCTGACAAATGTACATGACGACTTTTTCCCTGGAGAGATGTGGAGTCCTAATCATTTGTCACAATGGAAAGAAACCCTTGGTACACAATATTCCTATAGTAGAAATGTAGACCTCAGCACCTATAGGGTTTACGTAGATTGAATTCTGGCCTAGAATTGCAAGACTATTGCATTTTTGAGGCTATAAATTCCAGCCCTACCATTTTCTATCTACCTTCCACTTCAGAGGATCATCTCTCGGGTTTCTGTTCCTGTGTGAAATGAAAACATCATCACATGGTAGCATATACTTTTTCCCATAGAATATTTTATTATTAATGTAGAAAAAGCTCGCTGCTATATTTTAAATATATTTGTTTATTCTGTCTTCTCCACTAGAATATAAGCTCCATAAGTGCAAAGGCATTGGATGGCATGCTATCACACCCAGCATTTATCATGGATTACTCTGGTGCTTAGTAAATTATTTCTGTCTAAATTAACATACAAAGTCTTACTCTGTTGAACGATCTTCATTTCCTGGCCATGACCTCTACTTCAAGTTAGATATCTACTTCCCAGAATGCCACAGATCTTTCAACTACAAGAATCATTCTATCTTAGAAATCTAAAGATCAGTGTTAAGGGGCCAGCATTGTAGTGAAATGGGTTAAACTGCTACCTATAACACCAGCACCGCATGTCAGAGCTCCAGTTTGAGTCCTGGCTACTCTGCTTCCAATCCAGCTCCTTACTAATGTGCCTGGGAAAGCAGCAAAAGATGGTCCTTACAACCCACACAGAAGACCCAGATGGACTTCTTAGCTCCTGGCTTTGGCTTGGCCCGGCCCCAACCATTGCAGCAATTTACAGAGAGAACCAACCAATGGAAGATATCTCTCTCTCTCTCTCTCTCTCTTTCTCTCTTTCTCTCTTTCTCTCTTCCCCTCCCTTCCTTTCAAATAAACAAATATTTTTAAAATAAAAACAATTCCATAGTACATGTCCCATAATTTATTTATCCAGTCTACTGTTGACGGGCATTTGGGTTGGTTCCAGGTCTTAGCTATTGTGAATTGAGCTGCAATAAACTTTAATGTGCAGACAGTTTGTTTGTTTGCCAATTTCATTTCCTTTGGGTAAATTCCAAGGAGTGGGATGATTGGTATAGAATACTATACAGCAGTCAAAAAAAAACGAAACCCGGTCATTTGCAACAAAATGGAGGAATTTGGAAAACATCATGCTGAGTGAATTAAGCCAGTCCCAAAGGGACAAATATCATATGTTCTCCCTGATCGGTGACAACTAACTGAGCACCAAAGGGGAAACTTGTTGAAATGAAATGGACACTATGAGAAACAGCTCTTGTCCTGTTGATATACAATGTAATACTTTATCCATTTTAGTATTTTTTTGTTCTAGTACCAATGGTAGAACTCTGTAATTAACACGCAATTATTCTTAGGTGTTTAAATTTTAACTGAAAAGTGATCCCTGTTAGGAATTTGGAAAACACTATGCTGAGTGAAATAAGCCAACCCCAAAGGGACAAATACCACTTGTTCTCCTTGATAGGTGACAACTAAACTGAGCACCAAAAAGGAAACCTGTTAAAGTGAAATGAACACTATGAGAAACGGTGACTTGATCAGCCCTCACCCTGACTGTTGATGAGCAACTTGATATGTTATCACTCTTAGTATTTTTTTTGTTTGTTCTACTTAATACTTTTGGTTGAATACTGTAATCAATACACAATTATTCTTAAGTGCTGAAACTTAACTGAAAAGTGATCACTGTTAAATGTAAGAGTGGGAATAAGAGAGGGAAGAGGGACATGCTCAAGCTGACTTACCTCAAATGGTAGAGTTAGAAACATACCAGGGGATTCCAATTCAATCCCATCAAGGTGGCATGTACCAATGTCATCTCACTAGTTCCAGTGATCAATTTCTGTTCACAATTGATCGTAATGATAGGACTAACAACCAAAGGGATCACATAAAATGAATAGTGTATGCAAATACTAGCTGATAGAATAAAAAAGGGAGAGAACGATCCAACATGGGAAGTGAGATACACAGTAGACCCATAGAATGGCAGATGTCCTAAACAGCACTCTGGCCTCAGAATCAGCCGTTAAGGCATACGGATCTGGCTGAAAAGCCCATGAGAGTATTTCAGGCATGGAAAGCCAAGACAGTCTGGGGGGAAAAAAAAAAAACCCTAAATGAAAGGTCTCTGAGAGTGAGATCCCAGTGGAAAGAATGGGTCATCAAAGAAGGAGGTACCTTTCTCTGAAGGGAGGAGAGAACTTCCACTTTGACCATGGCCTTGTCTAAATATGATCAGAGTCAGCGAACTCAAAAACCCTCCATAGCCTTGGCAACTCATGACAAGAGCCTAGGGTGATTACTGAGGCCATAAACAAGAGTGTCAATTTGTTAAGTCAACAACAGGAGTCACTGTGCACTTACTCCTCATGTAGGATCTCTGTCCTTAGTGTGCTGTACATTGAGATTTAATGCTATAACTAGTACTCAAACAGTATTTTTCACTTTATGTTTCTGTGTGGGAGCAAACTGTTGAAATCTTTACTTAATGTATGCTAAACTGATCTTCTGTATATAAAGAGAATTGAAAATGAATCTTGATGTGAATGGAAGGGGAGAGGGAGTGGGAAAGGGGAGGGTTGCGGGTGGGAGGGACGTTATTGGGGGGAAGCCATTGTAATCCATAAGCTGTACTTTGGAAATTTATATTCATTAAATAAAAGTAAAAAAAAAAAAACCATTCCAGTGCTGGTGCATAGATACAGCAGCTGGGGTCCCGAGGTGTGGGTGCCTGTGCCCTCCACGTAGGTCCACAGTGTCCTACTAGTTCTGGGAGAGTTTCCTCTGCTGTTTCTTCCCTAACTCTTCCCTAAATGTGCAGTATCTCCACTTTTATTAATCTGACTTTTCCCAGACTATCAGTGTGCTCCCTCCCCATTCTGCCATCTTGTCAGTCTGGCCATAGAATGCAACAACACATCAGAAAAATCACCCACCCAGACCAAGTGGTATTTATCTCTGGTATGCAGGGATAAATGTTTGCAAATCAATCACTGTGATACCAATGTGTACCAATGCCATCTCACTAGTCCATTTGATCAATCTCAATTCACAATTGATCACACTGATATGTCTAAGAGTCAAATGATCACATAAACAAGACCAGTGTCTTCAAATACCAACTGATAGAATAAAAAAAGGAGAGAACGATCCAACATGGGAAGCAGGATACAGCAGACTCATAGGATGGCAGATGTCCTAAACAGCACTCTGGCCTCAGAATCAGCCCTTAAGGCATTCGGATCCAGCTGAAAAGCCCATGAAATTATTTCAGGCATGGAAAGCCAAGACACTCTGGCAAAGAAAAAAAATTGACCTAAATAAAAGATCTCTGCAAATGAGATCCCAGTGGAAAGAACAGGTCATCAAAGAAGGAGGTACCTTTCTCTGAAGGGAGGAGAGAACTTCCACTTTGACCATGGCCTTGTCTAAATATGATCAGAGTCAGCGAACTCAAAAACCCTCCATAGCCTTGGCAACTCATGACAAGAGCCTAGGGTGATTACTGAGGCCATAAACAAGAGTGTCAATTTGTTAAGTCAACAACAGGAGTTACTGTGCACTTACTCCTCATGTAGGATCTCTGTCCTTAATGTGCTGTACATCGTGATTTAATGCTATAATGAGTACTCAAACAGTATTTTTCACTTTGTGTTTCTGTGTGAGTGCAAACTGTTGAAAGCTTTACTTAATATATGCTAAATTGATCTTCTGTATATAAAGATAATTGAAAATTAACCTTGATGTAAATGGAAAGGGAGAGGGAGTGAGAGAGGGGAGAGTTGCGGGTGGGAGTGAAGTTATTGCAGGGTGGGGAAGCCATTGTAATCCATAAGCTGTACTTTGGAAATTTATATTTATTAAATAAAAGTTAAAAAAAAAAACAAAATAAATAAAATAAAATAAAAACCAATGCTAAATTTAATGGTCATTTAACCAATACCTATTAATTACTCAGCATCTGCAATATGCTTCTAGGGATAAAATATTAACATAGAAAGTCTCCCTGTATTACATAATTATATTTTAGTAAAGGAGAAATGCAAAAAGCAAATAAATATGTAGTAAACTTTTACCAACTGAAATAATATGAAGAATTATCAAATGTATCAAGTAATGCAAAAACATAATATAATATTATATTACTTAGAAAAATAAAGCATGGAACAGGGATAGAGAACATGGAAGAGGTGGCTGTTTTAATTTTGAAGTGGTCAGAGAATCCTCCAGTACAGGTAACTTGGGTCAAAGACCTAAAGAAGTGGACAATAAGCTGTTCACACACCTTGGGAAACAGAATTCCAGGCATAGAAGATGACAAATGCAAAATCTTGAAACAGAAACAAATTTGGGACATTTAAGGAATAAGAAGAAGGCCAATGTGAGTGGGATGGGGTGAATAATTTTTTAATGGTCATAAGAGATGAGGCAGAAACATCAGAGGGGAAGACACACAGTAGATTCATGAGCTAATTATGTGAATGTTAGCAGATTTCATGGGTAAAATTGAAATATTTGACACATTATGGAAGTCTAACACTAGCTGTTTGGATAGACCAATATGGGTTATTGGAGTGTCCTTGTTCCATGAAGTCTTTGTAGTCTCTAGAACTAGTCTTGTTTTTATCACAGGAGGTCCAAGGTCATTTTCCATGAAAATTGTATCACCTAGAACACATTCACAAGGTCCCAAGTCATTGAGAGAACTACAAAAATGTGACTCAGTTATGTACCTACACAGAAACATGGGAGTAAGGAGTAGTGTTTTTATTGTAAGAATTGTAGAAAGATATTATAGAATTGTAAATAGGATCATAACAATATTTTTAAGATTAATATGCTCAATGAGTGATAATATAATACAGATCAACAACTTAGAACCAGAGAGAATACACCTTTTCCTGGAAGAAAGAGTAATTATGGCTTTGACTGCACTACAGTGCTTGCTAAGGAAAATACCAAGGCATGCTTAGATTTGGATTATATTTTGCTGTTTTCATAGAGGATGTATTTGTGACTCCTCTAAGAAGGAGGTTCCTAGGTCTTGGTATTAATCTCCTCTTTTGACCTTTTATAAAACTCAGTTAAGTCACTATTATTATATTTAAAACTCTTTTGTTTTTACCAACTGTTTATGTACCTGTTTCCTCTACTCCATTCTGAACACTCTGAGAGCAAACATTACTTCTTTATAACCCTGGGATATATTTCACTGCCTGAGGAATTGGAGCACACAATCAATTTTTTTTTATTGAATCAAGTGGAGAAACTTGTCTGTATATACAACACAATTACAATTCCAGATCTAGTATCGGAATCCTGATGTAGCTTATTACAAAAAACAGCCTTTTGCTATCAATTTATGTTTCAGCAATTTATATACATCAAAGGAACAAGGCAAACTTTTATCAAATCCTGTTGCCAAATCGGTGTTCCCAAGTCTCTAAGTTGTAAGTTAAAATGTGACAACAGAATTTGCAAACTCATAACAAGGTCTTATATTGGATGGATAGTTTTTTATAGCTTGTTCTATTGGGAAAAAAATTGAAAGAATTAATGGTCAAGATAAATGGGAACTATATCTTTCAAAGGCAGTGTTGATCTACGTTAATAAACAGCATATTGCATCTCATCTCAAAATATGAAAGCACAGATAGAGGACAGATATATGTATTTGTTGGTTGATTCATAGGTTCCCTCAGATTGAAGAACTGTATCTGTGTGAAGTGTAACAGTGAAAAAATAGTAAATATCCTGTTTTCATGTACTATGCTTTCTTCTATAAACCAAATTTTATGTTGAACATCTAACAGAAGTTCAGACAAGTGAAACAGGAAAGCACCACAAAAGATAAAGTGAGGGGCATATCTCAAGGAAAAAAGGTGCTGTTTCACTCCATCCCATAACATACAAAGATTCATACGGTTATAGAAAAATAATCTCCTGTCTCGTTCAGGACTTGTTCATATGCTAGGCAAAAGGAAGGCAAATTGACGATCTTCACTTTTCAGTTCAAGCGGAATTATGAAGAGTCTAATGCCATAATGTTTTTTATTTTCATCCAGATACCAATGAATTGGAAAAAACATTTAGGATCAGCTACTAGACAATTTTAAGGAAAAATAGTTTGTGATGGAGGTTCAGCCCCAAAAGAAAGCAGGGAAAACATTCTTACATATACCATAGTTAACTTTTCATCATCAAACGCTGGAAATATACTCAATTACATGTCTTGCTTGGTCAGCAAAAAATTGCATATGCTATGCTCATGGGTCTCCAGTCAGCTCAGGGGCAAACTTGAATCTCAAGCATTTTGTTATTTTCTTTCGAAACACTTCTTATAAAGAATCCTAAATTTCCCCTCATAGACTAATATTAATATTGACTTTAGTAGATCCGTTAGGTATTCTTTGTGTGTGAGTGTGTGTGTGTGTTTGTGTGTGTGTAGATAGTTCATTTAATTGTTGAGCTTTGCCATTTTAATTATGAAGAGGAGAGGCCAAACAAAGTTTCCATTTCTGAACATAATCTTTACCAAATGAAGCAATAGGTATCTTCCCTTTCAATTAACTTCACAGAAATGTTTTCATGTCTATATCAGATTATAAATATTTACCTGAAACCTGAAGGTTACTTAGTTTATTAGATATGCTCAATAGTCTTGTACCTAAAACTATTGGTCTTGGTTACCAAAGAAGATCACAGGATAAGTTTTTCAGAGAAAGTTCCTAAGGCAACTCTACTGGGATACTCTGGCTTCAGATAACTTGTCATTTTAAAGGGGATTAATGAAGAAAATCATGGCTCCCATAAAAAATAATATAAATAAATGCAAGTGATTTCTGTATGTTCTTGAGAAAAGTACATCCACTTTTAAAAATCTACCCCAACTTTAAACGAAAGATGTACCCCTCAAAATTAATTAAAACTAGCTAAAATTAGGTTTTACAAGATGATATGTGAACATGACTTCTTTGTAGGCTAACTTAACTGTTTTATGAAGATTATAGTCACAATTGGGCAGTTAATTGTAATTAAGAATCAAGAAGCTTGGGGTAAATCTAGGCAAGGACAATACTCAGTATAAAAGAAATTGAAATTGCGATAAAATATATATATATATATTCAGTATCAAACATAATTTATCAATTATTTGACTATACAACACAGACCATAGTATATTTCTTAATTAAGGGAATCTTTTTAATAATATACAAATATACAGTTTTCCCTCAGCAACTTAAATTTTTTCATTGAAACTACAAATAGGATTTAAGGAATCTAGTACATTACAACATGTTAAACATGCAATTATACTGCATATTATATCCACATATTAATAATTTTAGCTTAGCGAGCATAACTGACCTCATATAGTTTCTAACGACTTAGTATAGAATAATCTGGAGAGCTTATGAAAAGTTAAGATCATGGAATTCCTCTCTCTCTCTCTTTTTTTTTTTAAAGATTTCTTTATTTACTTGAAAGTCAGAGTTATACAGAGAGAGAAAAAGAGGCAGAGAGAGAGGTTTTCCATCCGCTGCTTCACTCCCCAGTTGGCCGCAACAGCCCGAGCTCAGCTGATCTGAAGCCAGGAGCCAGGTGCTTGTTCCAGGTCTTCCACATGGGTGCAGGGGCCCAAGGACTTGGGCCATCTTCCACTGCTTTCCCAGGCCGCAGCAGAGAGCTGGATCGGAAGAGGAGCAGCAGGGACTCGAACCAGTGCCCATATGCTGGCACTGCAGGTGGCGGCTTTACCCGCTACGCCACAGCCTCTTTAGACTTACTTTCCTTTCTACAAAAATAGGATAATTAACAACTCACGCCATTTTTGTAACAATAAATTGGAAAGAACACATAAATCATTTAACATGGTGTTTGTTATCTAATTATCATTATGCTATATTGAAACTGGAAATCGGTGCTGGCACTGTGATGTAGCAAATTAATACTGCAGCCTGCAGTGCTTGCATCCCATATGGGCACTGGTTCAGGTATCAGCTGCTCCACTTCCTATCCAGGTCTCTGCTAAGGCCCGGGAAAGCAGTGGAAGACGGCGCAAGTCCTTGGGCCCCTGTACCCATGTGGAAGACCTGGAACAAGCACCTGGCTCCTGGCTTCAGATCAGCTTAGCTCTGGTCTTAGTGGTCATCTGAGAAGTGAACCAGTGGATGGAAAACCTCTCTCTCTCTCCCTCTGGCACTACCTCTCTCTGTAACTCTTTCAAATAAATAAAATAAATCTTTTTTTAAAAAAAAGAAACTGGGAATCTTGTTTCTGTTCATAACTACATTTGGAGAACCATTGGTAATGGATGACACATAGTTAATCTATCATCATTAGTCAAAATAATCTTAGGTAGCAGGAATGCACTAGTCTGTATTTGCAACATGAAGAGCACTCATTTGAATTATTTATTAGAAAATATAACAATGAGAAAAATATTACAACTGCATCAAAATAGTTTACAGGGAACCATAAGAACATTTCAGCCTGACTTTATTGTTACGATTCATAAATAAAATCTTGTAAATATAAACCACTTCATAAAATTCACAACTTTTATCAAGATGTAAATTAGAATGAAAAGTCACATGATTGGATAAGAGGAAATATTGATGATAGATGGACAAACATATTGATACATAAATATATACAAACATATACAAATAATTAAAAGAGGGTGGTTGCATGGATAAACAACAATGACCTGTGGGAAGTTTTTCAAGGTAACACTGGGCAATTCAAGCTAAGGAATGTAGATATTAATGTTAATAAACATATATAAATAATTTCTATTAACTAGTTCTTTATTTTGTTCAAAACCATTAACAGATACTAAGGGATACTTTGAGATTTTTTTCTATTTTATAATATGTTATATTTTAGGCTATTACCCTTGCAATTAACTCTTTAAAAATGCACTATTTACTAATTTTTAAGAATTTTGAGTCTCAGTTTATGCTGCTACTTACATCAGCTGAACTTCCAAGGGATACTAACTTTTAATACTAAATGACCAAGATAATTCCAGAGTGACTTTCCACTTCAAAGTCCATAAAACATACCCTGAAATTTCCAACTGATACCTTTGTCACATGATAACCTGGCGAGATTTTATATCCTAACACTTTCACAGGAAAGAGCAGTATTCAAAATGAATGTAGTGGACCAAAGGATCTCCAAGTCCAACTAATTTACAAGAAGTTTACTTCAGATACAATCATACAGGTAGGTTGAAAGTAGAAAGATAAGAAATATATACCATGCAAATATTAATTTCAAAAAGATAAACTGAGAAGCAGCTATCATATTGGCAACAGTATACTTATGAGCAAAGAAAATGGCAAAGTACAAAGACACAAAAGTGATATGACTACAGATCTGCAACTTCTAAAAAGAAAATACAGAGTATCCTCAGCAATTCTGCGTACACATTAGAAAACTTAGAGAAAATGCAAAATTCCCAAATTCTGCCAACATATAATAAATGATCATAACAAGCCTATAAATATTAAAGAAATAGAATCTGTGAGTAAAAAGCTTCTAAATAAGGAATTTCTAGACCCAGATGGTTTCTCTTGATGATTTTTAGAACACATTTGGAAAACTTTTTGACTGTTTATAAATTCTCTGTATGTTGAACATATGATTAGCTGCCAACAATTTCCTCCCAAATATGTTCTCAAGTAGCTAGGATTCTATGTGGAATAATTAAGACCACAGGAAGTAGTCCAAAGCTCAACCTCCTCAGATTTCTTCAGAATAGGTATTTTCCTACTGCCCACTCCTGTGCATGCACACTATGATTTCTAAGATTTCTTCTTAAAATCACACAACTTTGTTAGCTTGGGATTTGATCACTTGTGTTCTAAGTTATCCTGAAGAAATCAGCATTTGCTTCTGGTTTACTTCAATATTTGGGGAAAGTTTTCCTCTGTTTGCTGGATTAGATTTCTGCTTTGTTTTAACTATACTTCTTAACAAAGTAAGATTCCTTGACATGAGCTTTATGTTAACATAACTTTATTCTTTGACTCCTATCTTCACTATTAAATTGCATCATGAAATTTAAAACTTATTTAAGTTTTTGGGACAAAAACAGGAAAGAATAATTTCTTTTTTGACAGGCAGAGCTAGACAGAGAGAAAAGTCTTCCTTTTTCTGTTGGTTCACCCCCCAAATGGCCAATATGGCCAGTGTGCTGCACTGATTCAAAGCCAAGAGCCAGGTGCTTCCTCCTGGTCTCCCATGCAGGTGCAGGGGCCCAAACACTTGGGCCATCCTCCACTGCCTTCCCAGGCCACAGTAGAGAGCTGGACTGGAAGAGGAGCAACAGGGCCAGAATCTGGCGCCCCAACCGGGACTAGGACCCGGGGTGTCAGCGCTGCAGGCGGAGGATTAGCCAAATGAGCATCGACAGGGCCAAGAATAACTACTTTTAAAAACCCTAAGAATGACTAAATTTATGAAAAAAAAAAATAAAAGATAGTGGGTCACATGTGGAAAGTCTATTTTTACTATTTTAAGAAATCTCCATTCAGCTTTCCACAAGTGGCTATTCTAAGTTACATTCTCACCTACAACATAAGAGTTATCCTTTCTCTACATCATGGCCAGTATTCATTTCTCTATGTCTTTTGGACAATAGTCAATCTGATAGGGATTACATGATATCCCATTGTGGTTTTGATTTGTGTTTCTGTGATGATGAGCATTTTTTCATATATTTGTTTGACTTTGGTGTCTTTTGTCTTGACAAAAGTTTTGCTTTTGTTGCCTGTGCTTTGGGGATCTAATCCAAGAAGTCATTACCTATACCAATGACTTGATATGTTTCCCCAACAATCTCAGTACTGAGTATATAATCAAAAGAAATGAACACATTGGATCAAACACATACCTGCATCGCCTTGTGTATAGAAGTTTTGTTCACAATAGCCAAAATATAGTATAAATCAAGGTGACCATCGTAAGATGAATGGATAATGAAAATTATCTATATGAATACATACATATACACACACTGGGATATTATGCAGCTATAGAAATGAAATGTTACCATTTACAACTGAGGGACTTGATACTGAGTGAAATAAGTTGGATACAGAAAGATACAAAGCACATGATATTCCTTATATATGGGAGCTAAAATTTTTTTTAAAAAAAATGAAAAGGAAAAGAAATGCCTGTGTGTATCAGTTATTATGCAAATTCAGTGTTTTGTCAAGCTTTGTTTTAAATCTTCATCAAAGAATTTGTTCAGAATGATATATTGTTGTATTTTTAATGATCTGTGACTACTTTTAAACTTACTATATGCATATGGAATAGTCATTTTTTCATCTGATTATTGTTTATAACTGTTGCCTATTCCTGCTGAACTATGGAATTTTTACTTTTTATTTGTTGAACTCTTAGTGTAACATCAAGACTTTTACTAAAATGTAAATTAAAATTATGTTATCTGTGGGCATTGTGCCACAGCAGGTTAAGCTGCCACCTATAAAACTGTACCCCTTATCAGAATGCCTGTTCAAGTGCTGGCTCTTTAGCTTCTGATCCAACTCTTGGGTAATGCACCAGGGAAGGCAGAAGATTGCTCAAGTGTTTATTCCATTATGCTATACACAACAGGGATAATATATTCAGTTTATAATCTTGTGAGGGAGGCATTAACAAAAAAATTGTCATATAGTAATTATAAAGCCAGAAATAAAGTATGTAAGATACATGTGAAGCTATAAAATATTTTAATAAAACAAATATATTTAATTAAATCAACACAGAAGCTTTAAATGGAGAAATGGCTGCTGAGTTGAGGTTTGAATGAGCAGAAATGCCTGGATAACTGAAGATTGGACATCTGTTTAACTCAAAGAAAATAGCATGTACATATTAAAGAATAAATATTGAAATGCAAATCATAATTAGGGATTAAATAAGAGCTAGAGATCCTCCTTGGATACCATCAGGAATAAATTCATTCCATCCTGATTTCTTACAATTGGAGCTCCTAGTAGTTCCTTACATTTTATCCTTTTTCTTATTGCCTTGGGGTGGGCTGCAGAATAATCTTACCTGTTTAGAAAATCTGGTAGCAATAAACCCATCACGTTTAATTCATATCCTCCTTCTCTCTTATGATATGAATCTGCTATGAAGGTGTATATTTCAAAACATAACCCCATTTGCTAAAGTTTTCTTGACAAGGTATATATTTTAGCCTTTTCTGTGGCTTGGAGGAAGATATGGGTTTATTTCATAAGTTTATTTCATAGGTCCATTTCCAGCTTCTCCATGCCAAGCTTACATTTTTAGCCCTCACTTAATGTACAATAATAAAATAAACTCATATTTTGAAATTTTTTTCTAATTACTAAAATTTTTGAGAATCTAAATTTTGAGCTAAGGTAAGCTTAACTATATTACCCTAAAGCCCTCAACACAGGATCAGAAACTTTTATATTAATTTTATTTCTCAGTCACATAAAGTCTGCTATTATGTCTAAAAAAATCTCCACAGTAGCTGTCTTCTGAGCATTGATTCATCATGCCAAGCCTCTTTGATTTTGTGGTAATCCATATTCACTTATGTTTTCACTTTCCTGTGGCACAGCAAGAGAGCATAGATAATCATTCATGACTCTGAAATGTTTCCATTCAGAAAACCTATAAGTCAACTTGGTTCACATTTCCTTGTCCAACACAAATCATATGGCCATGCTCATCCCCCAGGGGCCAGTGCCCAGAAGGAGAATAAAGTCAGATGTCTTGATGAGCTCTAACCTTGCCACAGTCTTTTCTTCAGATCATTTTAGCCTGTTTAATTTAATATGAATAGCCTAAAGCAAAACGTGGTTAAAAAAAGGTCTGCTCTAAATAAGTGGTATGTCCCTTTATGTTGGGGCTAAATTCTGAAAAGTGTATCAGCCATCAATTTTGTTGTTGTAGAAACATCATAGAAACTACTTATGCAAAATAAAATGTCTAAAAAGTCATGAAGCATTATAATTTTATGAGACTACTGTCATATACATGGTCCATCATTGACAGGAATGTAGTTGTGGGGTATGTGGCAATACACCTGAATCAGATTTTAAATCTAAATCATATTAAATCTTAATATTAATTAAGGCTTTTGTTTCATTCATCAATAAGAATTAGAGGGTGAGAGCAATATAATTTTTATTGTTTTTGTAATCACGACATAATAACTGCATATTTATATAGTGAAATGTGATGTTTTCAATTACGTGTGCATTATGTAATAATTAAACCAGGTTAATTAGCATATCCATCATCTAATTATTCTTCAATTTTTTTGTGTGTGAAGACATTCAAACCCTCTCTTCCATTCAAACCCTCTCTTCCAGTCATTTTGAAATTTGCAACACATTATTTTTAAGTATACCCATAGTTATCCTATGGTGTAATGAACACCAAAACTTATCCCTCCTATCTAACTGTAACATTGTATTAATGTACCATGCCCCATCCACCTCCATGCCTCTCTAGCCAATCTCTGCTAAACACCATTCCTGACTGCCATCATGACATATATTTTTCATTCTCTTTTTCACTTAACATAATATCCTACAACCCCATTCATGTTGTTGCAAATGATGAGATTTTTCCATTTTACAGTTTAACAATATTACGTTATATTATATATACATACAATCTTTTCTTGATCCATTAATCCATCAATGGATGTATAGATTGATACCATATCATGACTATATTGAAAAGTGCTACAATAATTACAGAACGTAGATGTCTCTATGATACAATGAATTCATTTTCTTTGGATATATTTCCAGAAGTGGGATTTACTGGGTGTAACAGCAGTGCTTTTTTTTTTAGTGTTTTAGAAAAGTCCATACTGTTGGGGCTGGCGCTGTGATGCAGCAGGTTAAAGACCTGGCCTGAAGTGCCAGCATCCCATATGGGCTCTGGTTCTAGTCCCAGCTGCTCCTCTTCTGATCCAAGTCTCTGCTATGGCCTGGAAAAGCAGTAGAAGATGGCTTAAATCCTTGGGCCCCTGCACCCGCGTGGGAGACCAGGAAGAAGCTCTTGGCTCCTGGCTTCGGATTGGCGCAGCTCTGGCATTTGCGGCCATTTGGGCAATGAAGCTATGGATGGAAGACCTCTCTCTCTGTCTCTACCTCTCTCTATAGCTCTGACTTTCAAATAAACAAAATAAATCTTAAAAAAAAAAGTCCATACTCTTTTTCAAAAAAGTTATACTGAACTAAAGATTTAAATGTAAGACCTCAAATTATGAAACTATTAGAAGAAAAAAACTGTAGAAGTGCTGCATGTCATTCACGTAGGCAAAAAACTTTAGATAAGAGCTCAAAAGCACAGCTGCAAGAGCAGCAATGGACAATGGGACTGTGTCAAACCAAAAGTCTTCTGTTTAAAAAAGGAAATAATCCACAGAATTAAGGCACAACCTACATAAATGTAAGAAACCATTTTGAAACTATACATCTGGCAAGGGATTAACATTCAGAATTGCTAAGGAAATCTACACAACAGCAAAACCTCAAATAATTCAATTAAAATATAAAGACTCAAATAGACATTTCACAAAGAAGACATACGAATGGCCGAAAGATGTATCCAGAAATGTTCAACATCACCAATCATCACTGAAATGCAAATCAATACCACCATAAGACATCACCTCACTCAGCTATAACTGCTATTAAAAAGTCAAACAACTGGGGCCGGTGCTGTGGCACAGCGGGTTAACAGCTTGGCCTAAAGCACCGGCATCCCATATGGGCACTGGTTCAAGATCCGGCTGCTCCACTTCCCCTCCAGCTCTCTGTTATAGCCTGGGAAAGCAGTAGAAGACGGCCCAAGTCCTTGGGCCCCTGCACCCACGTGGGAGACCCAGAAGAAGCTTCTGGCTCCTGGCTTCAGATAAGCGCAGTTCCAGACATTGCGGCCATCTGGAGAGTGAACCATCAGATGGAAGACTCTCTCTCTCACTCTGCCTCTCCTCTCTCTGTGTAACTCTGACTTTCGAATAAATAAATAAATCTTCAAAAATAAAAGTCAAATAACTAACAAAAGCTGAAAATGATGTGGAGAAAGGTGAATTTTCATGGAGTTTTGATAGGAGCAAAAGCTTTGTTGTTAATTTTTATTGCTTAGAGTGGAAATCTTTCTTAGGAATTTAAATGTGGAGATATACGGTTTCTTTTATTTATTTATTTTTTATTTTTGACAGGCAGAGTGGACAGGGAGAGAGAGAGAGACAGAGAGAAAGGTTTTCCTTTGCCGTTGGTTCACCCTCTAATGGCTGCCGCGGCCAGCACGCTGCAGCCGGTGCACCGCGTTGATCCGATGGCAGGAGCCAGGTACTTATCCTGGTCTCCCATGGGGTGCAGGGCACAAGTACTTGGGCCATCCTCCACTGCACTCCCCGGCCACAGCAGAGAGCTGGCCTGGAAGAGGGGCAACCAGGACAGAATCCCGCTCCCCAACCGGGACTAGAACCCGGGTGCCAGTGCCGCAAGGCAGAGGATTAGCCTATTGAGCCGCGGCGCCGGCCGAGATATATGCTTTCTAAGGGATTCTAAGGTGACATGACCATCTTAAGGTTTCCTAAATATTATTCATCCTTTTCTTAAAACCTATCAGTGACCTACCCTATTAGAACTTTGAAGTCAAAAATTATTCCTGATATTTCTCATTAAATTTTTATATAAATAAAAACTTATTTTATTTATAGAAACAAAAAATTTATAAGGGGAACAAATTTCATATATTTCACATATACATTTAAAAGCATAATGATACTTCTCACCCTACTCTCCCCCCTTCCCCCCTCCTCCTTCCTTCCTTATTTTTAAGTTTTACAATGACATACTTTCAATTTACTTTATAATCACAAGTTTAACCCTCCACAACTAGTAGTAAAGATAAAAACCAGTTTCTCAATAGTGTATATAAGGGGCTATCAACAATAACGAAATCTCAAAAAGTCAATATCATTCATATACATTATCAATACTGTCCTTTCATTCCTTCCTGGGAGTGTGAATGAGATTGGTTAGATCATCTTGATAGGCACATGAAAAAAGATGGCAGAAATCAACCTCAAGATTTCTGTGGAAGCTTATAGTGAATAACATACACTATGCTTATATGACATTATGCCTACACTGAGTAGCAGACAGGATAGAGTGAAAAGACAGGAGGAAGTATTCTCGACAAGCAAATTTCAATGTTATTTTAGTGTAAAGATAAAGTTACTCATGTTTTCTGAAGTTTCTGAAATTAAAAACCAAATTATGATAGATTTACTAATAAGAATCTTCATTGAAATCACCCGAACTAAGTATTCTTGGATAATTTAGTTAATGGGCAAGTGTTGTTGCATTGCGGGCTAAACTGCCTCTTGGGGCACCATATACAGTATCAGAGTGCACTTAGAGCACCTATTACTCTTCTGATCCAGCCTGCTGCTAATGCATTGTAGGAGGTAGCAGATGACGATTCAAGTGCTGGATTGCATTCATGTGACCTGGCCCAGGCCTAGCTGTTGCAGGCATTGGAGGAGTGAATAAGCAAATGGAAGACCTATCTCTCTTTCTCTCTTTCTCACTCTCTGCTCTCTGCCTTTCAAGAAGAAGAAAATAAGCATTTTAAAAGGTTTTTCTTAAAAAGTAGTTAAAATATTTTTCATTTAATCAGTGTTTTAAGATATCTATCAATGCCCTAAACAATGCCATGTGCTAGAAGAAAGAGAATGATGAATAATGATGATTTTTGTCTCTGAGGAGCTAACAATTTAGTGATTATGATTCCATAATAGGTATCAGGCTCTAAAATAAAGAACAAACTAAACTAAGCAAATACAAGGACATAAATTACTATCATATCTATTAAGAGTATGAAAATAATTTTTCCACATTTCCTAGGGAGTTTTATTTCACTTAAGTACTCATTTGATTTCTGAAATAACTCATTCCCTTCTAATTAAAAAGATGGTATTTTGATTAATAACTACCAAAGACATTGCATGGAATTCTCAAATTATTGACAAATGAATTTTCTTGTCTTTCTGTGCTAAAATGGTAATAAAGGTAAAACCCACACATTTCAATACTCTCTTGTAGCTATGATTAGTCATGCAAAATACTCCTTGGAGAACCTATTTCCTTTGGTCCTTTATTTTCTGCCTAATTTAGCTGGAATGTTTCCTGGATGCACATCAATCATCCTGTGATCCTGGCAGTCAAGATCACAGACTAAAATTAGTGAAGTAGGAAGACAGAGGATGCCAAGACGCTGATGAAGTGTTAATTCACACTATCAGCTCTGGATAACCTTCTTTAGAAATTCTTTACATGAAAAATGTTGACCTATAATTAGTATAAGACATAGTATTAGAATTTTATGTAACTCAGAGCCAAATGGAAATGTAATGATAGGTTGACTATCACAATACTCTTATACAAGAATTCTTAGAGAGGATGTGTTTTATTTTATTTAATTTCCATTGATTTTAATAGGATGAAATAAACAGCTAAATTTATTTATATGTCAAGATTAAAGTTTTCATTTTCATAGTCTCCTTCCTAAGATATAATTTAAAGAATTAAAATGTATTCAAAAATATTGTCTGTAATTAAGAACATTCAAGATCCTGCACTTGTGGTTTTGTTCCCATTATCAAGTCACACCTGAAGAAGTGTACCTATAACCTACGTATTTAATTCACAGAGCAGGTCAGCATTCAAAAGCAGCTTTTCATGACATAGGGGAAACTAACTAAACTTTTTTTTTATAAGTAACATGCACAACAGATTTTCTCTAAGATAATTTTTAAAATATAGCATTGGATCAGGATATTCATTCCTAGTCCAGATGCTGAGGGATTAGGACAAATCTCAGTATTTGATCCATTGTTACTTTTTTGATACATGAGGGATTGTTTTCTCTAATGGATTTACTGAAGGCAAATTTTCCAGTCTAAACCATCTGTTACTTATCCAGGAAAAGATTTATTATTTTCACTGAAACGTTATTGGTAACAAAACAAAACACTAAACATAGTATTGCAGTTTATAATGAGCTTTTCAGACTCTGAGTCTGAACAACTGTTCTTTCTTGTCCTTGCTCTATCATTAAGGACTTAGCAACTTCCTGCAAAATTGCATCTAGCAAAGTCAAAATGGAGATTAAGCCTTTGGTGGTAAGAAGACAGACCTTTAGTAATTGACCAAGACTACTGAAACGATTCTCATGTCTGCCTATTGACAATCTCTGGTTTCCTATTATCTTAAAAGGACTTCCTGCATTTATTTACTGAGTAATACCCAGAAAGTACACTACTTTTCCATCACTAGTAAGCAAGAAAAGTGGTGAAAAAATTAGCAACTGGATGGAATTGGGTCAAAAGAGAAAGTTTATTTGTGATTTTTACCATTGTTCTTTTTTTTTTTTTTTTTTTTTTGACAGGCAGAGTGGACAGTGAGAGAGAGAGAGAGACAGAGAGAAAGATCTTCCTTTGCCGTTGGTTCACCCTCCAATGCGCACCGCACTGATCCGAAGGCAGGAGCCAGGTACTTATCCTGGTATCCCATGCAGGTGCAGGGCCCAAGGACTTGGGCCATCCTCCACTGCACTCTCAGGCCATAGCAGAGAGCTGTCCTGGAAGAGGGGCAACCAGGACAGAATCCGGCACCCCGACTGGGACTAGAACCTGGTGCGCCGGCGCTGCTAGGCAGAGGATTAGCCTGTTGAGCCGCGGCACCGGCCTACCATTGTGCTTAGTATGACATCACAAGCAGATTTGCAGTTCCCAGTCAATGTGAAGGATGTCATCCAGTGAGCAAATGACTTCAATTGTAAACCTGGTCCATGTCACATTTTAGAAAGGACCACCTTCTAAAAAATGGCAGGAGGAATGGGAGGCAAGCATTTATTAGAGAAGGTATGATAATATCAGTTGGGATGCATAAGTATCATATCAGAGTGCCTGGGTTTGAGTCTTGGCTCTGCTTCTGATTCCAGATTTCTGGCTCGCTGGTACCTATGTGACAGACCAGATAGAGTTCAGGGAGCCTAGCTTTGGCCTGGTCCAGCCCCTTCTATTTCAGGTGCTCGGAAAACAAACTGGCAAAAGGAAGATGTCTCTTTTTGTAGCTCTCTGTCTCAGCTACTCAAACACACCTTAAAATAAATAAGCATTTAAAAATACATATAAGGTTGGACATATGTGTTATTCCAGGTGTTTCTATTGTCCTAAAAATATGTTTGTGAATCTGTGTACTCATTATCTATCTGATACAGAATTGAAGACTCTGGTACCCAGATATATGAATTCTAGGCACCTTAATTATATTTCTGTATAACTAACCAACATTAAGGACTTGCATAATAACAACCCAACAAAAATAAAATCTCAAGGATCCAGCATTGTGGTTCAGTAGGGTAATCTGCTAGTTGGCAAGCATCCCATAACGGAATGCTGGTTCATGACCTGGCTGCCATGTTTTCAATCCAGTTTCATGCTAATGCAACTGAGAAGGCAGTAGAAATGGCCCACATGCACAACACCCAATTTTTTCAGATTGCTGTTATTAAATGAATGATAAAGCAATATGAGAGAGCTTCAAAAATTTTGTGGGAAAATAAAACCAAAAATAAGCTGATTTGGTTCCAAAAATATTAAAATTCATGCATATAAAGAGTCTTCCAAAAGTCTTAAAATTCTTATTATGTAAAAAAGTTTCAAAAGCAACTTGAAATAGGAAGACATAGAAAGCTTGAGCAAGCCAATAGCATGTATTGAGACTGAATCAATTATAAAAAGTTTCCAAACAAAAAAATCTCAAGACTGTGTGGCTTCACTGTTAAATTCTCAAACATTTAAGGAAGAACTGACAACAGAACCATGTCAGAGTGCTACACTCAAATCCCAGGTCTGCTTCTGATATAATTTCCTGCTAACCTACACCTTAGTTATCAGGGAAGACCTTGATTGAGTTCCAGGGTCTTAGCTTTGGCCTGGCCTAGCTCTGTCTATTGTGGGCATTTGTGGAGTGAACCAGAGTCTAGAAGATATTTCTCTCTTCCTCCCACCCAACCCCCGCCATCTACCTGTGTGTTTCTCTATCTTCTAAATAAAAGAAAAATGATTTTAAAAGCTATAAGTGTAAGACATGAAAATATGAAACTAGCTGAAGAAAACAGTATAGCAGAAACACATTAAGACTTCAAGACTCTGGTATAGTCAATCACCTTTTGAATAAGACCTCAAAAACACAGGCCAAGAAAATCAAAAACAAGTAACAGACAAATGCAATTATATCAAACAAGATGTTATGTATATCAAAAGAAGCAATCAACAGAGTGAAGAGCCGACCAAAAGAATGGGAGAAAATATTTGCAACTTATTAATTTGACATAGTATTAGTATGCAGATTATATTAGGAACTGAAAAAAAATCAACAAAATAAGAACCAATTCAGTTAAAATAGCATACTTTGAATAGATATTTCCCAAAATACATACAAATGAAAAACAAATGCAAGAGAAAATGCTTAATATCTTAGCCATCATGGATTGCAAATTGAAACCAAAATGAGGTATCATCTCAGGTTAGATTGGCTACTACCAAAAAGACCAAAAAAAAAAAAAAAAAAAAAAAACACATGCTGATGAGGATGTGTAGAAAGAGAATTGTTACATGCTGCTGGCAGAAATAGTATCGTCATTATGGAGGACAGTATGGAGGTTTTTAAAAAAGTAAAAATAGAACTACCAAGTGATCCAGCAATCCTATTTCTGGAATACGACCAAAGGAACTGAAATCAACATAGTAAAGAGATAGCACCACTCCCATGTTCACTGTAGCACTATTCTTCATAGCCAATGTATGGAATCCACCCAAGTGTTTGTTGATGGAAGACTATTTAAAGAAAATGTGGTATGTAAACATGACCCATTATTATGCAGCAATAAAAATAATATGCCAATGCTTATAAAATCATAAAAATAAAATGTCTTCAGCAAATTTTTGAATTGCACCAGGGAGACAGGTGAAAAATAAATGCATTCAACACATGAAGAGGAAGAAATGGGGAGTTACTAATTATTGAGCGCAAGACTTTAGCAAAACAGATGAAAAAGTTCCAGAGATCAACTGTATAATATTGTAACTATAGTCAACAATAGTGCAGTGTGCACTTCAAAATGTATTAAATGGTAGAGCTCATGTGAAGTGTTCTTACAATGAAATGAAATATACTCACACAAGCAACCAATTATAATGTCCTAAGATATTTAACTGCATTTTCCCATAGTATTTATTTTCAATTGCATTGTTTCTAATAGTTTATATTATATGTAAAAAGAGACAACAAGCTGCTAAACAACTCCTTATTGATGTAGTTTCTTCTATTGAAATACAGAATTACATTGAAATACACTGGAGATAGTATTGCTGATAGACATGCATAAACATGCATGTAAGTCTAAATTGGTTCCTAATATCAGCTCTTTCAGCAGGTATAGTTACTCACTAATACAAGAAAAATGATATCATTATTTGAATTCTACCATTGGTAAAACAGGGATTTCAATACCACACAAGGTATTTGATCTTATAAAAATATCATGTTTCTTCTATTTGGTCCTCAGATTGAAAGTTTTTAAGTGAAAGGTATTAGACAACATTTTCAGTGTTAATAATATGTGAAAACTAAACTATAAGATTTGGTAATATACATTTTTTCCTCTGTCTCTCCATATTAGTTAACCCTGGAGCCACAGGAAATAAAATTTGTCTCCCTTTAGGTTAAAATGCTAAAATATTGGGCCGGCGCCATGGCTCACTTGGCTAATCCTCCGCCTGCGGAGCTGGCACCCCAGGTTCTATTTCCCGTTGGGGTGTCAGATTCTGTCCTGGTTGCTCCTCTTCCACTCCAGCTCTCTGCTGTGGCCCGGGAGTGCAGTGGAGGATGGCCCAAGTATTTGGGTCCTGCACCCGCATGGGAGACTGGGAGGAAATACCTGGCTCCTGGCTTCGGATTGGCGTAGCACTGGCCGTGGTGGCCATTAGGGGAGTGAACCAATGGAAGGAAGACCTGTCTCTCCATCTCTCTCTCACTGTCTACAACTGTCTCTCTGTCTCTCGTCTCTCTCTCTCTCACTGTCTTAACTCTGCCTGGAAAAAAAAAAAAAGAGAGAGAGAGAGAGAGAGAGAGAGAGAGAGAGAGAGAGAGAGAAAGAAAGAAAGAAAGAAAACAAGTTCTCACTGAACACGTGACACTCTCTGCCACAAAAGATGGTAAGTGCTATGGAGGAACGTGAGCATCTAAGGAGAATCAGAGGGCAAATAGTGAAGTTATTTCATTAGTGCAGAGTCTCTGGAAATACCTATTTGTATTAGAACCAGTATGGTGCAGGGCTTTCTATGGTCCAAAATCATATGAAAATATGGGGAGTATTCTAGATAATAGAACAAAATCTAAATAAATCTGAATCATTTGGCTATTTCACCTCAAAACGTAGTGGCTTAAAGCATTCAGGGGCCAGTCCTGTGGTATTGTGGGTAAAGCTGGAGCCTGCAGAGCCAGCATCCCATATAGGCACTGATTTGAATCCTGGCTGCTCCATTTCCAAACCAGCTCCCTGCTAATGTACCAGGGAAAGCAGCAGAAGATGGCCGAAGTCCTTGGTCCCCTACACCCATGTGGGAAAAATTTATTGAAGCTCCTGGCCCCTGGCTTTGGCCTGGCCCTGGCCTGGCCCAGCCCTGGCCATTGGTGCCATTTGGGGAGTGAACCAGCAGATGGAAGATTCTCTCTCTCTCTCTCTCTCTCTCTCTGCCTTGTCCTCTTTAACTCTGACTTTCAAATAAATAAGTAAACCTTTAAATATGTTTGCTGTTGCTCATAAATCTGTAGGTAAAATGGAATTTCTTTTAATTTGAGCCTTGCTCAGCAAAATCCTCTGGCTGATATAATATGCCACTACAATTAGCTGGTAGTCCAGTTGGGGCTGGCCAGTCTAAGTTGCTTTCATCTACTTCTCTGACTCATGAATGATTTTAAGCTGGGACAATGGGCCACTTGTCTCTCATTATACAGCAATCTGCCAAAAGCATATGTATTTGTTGGCTGGACAGGGTTCCAAGAGTGAGAGTAGAGGGCACGAGTTCTCAGGAGGCCTAATCTCAGACCTGATATGATGTCACATTACTTACATCCTTCTCACCAAAGGAATTGACAAACCCTCACTTCTCAAAGAAGTGGGAAGCTTGAAGCCATATCCTCAAGGAAAAACTTCATTATCTTAATGAACATGGAACTGGAGAGAATTGTATTGATAATGGAAATCTGACAGGCTCACATTTGACATGATCAGGGATTCGATTTGACATGATCATGGATTCACATTCCATTGTGACTGGAATGAGGATATATGACCAAAAAAAGAGGAGTGAACCATAAATCCAAATTTACAGCATGGGTTACTAGAGTTGCTTTTTACCAAAATGGAGTTGAACATTGCGGAAAAAGTATGGGTGAGGAAAGAAAAAAAGAATTGGGAGTTATTTTCAGACTGTGTAAATTTTTAAGTTATTTATTTATTTTAGAGGCAGAGAGACAGATAGATGGAGATGAACAGAGGACTTCCATCTACTTATTTTCTCCCCAGATGCCAACAACAGTCAGAACTGGGCCAAGCCAAAGCTATGAATCAGGAATTTAATCCTGGTCTCCAATGGGTAGTAGAAACCCAAATATTTGAGTTATCACAGATGCCTCCCAGAGTATGCAAAGGCAGGAAGCTGGATTCAAGAGCTGGAACTTAGAATCAATCCCCAGCACTCCCAAATGGGATGTGGACATCTTATCCACTAAGCTAAAAGTCTGGTTACAAACATGTTAAATTTAAGATGTGTATATACATATATATACACAAAATAGATCTAAGTTGGAAGTTTGGTTAAGACCTGGAGAGATGTGAGTATGAGATATAAACTCTGGAGTCATCAAAGTTATAAAAGATATTTTAAGTAATGAGTTTGGATGAGCTTTTCTAGGGAGAAAGAGTAATGGAAAACTGATATCAGTACTGAAGTTTGGTACATTACACCGTTTAGAGGTATAAAATGGGAAGGAAATAGGAGAATCATAAACAAAGGAATGAGAAGAAAATCAGCAAAGAGTATTATTTCAGAAGTCCAAAAAAGGACATTTTAGAAAAAACAGTTGATTGACTTGTGATAACGTGAGAACTAAAAATTGACTACTGTATTTGGTGAGCAGAGATCACTGATATTTTTAACAAGAGCTGTCTCTGTGGAGTAGCAGAAAGAACTTTAGTTAGAGTGGGCAACACAGGATTGGAGGAAAAGGATTACAGATATTAAGTGCATTTTTCAAATGTTTTGCTCTAAAGTCTCTCACCACGTAGAAAGGTTGTTAGAGATCAAGTTCAAGGTGACATTTTAGAGACAATACTACTCATTTGAATGCTAAAGGGAATGACTCAATGGGAGGGGAAAATTGATAATACTGAGAAGAGCAAGAGAGAGGGGGATAAAAAGAGAGAATGAATTATTGATATATTTTAAGAAGATGAATCCAGGGCACATATGAATCCTGCCAAGTTTTAATAGTAGTGGGGCAAAGGTAGGTAGTATTGGTACAGATTAGAAGTCTGAGTAAAAGGAGCACAGGAAAGTATTTTTTTCCTAAACCGATTTTCTTAGTGAAACAAAAATCAAGGCCATTCACTGAGAAAGAAGGTGGTAGCAATGTTATCAGAAATTTCATTTGCAGAGGAAGACATATGAAATAAATGTCTAACAGATTGTGAGGATGAATGGTCAATAACAATAGTTCTCAAATTTTAGCATGCATCAGGTGAAACCAATGAGTTTACTGAAGCATAGATTGCTGAAACTATAGAGTTTCTGAATCAATCAGTCTGGGGTGAAGCTGAAAACTTCATCTCTAGCAAGTTTCCAGGGGTTGTTATTTCTCGGAGTTTTGCCACCACAGCTTGAAAACTAATAAACTCAGAGAATTCAGTATAATCTCCAGGCAGCCAGTACAGTCCATTGGTCACAAATTTAGTGTGAGGGTTTTGTAGTTTCCTCTAGTTTAGCAAGAGTTGAAAGGAATAACTAAGAACAGATTTATTCATATATTTCCCCTAGTACATAAGCAAATAGTAAAGGATTTGGGGGTGTAAACAAGTGCAATTTGTATGACAGTCAATTGATTCTGACTTTAGGAAGACTGGAAATGAGGACAACATAGGGTAGAGAACGAAAAAGTTTTAGTGTTAAATAGAAAATAGCAAGCCTAAGAAAACTCTCCTTGGGGGCTGGTGCTATGGCGTAGCAGTTAAACCCACAGCCTACAGTGCTGGCATCCTGTTTGGGCGCTGGTTTGAGTATTGGCTGCTCCACTTCCGATCCAGGTCTCTGCTATGGCCTGGGAAAGCAGAATATGGCCCAAGGACTTGGGCACCTGCACCAGTGTGGGAGACCTAGAGTAGGATCCTGGCTCCTGACTTCAGATCGGTGCAGCTCCAGCTGTGGCTGCCAATTGGGGAGTGAACCAGCAGATGGAAGACCTCTCTCTCTCTCTCTCCTTTCTCTGTGTAACTCTGAGTTTCAAATAAAGAAATAAATCTTTAAAAAGAAAGAGAGAAACAGAGAAAGAAAGAAAGAAAGAAAGAAAGAAAGAAAGAAAGAAAGAAAGAAAGAAAGAAAGAAAGAAAGAGAAAAAGAAAGAAAGAAAGAAGGGGGGAGGTAGGGAGGAAGGGAAGGAAGGAAGGAAGGAAGGAAGGAAGGAAGGAAGGAAGGAAGGAAGGAAAGAAGGAAGGAAGGAAGGAAGGAAAGAAGGAAGGAAGGAAGGAAGGAAGGAAGGAAGGAAGGAAGGAAGGAAGGAAGAAGAAAACTGCTTGGAAAGTCATCCTTTCAGGGTGAGTCCTTGTTTGGCATCTGAAAGTTTGCATGTTAGAAATGATCTCATCAGTACCTGACAAAAACAACCTACTACGCCTCAATTCCATGTGAAAATAATGTGCTTCATGCTAAACATATGCTTCCTCCTATGAGTTTGCAGTTTTAAGGCAGAGGGTGCCTACATGACTGTCACCCAGTGAAACAAAATAATTTAGCTTCAATGCTTATCTAACCAGATAAACCTGAATCCCCAACTAGGTGCACTTGAGTGGATACAATGAAAAACTTATTGGAACAGTTGCCATGCAATATGAAGTGAGGCACAAACAACTACATATGAACAAAGATATTTGTGTCTCTTTCTCACTTGAAGAATTTAGAAGCCAGAAGAATTTCTGGGGGATTTTTCTTGATGGTTGGACAAGGAGATAAAGCAACTGTGTATGGTTTCTACTCCCACTATTTATAAATGTCAATAGTTGCAATATTACCTTATGTAAAATAGAAAAAGGTACTCAGTCTTGAGTTACATTGAATATTCCCTGCATCAGAGTGAAACACCAGGGCCCAGCAGCTTCAATCCTCAGCAACAATAGGCTATGGGATGTAACTGATATGGATAATGTCTGACAAATGTATAGCACAGAGAGGTGGCTGACTAATAATTTTATATTCATCCTTCAGTAGTGTAGGGTTGTCAGTGGGAATGTGTTGAATACCCATGGACTACATTTCTCAGCTTCACTTATAGAAATGTGTGGTTGCTTAATTGAATTCCAATCCATAAGATGCAATCAGAAGTGGTATATTCCACCTTCAGTCCTAAATCAGGAAAATCATTCAATACTGCAAACTCTCATGTTTCTCACACACTCTTCCTTTGGCTTTATGCTAACACACAAGAAATATTATAAAGTCACATGTTCAAAAACAGAGCCTTTGACAGCCTGAGTTTTTAAATGACTGCAGATCAAAACCTCCCATACTCATTTTTCAACCTCACTGACTAGAGATATCACCTGTGTAGTATTAAATGAGAAAGAAAAAAAGATTATATGTTGTTGCACCACTTAAATTGTTCATTTTTTAAAGATTTCATATGTTCTCCCTGACCAGCAACAACTAACTGAGCACCTAAGCAGAAACCTGTTGAAATAAAATGGACAATATGAGAAACAGTGACTTGATCAGCTCTTGTCCTGACTGTTGATGTACAGTGTAATACTTTATCCATTTTAGTATTTTTTTTGTTCTAGTATTATTGGTTGAACTCTGTAATTAACACATAATTATTCTTAATTGTTTAAATTTTAACTCAAAAGTGATCCCTGTTAGGAATTTGGAAAGTATTATGCTGAGTGAAATAAGCCAGTCCCAAAGGGACAAATACCACTTGTTCTCCTTTATAGGTGACAACTAACTGAGCACCAAAAAGGAAACCTGTTAAAGTGAAATGAACACTATGAGAAACGGTGACTTGATCAGCCCTTGCACTGACTATTGAAGAACAACTTAATACGTTATCACTTTTAGTATTTTTATTGTTTGTTCTACTTAATACTTTTGGTTGAATACTATAATCAATACACAATTATTCTTAGGTGTTGAAACTTAACTGAAAAGTGATTGCTGTTAAATATAAGAGTGGGAACAAGAGCGGGAAGAGATGTGCAATTCGGGACATGCTCAAGCTGACTTGCCCCAAAAGGTAGAGTTAGAAACATACCAGGGGATTCCAATTCAATCCCATCAAGGTGGCATGTACCAATGCCATCTCACTCGTCCCAGTGATCAATTTCTGTTCACAATTGATCATAATGATAGGACTAAGAACCAAAGGGATCACATAAACAAGACTAGTGTCTGCAAATACTAGCTGATAGAATAAAAAAGGGAGAGAACAATCCAACATGGGAAGTGAGATACACAGCAGACCCATAGAATGGCAGATGTCCTAAACAGCACTCTGACCTCAGAATCAGCGCTGAAGGCACGCGGATCTGGCTGAAAAGCCCATAAGAGTATTACAGGCATAGAAAGCCAAAACACTCTGGCAAAAAAAAAAAAAAAAAAAAAACCCACAACAACAACAACTAAATGAAAGATCTCCATGAGTGAGATCCCAGGATCCCAGTGAAAAGAACAGGTCATCAAAGAAGGAGGTACCTTTCTCTGAAGGGAGGAGAGAACTTCCACTTTGACCATGGCCTTGTCTAAATATGATCAGAGTTGGTGAACTCAAAGGCTTCCATAGCCTTGGCAACTCATGACAAGAGCCTAGGGTGATTACTGAGGCCATAAACAAGAGTGTCAATTTGTTAAGTCTACAACAGGAGTCACTGTGCACTTACTCCTCATGTAGGATCTCTGTCCTTAATGTGTTGTACTAGGTGAATTAATTGTATAACTAGTACTCAAACAGTATTTTTCACTTTGTGTTTCTATGTGGGTGCAAACTGTTGAAATCTTTACTTAATGTATGCTAAACTGATCTTCTGTATATAAAGAGAATTGAAAATGAATCTTGATGTGAATGGAAGGGGGGAGGGAGAGGGAAAGGGGAGGGTTGCGGGTGGGAGGGAACTTATGGGGGGGTGCCATTGTAATCCATAAGCTGTACTTTGGAAATTTATATTCATTAAATAAAAGTTTAAAAAAAGAATCTCTATATGGTATTTTCTTTTTTGATTAAAAAATAATCACAGGGAGCCAGGGCTATTACACAGAAGGTTAAGGCACCACTTGCAATGCTGCATCCCACACCAGAGTGCTGGTTGGAGCCCAAGCTGCTCTGCTTTGGATTCAGCTTCCTGCTAAGGCAGCTGGGAAAGCAGCAAAAGATGTGCCAATTTCTTGGGCTCCTGTCATCCACGTGGGAGACCAGGATGGAGTTTCTGGCTCTTAGTGTTAGCCTAGCATGTACTTGGTTGTTGTGGCTGTTTGGGGAAGGTATCAGTGAATAGAATATTGATATTTTTCTCTCTCTCTCTATCTCTCTCCTTCTCTCTCTCTCTCTGTCAATCTCATTGTCTCTGTTTTGTCCTCCCTCTCTGTCATTCTCCTTTTCAAATAAGCAAATATTTTAAAAATCAAAAATAATTTAGGAAACATGAAAATTGTACATATTTATGGGATAACACATGTTAACTTGAAATGTAGTTCATATAATGTCCAATAAGGGTAAATATATTTATCTCCTCAAACACTGAACATTCCTTTTTGGTGAAATTATCCAAAATCATATCTACTAAGGTTTTCTCTAAAAGAGAAACATATGGTACATTTAGATTATCTATAGTCATCCTATTGTGCATTAGAACTCCAGAATTTAGTCCTATGCAACTATAATTTAGTACTTGTTAAACAAGCTTTCACTATTTTTACCTTATCCCTTCTGCTCCCCCAGTCCCTGATGCACACCACTATACTTACTTACTTACTTACTTATTTGAAAGGCAGAGTTACAGAGAGGCAGAGAGAGGGGAGGGGGGAAGGAGGTAGGGAGGGAGAAAGAGAGAGAGAGAGATCTCATTCAGGAGCCAGGAGCTTCTTCTTGGTCTCCCACATGGGTGCAGGGACCCAAAGACTTGGGCCATCTTCTACTGCTTTGCCAGGCCATAGAAGAGAACTGGATGGAAGTGGAGCAGCCAGGACTCAAACCGCTGCCCACATGGGATGCCTCCACTGTAGGCAGCGGCTTTAGCCACTACACCATAGTCCTTCTAGTGTCTTTATTCTGTGTTACTGGACTGCGTATCTATTTTTTTTGTCAATCTCATGCTGTTTCAATTACAGTAGTCTGTACACTTTGAAATGTCTCCTTTAGTGTTGTTTTTGCTCAGCTTTGGATATTTAGGATCTTTTACTGATCCACAGAAATCTTAGAAATTTTTTTTCTAGTTTAAAAAAAATACCATTTGTATCTTAATAGGAATTGCATAGAATCTTGGTTTAAAATTTATTCTATCTGAAAGGGAGTGAGACAGAGAGAGAGAGTGAGAGAGAGAAACAAAGTTCACCCATATTCTCATTCATTCCCAAAATGCCCACAACATTCAGGGCTGGACCAAGCAGAAGTCAAGTCCAGAATTTGAACCAGATCTCCCACATGAGTAGAAGGAACTCATATAAGTGTGCTATCACCTGCTGCTGCCCAGAGTTCTTGATAGCAGAAGCAAAAATATGATTTGAAATAAGGAACTTCAATATAGGATGCATGCATTTTTTTATTATTTAATAAATATAAATTTCCAAAGTACAGCTTTTGGATTACAGTGGCTTTTTCCCCCCATAATCCCCCTCCCACCGCAACCATCCCATCTCACGCTCCCTCTCTCATCCCATTCACATCATGATTCATTATCAATTATCTTTATATAAGAAGATCAATTTGGTATATTCTAAGTAAATATTTCAACAGTTTACACCTACACAGAAACACAAAGTGTAAAGTACTGTTTGAGTACTAGTTATACAATTAATTCACCTAGTACAACACATTAAGGACAGAGATCCTACATGAGGAGTAAGTGCACAGTGACTCCTGTTGTTCATTCAACAATTGATACTCTTGTTTATGACATCAGTAATCACCCTAGGCTCTTGTCATGAGCTGCCAAGGCTATGGAAGCCTTTGAGTTCACCAACTCTGATCATATTTAGACAAGGCCATGGTCAAAGTGGAAGTTCTCTCCTCCCTTCAGAGAAAGGTACCTCCTTCTTTGATGACCCGTTCTTTCCACTGGGATCTCACTCACAGAGATCTTTCATTTAGGTCTTTTTTTTTTTGCCAGAGTGTTTTGGCTTTCTATGCCTGAAATACTCTCATGGGTTCTTTAGCCATATCCAAATGCCTTAAGGGCTGATTTTGAGGCCAGAGTGCTGTTTAGGACCTCTGCCATACTTTAAGTCTTCTGTATATCTTGCTTCCCATATTGGATCATTTCTCCTTTTTAGTTCTGTCAGTTAGTATTAGCAGACACTAGTCTTGTTTATGTGATCCCTTTGACTCTTAATTCTATCATTATGATCAATTATGAACTGAAACTGATCACTTTGACTAGTGAGATGGCATTGGTACATGCCACCTTGATGGGATTGAATTGGTAAGTCCAATTGAGCATGTGCCAAACTGTCCATCTCCTCCCTTTCTTATTTCCACTCTCTTTTTAACAGGGATCACTTTTCAGCTAAATTTAAATGACTAAGAATAATTATGTGTTAATTAAAGAGTTCAACCAATGGTGTTAAGTAGAACAAAACAAAACATTAAAAGAAATAAAATAGTAAATTTTTCCTCAACTCAGGACAAGGGCTGATCAAGTCATTATTTCTAATAGTGTCCATTTCACTTCAAAAGATTTCCTTTTAAGTGCTCAGTTAATTGTTACCGATCAGGGAGAACATATGATATTTGTCCCTTGGGGACTGGATATTTCACTCAGCATGATCTTTTCCAGAATCCTCCATTTTGTTGCCAATGACCAGATTTCATTTTTTACTGCTGTATAGTATTCTATAGAGTACATATCCCATAATTTCTTTATCCAGTCTACTGTTGATGGGCATTTAGGTTGATTCCAGGTCTTAGCTATTATGAATTGACCAGGATGCAGGCATATTAACCACTATGTCCACTCCAGCTTTCTTTTTTAGTTGTATCTTTTTTTTTTTATCACAGTAATACTGGCCTCATAGAATGAGTATAGAAGAATATCTTCTTTGTTTTTTTTTGAAATAATTTTAGAAGGACTGGTGTTTACTCTTTAAATAATTATTAAAATTCAGCAGGCCGGCGCCGTGGCTCAATAGGCTAATCCTCCACCTTGCGGCGCCGGCACACCGGGTTCTAGTCCCGGTCGGGGCGCCGGATTCTGTCCCGGTTGCCCCTCTTCCAGGCCAGCTCTCTGCTATGGCTAGGGAGTGCAGTGGAGGATGGCCCAGGTGCTTGGGCCCTGCACCCCATGGGAGACCAGGAAAAGCACCTGGATCCTGGCTCCTGCCATCGGATCAGCGCGGTGCGCCGGCTGCAGCGGCGGCCATTGGAGGGTGAACCAATGGCAAAGGAAGACCTTTCTCTCTCTGTCTCTCTCTCTCACTGTCCACTCTGCCTGTCAAAAAAAAAAAAAATTCAGCAGTGAGACCATTTGGCTTTGATTTTTCTTTTGATAGGTGACTTTATTCATATATTTAATCTTACAGCTTGCTCTTGGTCTTTTTAGGTATTGGAATTCTTCACAATCCAGTCTTGGTAAGGTGTGTATGCCCATGAACTTGTACATTTCTTCTGGATTATCACATTGTTACCATATAATTGTTCACAGTAAACTTTATAAATCCTTTGTATTTCTATGGTGTCAGTTGGAAGAAATTTATTTTTATTTCTTATTTTATTATGTAGTCTAATTTAATAGAATAGAACATATAGTTCTGGTTTCTATCCCCCTGCTGCATTGGAAAGCCAAATATAGTTCTTGGTCGCTGATGTCTCTTTCAAATGGAGTGTCTGTGCAAAGTGTGTGTTTGGAAAACACTTTGAGGTGACAAAAAGCCCACTTTCAAAGTTTCAGTCTCCACAAAATGCTAAGTCAAGAAGAAAACAAAAAATAAACCAAAAGAAAAACAAAAAAATAAAAATGAAAGTCTTGCTAAACAGCCTAAAGATTGTTGTGAAACTCCTTATATGTGCATGCCCACTTAAAGTTTCCCAATTGGCTCTTTCATTTGTTGTTTTAATAAATATTGTATTTTACTAAAATACATGCTTTATTCTCTCCATTTATTATATTATAACTCATTTACTTAAAAAACTAAACTTTAAAGTGTGTAAGTTGTCTGATGTAACATTTTACTGATGAATTAATGGCATTTATTCGAGTCAAAGTTGATAGTTAAAGGACAATAATTCAATGCAACCTGATAAAATATTAATGACAATGGAATTTTAATTAAAGGCCAGAGTACAAAACAACTATTTTGGGAAAATGAGTGAGATGTTTACTTTTGTGTGTCAGTTTGACTAGGTTATTTCATCTGTTATTTAATCAAATACCAATTTAGATGTTGCTATGAATGTAATTTGTAGACATAATTCACACTGTGTTTAAATAAAGACAACCAACTGTCTTCAAATAAAGGAACGTTTCCTCAAAAATGTGGGTATGCTTCCTCCAACCAGTTAAAGATCTTAAGAGCAAAACCTAAGTCTTCACAGAAAAGAAGCAATTCTGTCTCAGAAATGCAGCACCAACTCCTATGTGCGTTTCCATCCTGACAGCCTGGTCTGTGGATTTCAGACTTGCATGTTCCCACAATCATGTGAGCTGATTTCTTAACAGGAAAAAAATCTATTCTACCTTTATTTCTTTCTCTCTATGTCTCTCTCTGTCTCTCTCTCTCTCTGTCTCCTTCTCTCTGTCACTCCCCATACCCCGCCATGTGCGTATATGTATATGTGTATGCTTATGTATAAGTATTACTTGGTTTGATTTATCTAGAGAACTCTTACTGAGACCTATCCATACTAAGGTGGTCCCATGACCCTACCACAAGAGAATTTCATAAGATGAATGGCAGAGAAACCTTTAGTACTTTTTATTGCTGTCATGGAATTCTGACCTATTTCAAGTGAGCTCTTCACTCACTCAAACGGATCCTCCAGGACACCTCTGTTTACAATTTACTTAGAACACATCCAATAAAGACACGATGAAAAATCTGGAGTGATGAAACTACTCTCTTACATGCTAAGATTCTCATTTATGGAGATATCAGGCATATAAACGTCATGAAGAGATAGTGGATACATACGGTGAGAATAGGCAATAATGCAGACATGAACAGACAACTCTTAGACTTGTAAATTAACTGAGAAAATAAGAAAAAATCAGAATCTTAATATTAGTCAAATTTAAAATGTATAAGATGAAGAAATTGAATTTAATAACTGTAAGGTAAAAATGTACTAAATAACTATGGAAATATGAAACCAATCAATTTTATAAGGAAAAAATTTAAAAGACATTTATTTAAATTTTCGTCTTCCCAGAGTAGCTTTTGAAATGGCAGAGCTGTAGTGGAGAAATCAGGAAAGTGTTCGAAATATGCATTAATATGCTCTCCAGGTAAATCTTAGCAAAAGGCCTAAAAGAAGTTAAGCCAAATACATGATCCCAGGTAAGTAAGCATTGGCTAAGGTAATTTAGGAGGTTTAAGAGGAACCTTACTCCAAAAATCACAGTAATTATAGAATGGAGTTGGAATGTAAGATGGCACAGGCACGTGCGATATTCTCAGGATTGAGTTAATGTTTAAGAAACATGCAGACAGGTAAATGTGTGTAGGTAGGAAGGTGGCTAGCAAGGAGGAACTGAGGACACAAGTTCCCTCTGCAGCACTGACTTCATTGAAGCCTTGCCCATACCATCCAAACCACCCCTCAGTGCAGTTGAAAACTGCAGCTTCCCTGAAACCACTCAGAACCAAAGCCAGTCAAAAATACCTAACACTGTGAGCTGCATCCCTATGTCCCTTTACTTAATTATAAGGTCCTTTTAATAAATTTACCAGGGCTGACATACCCACTCTCATCACGAATCTGACATCCTGACACTTTCATGTTTGCTAATGCACAGGCAAGGAAATGGGTGGCACTCAGCTCCCGCACCAAATTCCACACCACTTTGATTATTCAGTTAAACCCTAACACCTGCTATGCCCCCTGTTCAAGTAAAGGGTGGTTTTAACCTTGCTGAGTGTAACTCTGTCTATCTCTCTTGATCAGGCCCACAGCTCCTTCTTGAGTGTTGCTTTTGCTTTGCACGCCATTAAATTTTTTTGTATGCTGAACTTTACCTATGTCTCATCCTCAAATTCTTTCTTGCATCAGATACAACCATCTGAACCCAGCTAAGTCAAAATAAACTAACTGGAGATCCAGAGATCATTACGCTCTAAGTGTCATGGGAAGATATGATAAACATTGTGAGTCCAAAATTCAAAAAGGGAAGATAAGATTGCCTGCAAAGTTGGAACATTTCAATAAAAATAAATAAAATATTTATAAATTATATTTTTAGATATTGATGTCACATTTTGTTTACTTTTATAACTTAAAAAAATCAGAGACCTAGAAGCTGTTGTAAGCTGAAAGGATAAATTCAGTTTCAAATTTTAACTTTTGCCTAGCTTATCAACACTTACTTAAATCCATCTTTAAGATTATTTGCTTTTGTGCTTTTCTGATTAATACACAGTAATGGAAATTGTGGCTATTTTCAAACAAATGAAAGTGTCAGAGAAATCTTATTCTTTGAAACTCCTTGCTGATTTTTCTACTGAAGTGTTATCTAGTTTTTGCCACTGACTTACCACAGCATGGCATCTTGTAGCCTGCAGAGGTTAAGCAAGCAGTAATTCTTTACAGACTCATATTTAGGTTTCAGATACACATCAGCGATTTCAAATTCTTCAAGGGAAGGGTTCTTACAATGTTTAAGCAGGCACAGAGAATTGTTTCAGAAAACAATAGATCACTTGGTTTTTATTTTTAAAATTAGACTTCTGGATCCAAATGATGGGTAAAAATGTAATAGTTCAAAAGCTGTGTGGGGGGTAAGGGAAAAGTACACTAGCTGTAAAGGTAGTAGGTACTGCTCCTGCTGAGGAGTCTGTCCCACAGTTTCCCCCCAAAGTTGGTTAATTGGCCGAATCTTGTTACAGAGAGAGGCATCTGTGGCACATTACCTCCACAGGACATTTATAAATTGTGACTATTCACTTGAGCACAGATGAAAAGAACTGAATTGTGGAATTTCATCTAGTAGGTGGTAAATTCCATCTCAGCCTTAGTTCACTGATCTTAAGAGAAACCCTAAGACCCAGGTTCTCAGCTGGTTTTCTACAAGCTTAGAGTAACAGCATTTTGGAGGAGAAATGGATTTGTCTTGCTTGACCATCTTAAAAAAATGAGTAGACAGTGATGCTTTGGCTTTAAAGCCATGAATTGTTTAGATTAGGAATTTTTATTGTTCTAAAACAAACTGAAGATTTATAGAGTTCTAGTTATTAGCATAACTATAGTATTCATATGTAAATATTATTAAGGACAATGTTCTGAGATGGATTATCAAACTCAGTGCTCATAATAGCCTAAATATTGAGACCTTTATATCATTTGTATTTTTAAATGATGAAATGAAGAAACAAAGATTTTTGCCAAAGAGGAAGGTTATAGAAATACTTAGGGCTTGAGCTAAGTGAAGTTAATTCATTTTTCACAGATGATATAATGTTAAACTATGTGTGATGATACAACGAAGAAGAATTATGACATGCTTCTTATTTTTAGGAAGACAAACTAAATTCATCTTTTCATAAGAGTCTTATTGGAAAAAAAACTTGTTCTTCCCAGAAATTTTGCAGTCCTTTGTACTATTTTGTGGGTAGGCTCACTTGAAGATTATTTTTCTAAGTCCCTATGTGTTCCATGCTTTATGACACAACTTGCTACTGCTGGTTGACAAGTGAACAAGGTTAGTTTCATAGGAACGTTTGTCCACTATACACACAGCATATGAAAGGCTTTGTATACCTTTATTTTCTGAATTTTCCGGGCTCTCTGTCCTCTCAAG
Organism: Oryctolagus cuniculus; assembly: GCF_964237555.1. Taxonomy (NCBI): domain Eukaryota; kingdom Metazoa; phylum Chordata; class Mammalia; order Lagomorpha; family Leporidae; genus Oryctolagus; species Oryctolagus cuniculus. Next base: position 38,535,989 of record NC_091433.1, on the reverse strand, counting down.
TGTCCATTGCATCTCAATATGAGTGTGTAGACATTTTGAATTGGGTATTCTAGGTGGACCACAGTCTTCTTGATTGCAAACTGGGGATACTAATAGAACTTCCCTATAAACTTGTGATGATCCCATGAGGCAATGCATGTATTTTCTGAGATCAATGCATGAAACATGCAAGGTGATCTCAAAATATTTGTAGAAAATTGAATTAAATTATTAAAATGGGTCAACAGGTTTTTGCTTCAGCAGTTAAACTGCCACTTGGGATACTCACATCCCTTGTTGAAGGGCCTTAATTCCATTTCTTGCTATACTGCTCCCAATCCAGCTACCTGGTGATGCACACTCTGGGAAGTAGCAGATCATGGTTCAAGTACTTGTGTCCCTGTTACTCAAGTGGGAAGCTGAGAATAAGTTTCATGCTCTGGGGTTCAGCCTGACATGGCCCTGGCTGCTGTGAGCATTTGGTAAGTGAACCAGTAGAAGAAAAATAGATTCAATCTCTCTCTCTCTTTCTCTCTCTCTCCCGCCTCTTTTAAATAAAATAAAAATAAAATTTTTAAAAGATCAAAATCAAAAATTGAAATTATTTCCAAACAAAAGTGCCACCATGTTAGAGACTTCTATAAGCAATAATATAAGCCATTTAGTCCATCCCCAAAGACCTGATGGTCTTTTTATGTAAGTAACTGAAAAAGAAACAAGTGCTCTCCAAAGATTTTTTTTTTGACTATTAAGAAACAAAATGAATTCAGAAGGAGCCAAATCCTTACTGTAAATACCTGATGCTTTCTCATCAAAACTCTTGTAAAATTGTCATTATTCGACAAAAAGAATAAACAAAAACATAATTATGGTGGAGCAGGATCCCTGGTGAAGCTTTTCTGAGCATTTTAACTTTGGCTTTTTCAAAACACTCTCAGAATAATCGATTAATACTGTTCTTTGTACTTCTAGGACATCAACAAACAAAATGCCTTGAGTATCCCCAAAAACTTATAATATGACATCTACTCTTAACCAGTCTAATTTGTTTTGATTGGGCCACCTCCTGGTAGCCATTGTTTTGATTGTGCTTTGTCTCCAGGAGCATACTGGTAAACCCATGTCTCCTGTTACAGTTCTTCAAAGAAATGCTTCAAGTTCTTCATTCCACTTGTTTCAAACTTCTATCAAAAGCCATTCCCTCCTTTGTAGCTTAGCTGGGAACAAAAGTTTTGGCATCTATCTACAAGAAGTCTGCTACATGTAAATTTTCATTCATTCATTCATTCATTCAGAAAGAAATGGACAGACAGGTGAAATCTTCCATCCTCTGGTTCACTTCTCCGTTGCCCATAACAGCCTGGGCTTCTCTAGGCCAAAATCAGGAGCCAGCAACACAATCCATGTTTCCCACATGGGTGGCAAGGGACCCATGGACTTAAATCATCTCCTGCTGCCACCAGGGTGCACATTAGCAGGAAGCTGAAGTTGGGACTGGAGTCACATCACCATCCATGGCACTCTGAGGTGGACTTCAGGTGTCCCCAGTGGTATATAAATGCCATCCCAAATACTGACCCCAGAATGTTTTGTCATATATTACTGCCTTTATTCTTTTCAACACCATTGAGCATCTCAGCAAATATTGTATATCTATGTTAATACAAAATATAAATGCATACAACAGAGAGCCAGGTTCATTTATCCAACCCAAGAACAGAAAAATAGATTAGAACCAGGCTCCAATATTTTTCTCCCAATGTATATTCAAGTATTTTGTATATTTATTATGCCACGCCATTCAGCTTCTAGAGATCATGTGTTTAAAAAAAAAAAAAAAAAAAAAAAAACACCCTTCCCTATACCTCTATAGCTGGGCACTTTTTAAGCTCATAAAAGAACTATATGGTAAATGCAGATAAACACTTACTTGGAAATCATTGCTAAATGCCAAAAGCTCTGTTATTTTCCTGTGGTCTGGTGATTGCTTTCCAATTCTGACATGGCCCAAAACAGATTTAATGACTTGAATCTGTAGTCAAACGTATTTTAAGAAGAAGCCAAATGCTTCTTCACAGAGCACTAACATGCATCTATTTTACATTTCTAGCCTGTGTCAGTAAAAGCCCTATTAAATATAAAGCAGAAAATATAGTGCTTTAATGGCTCATTGGTATTTTTACATTTAAAATATCAGTTAAGATGCATATGGGCATGTATGTATAGGGGAATTTCTAGAAGTTTCTGGAAAAAGGGATTAAAAAAAGCTTGGTGAGAAAACAATTTTAAATAATCTTGTCTTAAAGCATTTTATTGAAATGCAATATGCATACCAAAAAATACACAAAGGGCATAGATAAATGAATTTTTTGTCCTTTGAACATGCTCTTAACCAACACCAAAATTAAGAACAAAACATTACTAGTACTCCAAGAGTCCTCAATATTACCTACTCTTTATTTCTTTGCCCCTTTTTTAAGGAAGAAAAGTATATTGTCATTAACATGGTAAGATTCAATGAAGCAGTATTCTTAAGTAAATACCAAATGCTATGACATCCACACGATTTTTAAATTCTATTTTCCACTAACTTTTCTAAATATTTATTTAGAGCTACAGAGAGAGGGAGAGAAAGAGAAAGAAAGAGAGAGACAGAGAGAGAGAGAGAGAATCTTCCATCTGCTAGTTATTCCCCAAATGGTCATAATAGCCCAGACTGGGCCAGGCTGAAAACAGGATTCAAGAACACGATGCTGGTCTTCCACGTGTGGGACAGGGGCACAAGAGCTGGGCTATCTTTGGCAACCTTCCTGGGTTCATTAGCAGGAACTGAATGAGAAGCAGAGAAGCAGGGACTTGAACGGGCACTCTCTATATAGGATGTCAGTGTCAGGAGCAGCAGTTTAAACTGCTGCATTACAATGCTGATCCTCAGTGCAGAAAAATTTGAAATCCATGAATACATTTTTTGTAATATTCATGCATTTTCCATGAACTTTTTGAAGTACTCTCAGACTTTAAATTTATGCCATGCATCTTTATTTTCTTTTTAGTGTATTCTTTTTTTTTTTTTTTTTTGACAGGCAGAGTTAGCGTGAAAGCGAGAGGCAGAGAGACAGGTCTTCCTTCTGTTGGTTCATCCCCCAAATGGCCGCCACAGCCGGAGCGCTGCGCCGATCCAAAGCCAGCAGCCAGGTGCTTCCTCCGGGTCTCCCATGCAGGTGCAGGGCCCAAGCACTTGGGCCATCCTCCACTGCCTTCCCGGGCCACAGAGAGAGCTGGACTGGAAGAGGAGCAACCGGGACAGAATCCGGTCCCCCAACCGGGACTAGAACCTGGGGTGCTGGCGCTGCAGGCGGAGGATTAGCCTAGTGAGCTGCTGTGCCCACCTACTGTATTCTTTTTTAATCAAGGATATTTTATTTTTGGTACCAGCAGACATATCAACTGAAGATAAAATGAAGAAATACTATCATATGAAGTCATGTTTCAAGTCTATTATTTTAGCATTGATATTCAAACCTAATCAGTATTTTCAAAATTATACCCTATTCTTATATTTTCTTTGTTTGTATATGAATGGAATGGGAGAGGAAGCGGGAGATGGGATGGATGCATGTGGGAGGGAAGTTATGGGTGGGGGGAGCCACTGTAATCCAAAAGCTGTACTTTGGAAATTTATATTTGTTAAATAAAAGTTTAAAAAATTATCTGCAGTTCTGTTATAAGTCAACTTGACAACTAGTTTTATTCACCTGAATATGAAAATTTAATAGTTACAATTTGGGGAATCTTGCCATTAGGATTCTAATTTTCTGATATTTGAACAGCTCTGCTCTAAATAGATGCAAAATGTTCTTTACATACAAATTACAGTGAAATAATAAAGTTACGATCATTCTGGAATGCCAGTGCTGTGGCATAGTAGGTTAAGACTCTGCCTGACGCGCCAGCAACCCATATGGGTACTGGTTCGATTTCTGGCTGCTGTACCTGAGAAAGCAGTGGAAGATGGCCCAAGGGCTTGGGCCCCTGCACCCACATAGGAGACCTGGAAGAAGCTCCTGGCTGCAGGCTTCAGATCAGCTTAGTCTGGGCCGTTGTGGCCATGTGGGGAATGAACCAGTGGATGAAATACCTCTCTCTGTCTCTCTGTCTCTCTGTCTCTTTGTCTCTCTCTCTCTCTCTCTCTCTCTCTCTCTCTATATATATATATATACATAAAACCCTGCCTCTCGAATAAACAAAACAAGTTAGAGCCCAGATAAGTTGCTTCCTTTGACCTATTTGTTTAGTAGCTATGTTCTGGCATGATGTGCTAGGCAATAACATAAGACTTTTGAAAATTTTCAAGATAAAGATTGCATTAAACAGCATTGCTCATTAAGAGGAAAGCTTTGACTGCAGTAATGTCTATAGTGACAATAAAACAAGAAGTTCGAAAATTAATGTATCTATTTTATAGGAAAATCAAATGATGATTCTCAAGTGGGAATGCAGTAAGGTGAGTTGCATATCTCTTCTAGAATTTTAGCAGGTCAGTCAATCCTTAATTAACTTTTCATCCTAACAGAAAAGTCCTTTCTGATGACAGACATCTCAGGAGACTCCATTTTCATTTTGACAGAATGCCAAGTATTCAAATAGACTGTTTATCTGACTCTAATACTTATAGGATTGTATGTGAGATGCAGAATGCATTTTTAACATTAGTATGAGTGTGTTGTCCTCTAAAAATAATTGCTGTCTCTGTAGTCAAGCCTTGTCAATCAAAGTCCACCTAGAACATTAATTATTTCAGTGCATACTTTTTCCTAACTTTGTCCAGGCTTTGTTTTCTTCCTCAGGTGCCACCAAAGGCTAAGGCAGAGATTTAACTAGCATGTCAAACACAACTCAAGCCTCCAGAATCTCAAGTTATTCTACACATCCTTTAGCAGAGTCTCCATGAAGCATTCCTAGTTTGCTATTTATTTTTAAATTATTCCTTTACTGAGTTCCCATAGGTTTAACAGTTATTTTCTAACGAATTTCTGCTGAGGAATGGCACACAGCTCAATAATTAAAAGCAAATAAATTAGAGGTAAATTTGGGCTAGAATCTGCCTTCTGCATCCTAGCCAGATAACTAAAGAACACTAAGTCTGATGTTGCCATTTTCACTGAGAAGTGGTACTTTCCTTGCTAATCTGGGGTTCTCTTCTGCTGGGTGGGCAGTATGAGAAGAATGTACTTCCTGCTCATTTGAGAATAGAAATGAACTTGAGTTTATCTTTGACTCAAGACATGAGTAGTCACCAGGTGAGGGGGAGCCATAAGAGGTATTGTTCAGTTTCTTGGGAAGCAACCTGCTTGAGAAGTTGCAGGCTTTGGCATACCCCTTAGCCTGAAGGGTTCACATACACAGTACAATTACCCTGCAGGATCACCAGGAACTGCAGCATTTTTATAAGATAATGTATTTTATTCTATTAAGATATGTGCATTTTAGATGTACTTGTTATCACAGCACAGCCTTTCCTGATTTGACAGACACTGTTAAGTCACTTAAATTGCTCAGTATCTAGTCTTTAATCTTTACGAAGATGATAAGACTGCCATCACAGGTTTATGGTGATTATTGATGTAAAATTTCTTATTCAAATTACTTAGAAAAATAATTTTCCCATTAAGGCATCAAAAGCCACCACCTTTCTATTCCTATGTATAAAATATATGCAGTTTTATGATGGTGAATCTTATGAATATCAATATTCTATAATATTAATAATGACCTGATCTTTTTGAAGTCTATCTTGCATGATCTACCCCAAAAAAGTAAAACCTCTGCTGTCCTTATAATCTGAAATATTATTCAACCTTATTGGCAATTCCAGTATTTTTAGATAAACAAAAGCTGATGTATCCTACTGGAAATATTGATTGATCTATTCATTGGCTAATTTAACAAGTGTAATTTTAAAAAGTATATATAAGTATGAAACTATGTATGTAACTTCTTAATTTATTATCAAGTTTACTTCTGTTAGTGAACAAATTTTATAATATACTGCCTCAGTTCTCCACATGGTTAATTAAATGTGGCTTCTATCTATTTTCTGGGAAAGTCATAAGAACTTCTATTACCAATAATGCTAGTAAATGAGAAAAAGAGCAAAGGACAAAATCTCTTGCCATTGTAAGAACAAAGTAATTGTAAGAAAGGTTGAATTGGGAGGAAATGCCCAGGTTTAATGCTGAAGCTCCAAGTGTCGTATTGCCAAAGAGCAAGCAGAAAAAAAAAATAGTAAAGACAAAAATGTGAATAAGCATGGCACAAAACATGTGGATTTTTATTTGGGTTCTACATTTTTAAAAAATTCATTTATTTACATGTTCTGGATTTGTAAATAAGGTATTTAGAACAATTTAAGATGTGTGTCAATATTAAAAAAGAATATTTTGTTTCAGATCATAAATATAAATGAGAAGCATAGTATTGTGTGGTAAGGGAGGAAAAAGTAAAAGGGAGGAAAAATGCAAAGTGTAAAATCAATGTTCAGAGAACAGAACCCAATAAGAAAAAATACACAAGAGAAGTGAGGATAGATAGGTAGACTTCATTTATATCAATCAGCTGTCATCACAATAATATTGCATAATAAACTCCCTCAAAATTCAATGTTACACAACAGTATGTATTATTCTGAAACACATATTTGAGTTGCTAGGGAGGCTGTGCTTTTTACGGAACTTATGAAAGGCTGAGGAAGTTTGATTGATCAAACCTGGGTTCAGTTGAAATTTGATCAAAATTGTAGGTGTGGCCCAAATCTGGTTAAATATTGTGGGGAGCAACTTGGACTAGACTGTTACTGGAATTAAGACTTATTCTATGCATCTGCTCTCCCACAATATGGCGCTGGGAGAGGAGGAAATAGCTTCTACACAGCTGCCTCCAGTTCAACCAATAAACAGCAGGACCTGCTCCTGATTGGAGGAGAGCAGCGTACTCGGCGTGTGGGTAGCAGAGTTGGGATTGGTGGAAGAGGACTATAAAGGAGGAGAGAGACAACATGCACCAGGAACATCTATCTGAAGGAACACCTGTGCAGCCCCCGAGAGAGCCGGCCGGCGGTGTGCCGCTCCCCCGCGGAAGTGGGGAAAGTGGCAGGGGGAACCGCCCTTCCACGGAGGTGGAAGGGACGGTAGCCAACCCGGGAAGAACCAGCAGCAAACCCGGGGAGGGCCGAGCAGACGAAAGAACAGCGCAGGGTCCTGTGTCGTTCCTCCGCGAAGAGGGGGAGTGACAAATATTAATCATGCTAGATCAGAGACTATTGACGTAATAATGTGTCTGTATGTATATGTTGGCGTGTGTGGGGCAGTGTACGTATTGCAAGCCCTGAGAAGAGTGAATTGAATCACAAATCACCCCTTACTAAGTTCAAAGATCAAATTGGCACAAGTAACTTTTTCCAATGTTCCATTAGTTGTCAAAGGAAAATCATATGGCCAAGTCTATAAAAATGTTAGGGTAGTGTGGTGGAATGAGAAGGCCATGCCAAGATGGCTGCTGGCAACAGAAACTGCTTGGCTTCAGAAACCACATGACAATGGAGCCTGCCTGGCAACAAGCTGAGATTGGTTAGGGCATATACTGCCCTTGACCGGATTGGCTGTCTTGGCTATATAAGCTGCTGTACCAACTGAAATAAATGAGTCTGCAGGCTGCTTGCCTCTGGCTTGCTTTCATCCCGCTTGTGGGGTCTGTGTGATGACTCCGCACCTCTTGCCCCCACCACACTCCTTCTCTCAGAACGAATCCACCTCAACAGGGTAGTGCTCTCCTTTAATGTAAGTTAGAGTCATGTGCATTTTTGTGGAACAGTAAGCATGTTATCAAAAAGTACAGGGGCCAGCACTCTGGCTTAGTGGGTAAAGCCGCCACCTGCAGTGCCAGCATCCCACATGGGAACTGGTTCAAGTCCCAGCTGCTCCTCTTCTGATTCAGCTCTCTGCTATGGCAGGGTAAAGCAGTAGAAGATGGCCCAAGGCCTTGGGCCCCTGTAACTCTGTGGGAGACTTGGAAGAAGCTCCTGTCTTCTGGCTTCAGATCAGCTCAGCTCTGGCTGTTGCAGCCCTTGGGGAGTGAACTGGCAGATGGAAGGCCTCTTTCTCTCTCCTGCTCTGCCTCTCTATAACTCTGATTTCCAAATAAATAAATCTTTTTTATAAAGGACATTCATTGTCTAGGAATAGAATTACTTCCAGACTCATGGTAGATTACACAATACTGCAATTAATTACTTGTTACATATTTCATGATTGAAATTTGACTGCTGACAGCTTTTAAGCCACCATAACCTTTTTTTTTTTTTTTTTTTTTGACAGGCAGAGTGGACAGTGAGAGAGAGACAGAGAGAAAGGTCTTCCTTTTGCCGTTGGTTCACCATCCAAAGGCCACCGCGGCCAGCACACCGCACTGATCTGATGGCAGGAGCCAGGTACTTATCCTGGTCTCCCATGGGGTGCAGGGCCCAAGCACTTGGGCCATCCTCCACTGCACTCCCTGGCCATAGCAGAGAGCTGGCCTGGAAGAGGGGCAACCAGGACACAATCTGGCACCCCGACCGGGACTAGAACCTGGTGTGCCAGCACTGCAAGGAGGAGGATTAGCCTAGTGAGCCAAGGCGCTGGCCACTATAACCTCTTGATTTTCCCTTCTGCCCTATATCTTAACACGTTTATTAGAACACCAAATATTACATCATTTGCTGTCAGCTGAAAGTTAAAAAATTCACCCCAATCTCTCCCTAACCAACATAAAAAACTTGAAGCTAGTTTCCAGTGGTTGAGAGTCAGTTGCTATCTCAAACCACTTTTAAATCAATGTGGGAAACATGCCTAATTCTCTTCAGAAAGCCTAATTACAGTATTGTAATACTTAGCATTCAAAATATATTCTAGATAAAGGTTTCCGGTCTCCTTTGAAGTCTATCGGGTGGTTTCTCAAAATATATTCTAAGAACTATATGGGAAATTGAGTTGCTTTTTTTGTTTTTTGGTTTTTTTTGTTTGTTTGTTTGTTTTGTTTGTTTGTTTTTTTTTTTTTTTTTTTTTGAGCCTCATCTAAAATCCAATGAGTCTGAGCTCTGGATTGCAAATAAACTCCATCAATAATTTTCACCAAATAAAGTTAGATAAATATTGCTTGAATACTTTTTATGTTAAATCTTATCTTTTACCTCCTAGTTTAGTCTCTTGTCTTATCAGAAAAGAACTATAAGGAAATTTCAATTATTTATGACAATTATTGTATTTTTCAGTATGATATGCATAATAATCGTTACTTATACAGATCTCATCAATATTGGTTAAAATCATCTATTTAGTAGCATTTATAATAACAATACTTAAAACACATAACCATATTTGCAGAGTATGTTTTCCCCAATAGAGCTTCATCTCTGTGACTGGAGAGACCATGTTGTCTTATTCACCACAGCAATTCAATATGTTCTAATTGGAAGTAATATCAGAGAGAAAAAAAGGAGCAAAGAATGCAACAGCACAAGAGAGAAAAAAAGAAGAGAAGAGACTGAGGGAATAAAGGAGGGAGTCATGGCTGGAAGGATAACAAAAATAGAAAGAAAAAGAACAGCAAGAAACAAAAAGAAGTACATATTGGATGATCTTGGAGTTCACCTGTATTTAAAAATATCTTGAAGCCTTAAGAGTGGCTGATGTTTTGGCATAATAATTTTGACAACTAGTGTTGTTTGTGTCTCTTGACCTTTACTTCCCACCCATTTTGACCCATTCAGAATAGAGCATTTTCAGCATCCTTGTGTTGATAAATCACAGAAATCTCCAAATTGCAGTGTTTAGGTCACATCCTATGGTGGCCAACCCACAACACTTAAACTAAAATAGCTACCAAGTCAGGCCATGTTACCCTCATTTAGTTCTCTGCATTGCAGTCATGACTCTCTCATGTATTCTTGCCTATGTATTTGGTTACTCTTCATTTCCACAACCCATCTCCATTACTGTAGGATTTATGAGAAAGTATGGGCTATGAGTGACTAATTTGTTTCTCTATCTTCAGCACCAGAAACAATTCCTGAAACATGCTAAGCTCTTAATCTATGTTACATTTAAATGAATAAATGAACAAATAAAAGTAAAATCAGATTATTTTTGATTTATTATTTTAGAGTAGATTCTTCAACTCATGCCAAAGAATAGAAGTGTTAGAGAAATTTATATTGGCTAAAATATTTAAACAAGACAAGCTTATTTTGGAGTTCCAAATAGTCTTAAGAAATTAAGGAACCTCAAACTTCAAATTAATTTTGAAATCAATATTGATGAAAAGAATGCAGTATGCACTAAGTTTTCTTAACCCATAATAAAATAAAATTCAACCAGTTGAAAAGAGGAGAGAACTACCAAGGGGGTTGTGTTCTGATGGTACACTCATTTTTTTTTTTTTTTTTTGGACAGGCAGAGTTAGAGAGAGAGACAGAGAGACAGAGAGAAAGGTCTTCCTTTTTCCATTGGTTCACCCCCCAAATGGCCGCTACAGCTGGCATGCTGCGGCCGGCACACTGTGCCGATCTGAAGGCAGGAGCCAGGTGCTTCCTCCCGGTCTCCCATATGGGTGAAGGGCCCAAGTACTTGGGCCATCCTCCACTGCCTCCCTGGGCCACAGCAGAGAGCTGGACTGTAAGAGGAGCAACTGGGACAGAATCCGGCGCCCCAACCGGGACTAGAACCTGGGGTGCCGGCGCTACAGGCGGAGGATTAGCCAAGTGAGCTGCAGCGCCAGTCCCTGATGGTACATTCTCAGGATCCTTATGCACACAGTTGACTCTTTTTTTTTTTTACTTTTATTTAATGAATATAAATTTCCAAAGCACAGCTTATGGATTACAATGGCTTCCACCCCATAACGTCCCTCCCACCCGCAACCCTCCCCTTTCCCACTCCCTCTCCCCTTCCATTCACATCAAGATTCATTTTTGATTCTCTTTATATACAGAAGATCAGTTTAGCATACATTAAGTAAAGATTCCAACAGTTTGCTCCCACACAGAAACATAAAGTGAAAAATAATAGATGATTTTTTAAATGATGATGAAATCAGAGCAGACCTATTGTCATGTTTAATCCCAGTGAGAGTCAAGTTGGGAATTGATAATTTCTTCTTTTTTTTTTTTTTTTTTTTTTTTTTTTTTTTTTTTACAGAAGATCAGTTTAGTATACATTAAGTAAAAATTTCAACAGTTTGCACCCCCCATAGAAACACAAAGCGAAATATACTGTTTGAGTACTCATTATAGCATTAAGTCTCAATGTACAGCACATTAAGGACAGAGATCCTACATGAGGAGTAAGTGCACAGTGACTCCTGTTGTTGACTTTACAAATTGACACTCCTGTTTATGGCATCAGTAATCTCCCTATGCTCCAGTCATGAGTTTCCAAGGCTATGGAAGTCTTTTGAGTTCTCCGACTCTTATCTTATTTAGACAAGGTCATAGTCAAAGTGGAGGTTCTCTCCTCCCTTCAGAGAAAGGTACCTCCTTCTTTGAAGACCACACAGTTGACTCTTGAGGACAAGCATTGACATCAGAGACTACCCAATCTTAGCCCAAAAGAACACCCTTTGTCAGTACTACCAATAGGTGAAATGAAGTAGAGATAGCCTCTACAGACCATCTTATCTCCCTTCAAATGAGCACTATATGTATATTCCCAGGCATCCACAGTAGCCAACAGCACATCTTTTGCAAGGTTATTGATTACATTTACCCCTAGCAGTGACACTTACTCATGATCCAAAAAGCTGTGTAAGCCCATCTGAAAATTTCATTTCAACTTACCCTGTTTAAATGGCAGAAAATATATGTATTTTGAGATACTGAAGTTGGACCTTGGACAGCTAATATGAGATATAGGTAGGGGTTATGTCATGAATCAAGCCTGAATGAAATCACTTTAAAATCTTGCAAAAAGCTTAAAACATCATCTCTTCCCATAATGCCAGCATGCAAATTAAGAGGGATAACATAGAAATAAGTCAGATCCATTATATGAATAAGTTTTATATTCTTATTTTCATATGGTTAGCATTAGAGTACACATAAGCCCCATGAAATCAGATCTTTAGTTTTAGCTTTCTTTGCAAAAATAACAGAGTAAAAGCATATAAATTTTTCAAATGGTAATGATTCCATTGAAATTCAGCGCAACAAACATTACCTATGGGATGAATGTATAACTTGTGGAATCAATGAGGGAACTGGGAAAGGAAATGTAGACGTAAAAAATTTAAAAACAAACAACAAACAAGGCCATAGGAAAATTCAGGACAGAACAAACAGGTCGAATGTTTACTGATATAAACATTATTAAACATACCATAAAGGTGATTTTGCTAACAGCAGTATCATATATGCCAGTATTCATTATAGTTAATGTTTTTAATCTTTAAATATCATGAAATTGCTCGGGTTAGTTTGAAAACAGCTGTGTGGCAATAGGGAATGTTTTATTTAGAACTTGTTTATCCGATAGTATTAATTATGCTGTCATTTAACATCATATTTTTATATCAGGGATGATACAGCAAAGTTTTTAAAAAGGAATAAATATCAGGGAAATTCACCCAGATAAATATTGGTAAAGCCACTGAGTATCCTACTTCTGCCCTATACTTGAAAAAAATGTTGATGACTCTTGAACTGAAAAATAATTTTGACCTCTAGGTCACACACAGAATTAGGCTGGGCTTCCGATATGCAGGTAACAAAAACATTTTGGAAGAAAAGGATAAAAGGGTTAAGTCCATTTTTGTAGCAACTATAACAATTTTTCACATACTCACTTTAGAAACGGAATTAAACCTAGTTGATTGCACTGGGGTCTAGATGTATCGTCATAATCTTTCCTGGGACACAAAAGATACACTGAATTATTTTAAGGAAACACTACACTCATCACTTAGAATTATTGATAACTATCTCTCTGATAAAAACTGATTCATAGAAAATTCAAATGTAAGAAATACATGATAATATTGAGCAATTTTGTTTGAATTACTCAGGAAACAGAATCAGCAATTTTTCAATTACTTTTTTACTGCCTTATTCCAATAACAAGTCTTGGAAATATCAGAACACAAATTATCACATTTCTTAAAATACCTAAGAAATCAATTTGTATACAGTGGAACTTTATAAAAGGGAAAGCATGATTAGAAAATGATTTCCATGGTTATATGGAATTTCTAGGTTAGTGAGTAAGCAGACATTTAAAATAAAAGCCCTGAAAATAGAAAACAGAGCCCTGTATCAATCCAGTCTATTATGCATGCGTTGAAATGATAAAGGACATAGTTTTTAAAACTGAAATAAAGGAAATTAAGGCATGACCATATAACAGACTGTCCTCTGCACTATGCTAAGAGTTTACACAAGTTATTTAGTTATAAGTAAATCACATAAAAGTCTTTACAGTTACCAAATGTATTTATGACAAGCTGCATAAAAAGCATTTCACTGATATTATTCCTTCAGTCATTTTCAAGTAACTTTGTTTGTTTGTAGAGTATGTAACGTTTCAACTTAAAATATGGAACTCTCATTGGGCCAGAGCTGTGGCTTGGGGATTGAGCTGCTGCCTGGGATGCCAGTGTCTTGTATGGGAGCCACTTGAGCCCTGGCTACTCCACTTCTGGTCCAGTTCCTGCTAATGCATCTGGGAAAGCAGCAGAAGAGGGCCCAATTTTTTGGCCCCTGCCACCTATATGGGAGATCTTGAAGAAGCTCCTGGTTCCTAGCCTTTTGGGGAATAAACTTGCAGATTAAAGATTCTCTGTCTCTAACTGTGCCTTAAAATTATATATATATATATATATATATATATATATATATATGCAGACTTCTAATAAGAAACAGGTTTATATGCTTGCATCCCACATTGGAGTACATGGTTTCAGATCCCACTCAGACTCTGGGAGACAGCACTCACAGCTCAAGTAATCCTCCTTCATGAGAGACTTGGATGGCATTCCTGGATTCCATTATAATCTGCAGCTGGTGGCGGTTGTAGGCTTTTAAGAAGAAAAAGCAAATGAGATTCTTTCTCTCTTTCTCTCTCTCTCCTTTTCTATCCCTCCCTCCCTCACTCTCAATTTTTTAAATTAAATATATGTTTCTATACTTTTTTCCATTACTATATATATATATATATATATAGTATATATGAATGGGTAGATCTTTCTTGAATGCACAACACCCAGAATGCACAGGCTAGGTAAGCTGCTCCCCATGAACCATAATGATTTAACAGGATCTACATATGTTCATATAAGTACATTACATTTCAAAGGCTTTTCCTATAGTATAACTTGGCTATTTAAAACTGTAATAGCTATTACGAGTGCTCTAATGGTGAGTTATTTTTGAAAAGGAATGACTGGAATTAATATTGTGTCTTCAGGACTTAGAATAGTACCTCTTGCAGATCACAACAGAAATAATAAAAGACTCTTAGAAATGTCTTGTTAGTTCTTTAACTTCCCAGCAACTTTACATTGACAGAGTCAAAACTAAACAAGCCGCATTTTGATTTTCAGATAAAATAAGATTCTTATTGGTTTTACATTTGCCTGGGTAGCACATAAATTGATTGTCAGCTACACCACAGTGTATTTTAATTATGTATTTTAAATTATAAAATTATGAAAATAAAATTTAAAGATTCTATAGTATTTATGTGAATGTAATTAAATAAAATAACTATCCAGTGCTTAAATAATTCTGTTTTATATTGTGTGAAACACCTCAGTATTTCCATAGCAAAACATTTTGTGTTTTCATTCAAAAACTCAATGATTTTCAAAAACTTTAAGAGATACATTTTAATTTTTGATGATATTTGATTTACCTTAATAACAGAGTCAGAATGCAGCAGAATGGATTAAATAGATTGTCAGGAAAACCTGGTGGACATAGGGACTATTAAGACATTCTGTAGCTTGTCTACATAGAATACATGGATTCTGAATTTAAGGTATATTCAGAATGACACTTAAAATTAATTGTTTTGTTAATCCATTATTATAATAGCTACCCATCGTTCTTGAGTTCTTCATTTGCAGAGTAAATTTGTAATTGCAAAGAAAAATTTTTTCCATATAACATGTTCTTAAATTCCAATAATAGCTCACCAACTACCTGATAAAAATGAACAAAACATTTGGGTGCATAGTCACTACATAAAACATGACATACAAATGTTGAATATGTACATTAGCTTTTAGGGAAATGAAATACTATAAGAAACCTTTTAAAAAATAGTATTTAAAAAACCCACTAAAGGGTCCAGTGCTTTGGCACAGTGGGCTTCCTGGGGTGCTGGCATCCCATATGGGTACAGGTTCCTGTCCCAGCAGTTCCTCTTGCTATCCAGCTCTCTTTTATGGATTGGGAAAGCAGTGGAAGATGGCCCAAATACTTGGCCCTTACATGCATGTGGGATACCTAGAAGAAGCTCCTGGCTCCTGGCTTTGGCTTAGCCCATCAGTGGCTACTGAGGCCACTTGGGGAGTGACACAGCAGATGGAAGACCTTTCTCTCTGTCTCTCCCTCTCTCTGTCTGTAACTCTGCCTCTCAAATAAATAACCAAAATCTTTGAAAAAAGAAAACACCCACTACAATACACATTGACAAGGATGCAAAACAATGAGAACTGTCATAAATTGCTGCTGTGAATTGAAAATGTCAACCATTTTTGAAAAATAATGTTTCCATTTCTAATAAAGTTAAAAATATACTTGCTATCAGAAATACCATTTCTCAGTATTTTTATGTTCATGTAATATATAAGTGTTGATAGAACCTTTTCTCTCAATAGTGAAAATTAGAAACAACTGAAATTTCCATCAAGAGATGAATAGATTTTAAAAACCGTGGGATATCCTTACAATGGAATACTATTCTAATAATAATGACTTCAAATTATACTAGAGAAAGTAGCTATGTCTCAGTAAAAGAGCATATTTGTCCCATAGAAAAGTCACACTTAAACTCTAATTTTTCAGATTATATATAGTTTGAGGCTATGTAGTGATTGTCTGGGAAGAAAATTGTGATAATGAAATTATCTTATACTTTAATTACAATGGTGGTTCCATTGGTATTTTTATTTGTTAAAAACTCAGCAAAATGTGTGCTTACAATGCATACTTTTATTTAAACCATAGCTCAAGAAAGCTGGTTAGAATAATTCCAGTCTTTGGAAAAGTAATAACTGTCATTACAATAAGGTAATTTGCTAAATAATATAATCAAATATATACATTTAGTTATTACAGTTTTTTTTTTTTTAAGATTTATCAATTTTGGGGCCAGCGTTGTAGTGCAGCAAGTTAAAGCGCTGGCCTGATGCACCGGCATCCCATATGGGCGCCAGTTCTAGTTCCGGCTGCTCCTATTCCGATCCAGCTCTCTGCTATGGCCTGGGAAAGCAGTATAAGATGCCCCACGTCCTTGGGCCCCTGCACCTGCATGGGAGACCCAGAAGAAGCCCCTGACTTCAGACCGTCGCAGCTCTGGCCGTTGCGGCCATCTGGGGAGTAAACCATCTGATGCAAGACCTCTCTCTGTCTCTACCTCTCTCTGTAACTCTTTCAGATAAATAAAATAAATCTTTAAAAAAAGATTTATCATTTTTTTGTGAAAGTTAGAATTAGAGAGAGAGGGGGAGACACAGAGAGAGATCTTCCATCTCCTGGTTCACTCCCCAGAGAGTCATAAAAGATAGTGAGGTCAGGAGCCAGGAGCTTCTTCCAGGTCTCACATGTGAGTAGCAAGACACAAACACTTGGCCATCTTCTGCAGCTTTTCCCAGGCACATTAGCAGGGAGCTGAATCAGAAGAGGAGCAGTGGAGCTGGAACTGGGTCCATTTGGGATGCTGTCATTGCAGGTAGCAGCTCTACCCTATGCCACAGCACTGGCTCCTAGTGAAAATGTTGTCAAAAATGATAACAATGTTAACATTTTTGAAAACTTACCACGAGAAGTATAACAATATTTTGTAATGCACAGTATATAAAACATTTTAAATGCATCAGCACTTTGAAAAATACCAGGTAATGGACTTGTGCAATGCAAAATTTAAAACTGAAGGATAGCGAAGTTATTAATCAGCTCATGTTCACAAAGTTATTCAGTGATGCATCAGGATATAAGATCCATGTCAGGCCAGCGCCGCAGCTCACTAGGCTAATGCTCTGCCTTGCGGCACCAGCACACCGGGTTCTAGTCCTGGTCGGGGTGCCGGATTCTGTCCCGGTTGCCCCTCTTCCAGGCCAGCCCTCTGCTGTGGCCAGGAAGTGCAGTGGAGGATGGCCCAGGTCCTTGGGCCCTGCACCCCATGGGAGACCAGGATAAGTACCTGGCTCCTGCCATCGGATCAGCGCAGTGCGCTGGCCACAGTGTCCCAGCCACGGCGGCCATTGGAGGGTGAACCAACGGCAAACAGAAGACCTTTCTCTCTGTCTCTCTCTCTCACTGTCCACTCTGCCTGTCAAAAAAAAAAAAAAAAAAAAAAGAGAGAGAGAGAGATTAACATTGGACCTCTACTGTGACAATTCCTAATCTTGTGTTTTAAGTGCAAACTAGCATTTATTAGCTAACATTAGCATGAAGTAGTGCAGCCATGAGTATGCATTTGTTTGATTCAATTTGTTTTGACTTTACCAGTTTTGAATTGGAACTGCACCATTTTGTAGATGAAGGCAACTAAGTATATTGATGCACTTTTAAGCTTTCAAAACAGTGTTTAAAAAATTGCATTGATTTTATTTTCTTAAAACTCAGTTAAAAAAAGATGAAAATGTTTTTTCAAAAGTGGCATCTCAATGTGTTCCTGATTTTGTATATGGACTTGAGTTTTCTAACCAATAAAAAGTTGCTATCAAATATGATAAAAAATACATAAAATAAAGGCAGAGAGGATGCCTTTAAAAGCAAAACTAAATCTACTTTAAAATATATAAGATTGAGTCTTCTAATTAGCAGAAACCCAAATGTCACACCCTCATTAGGAAGTACTTCAGGAAGCACCTCCGTCCCTGTTTTGAAGTCTTTCATCCATCTCTTTCCGTTTTCTCCATTCGCAGCTTGAAAGGCTCCAGTCACCAGATTTTCTTTTCTAAGAGATATTCAGCTCTCAACTGGTGAAAAACTACTGTCAGAGAGGTAGAAGTCCCAAACTAAGTAAAGTCAAAGGTTATTTCTTCAGCCCTAAAATATGTAGATTATTCAAAAACAATGATTTAAAGCGCTTTAAAAAAATTCAAGACTGTAATTAGTTCTTACAGGCTTAAAACCCTTTAACCTTGGTTGACCAGCACATGAGTTTAGAAGTGCTATAAATTGAGCTAATAATAATAATAATAAACCTGTATGAAAGTTTTTGGACAGAATAATAAAATGTTAACCAATTACTAGCTTATCATACTAGTGAGCAGTGTAAGCATAGGCACATCAGTAAATTTTAACCTTCCATATAGTTTTCAGATTTGGAAAAGGTAGGTGTTCTATTCCCAAACTTCATGCAATTATCAGTCATTGGCCAAAAATAAAAAATACTGTGTAAACTGTAATGACTCAAATCTCTTGTAGGCTCTCTGAGTGAACTTTAGAAATACGTGAATCAGGGCCAGCGCTGTGGAGCAGCTGGTTAAAGCCCTGGCCTAAGGCACTGGCATCTCATATGGGCGCCGGTTCTAGTCCCAGTTGCTCCTCTTCCAGTCCAACACTCTGCTGTTGTCTGGGAAAGCAGTAGAAGATGGCCCAAGTCCTCGGGCCCCTACACCTGCGTGGGAGACCCAGAAGAAGCTCCTGGTTCCTGGCTTTGGATCTGTGCAGTTCCGGCCATTGTGGCCATCTGGGGAGTGAACCAGCAGATGGAGGACCTCTCTCTCGGTCTCTGCCTCTCTGTAACTCTTTTTTTTTTTTCTTTTATTTATTTTTATTTTTTTAACTTTTATTTAATGAATATAAATTTCCAAAGCACAGCTTATGGATTACAATGGCTTCCCCCCAATAACGTCCCTCCCACCCACAACCCTCCCCTTTCCCACTCCCGCTCCCCTTCCGTTCACATCAAGATTCATTTTCAATTCTCTTTATATACAGAAAATCAGTTTAGCATACATTAAGTAAAGATTTCAACAGTTTGCTCCCACATAGAAACATAAAGTGAAAAACACTGTTTGAGTATTAGTTATAGCATTAAATCTCAATGTACAGCACACTAAGGACAGAGATCCTACATGAGGAGTAAGTGCACAGTGACTCCTGTTGTTGACTTAACAAATTGACACTCTTGTTTATGGCATCAGTAATCACCCTAGGCTCTTGTCCTGAGCTGCCAAGCTATGGAAGCCCCCTGAGTTCACCGACTCTGATCATATTTAGACAAGGCCATGGTCAAAGTGGAAGTTCTCTCCTCCCTTCAGAGAAAGGTACCTCCTTCTTTGATGACCTGTTCTTTCCACTGGGATCTCACTCACAGAGATGTTTCATTTAGGTTTTTTTTGTTTTGTTTTGTTTTGTTTTTTTCCCCAGAGTGTCTTGGCTTTCCATGCCTGAAATACTCTCATGGGCTTTTCAGCCGGATCCGCATGCCATAAGGGCTGATTCTGAGGTCAGAGAGCTGTTTAGGACATCTGCCATTCTGATTTTGAAACCAATGCTGCAACCACAGTGGAACATTACCTGTAAATTTAAATTATTTTGAGCATTATTTTTAATATATACTGTAAAAATGTAAAATTTGCAGTTATTTTCATTTTTCTGATGGCTTAAATTGATTCATTGTATCTTTTTGTTTACTTGAATTTGGTATTTGTGTATGTTTTATTCATTATGTGCTATCACTGGGCCTATATTAGTTTTATATGTTGGTTGCAATATTTTTCCCACTAGAATTTGTTTCTACAATCTGTTCAAACAAAATAAAACCTTGGATTTAATTGATTATCCCCATTAAAATTCCAATAGTTACTGACAGAATAGAAACTATTAACAGACAAATGGAAAACAATTCTAACCGGTTTTATTCTTTTGTGCATTTTCAACTAAACACTTGACATCTTTAAAGCAAAGTTGAGACCTAAGTTTAAGAAAGAAAATTAAATGTAGTGAATGATACTTGGAAATTAATTGAAAATAATAATCATTAGAATTTTGTTAAGTTGGGATTGGCATTGAGGGGTAGTAGGTTAAGCTGCTGCCAAGCTGCCTCCTACAATGCCAGCTTCCCATATGGGCCCCAGTGGAAGGAAGTGGCCACCCAAGAAGGAGGTGCTTTTCTCTGAAGGGAGGGGAGAACTTCCACTTTGCTTATGGTCTTGTCGAGCTAGTGGATCCAAAAGGTTTCCATAGCCAAGGCAACTCATATCAAGAGACTTGGGTGATCACAGATAAATATTTGATGAGTTAATTTTATCAATTTTATTGACACCACTTACAAATAAAGTTATATATATTTAAGGTGTACAACTTGATGCTTTAAGATCCATATATGTTGTGAATAATCAATGCATTTTAACTGTTAGAGCTAATTAACATATTTATGACACCTGTACAGTTACTATTTATATGTGAAGAACTGATGTAAGAGCTATCCTCTTAGTAAATTGTAAGTATACAATACAGTATTTCTGACTATATTCCTCATTTCATATATTAGATCTCCAGAAACGTTCTTGTCTTTTATAGTTGAAACTTTATACCCTCTGAACAATATGAACATATTTTTTCTTGCTCCCAGACCCTTCTACACATTTGGCTGGTTTAGATTCCATATATTGTCAGATTACACAATATTTACGTTTTAAGTCTGACTTATTTCACATGGTATAATACATTCCAGCTCCATGAATTTTGCTACAAATGGCAGATTTCCTTTCTTTTTAAAGGTTAATAATATTCCTTTTTGTCTATACATTTTTATAAATATATATTTCTTTATCTATTCATCTTTCAAGGAACAATTTAAATTGTTTCCATATCTTGACTATTGTGGATAATGCTGAAATGAACCTGGGCCTGCTGATACATTTTTATGATCCTTTTTTTCAGTTCCTTTGGATAAATATCAAGAAGTGAACACTGTGAGGCTAAGAACACTCAGAAAAGTCTCCATTCGCTCAGGCAGCTTTCCTGGGTCTTAGGAAACTCACTCCTTAGGGGTATTAGGATTCTGTTGCACATTGATGCTGATGCATAAGTAACAAATCTGTTTCAGGTAAGCTGATGTGTGTGATGAGGGCAGTTCTGGCTCACTGAATTCAGGCAAGTTGAAACTAGTGTTTGATGAAACTGATTTTTGGATTGCTCGATCCTATGGTAGTTTTATTTTTAGTTTTTGAAGAAGATTCATATTTTTATCATGACTGTAATAATGACTGGTAATAGCATTCCTAACGTGTGAAAAAATTATACCTCCTGTGTTTTCATTTACATTTTTCTGATAAGTAAAGATGTCAGACACATTTTAAAATTCCCATTGTCTATGAATTTCTCCTTTGGAGAATATGTATTTAGGTTCTTGCCCGATTTTTAATGAGATTTTTGGTTTTGGGCTATATGATGCCCTTATATATTTTGGATATCAACCCCTTCTAAAATATATGATTTGCAA
Source organism: Oryctolagus cuniculus (assembly GCF_964237555.1). Lineage (NCBI taxonomy): Eukaryota > Metazoa > Chordata > Mammalia > Lagomorpha > Leporidae > Oryctolagus > Oryctolagus cuniculus. The sequence goes on along the minus strand of NC_091433.1, from coordinate 38,514,300 downwards.
ATACTCCTTTCCTACTATGCAGGTTGACCTTTTATTTTGGTCTTTCCTTTGCAGTTGACAAGCCTCTTAATTTGATGTAACCTTCCACTTGTCTATTGTTCCTTTTGATTCCTGTGCTTTTCATACCATAGCCAAAAAAATATTGCCAAAGCGAATATCAACATTTTTGTCCATTTTTTCCTCTATTGTCTGTATTTTAATTTCCACATGTTTTGAATATTGCTTAACCTCCAGACAGGTTTAAATGTTTGTCAAATCCTTGCTGGGTAACAACAGAGGAAAGCTAGACTGATCTATTTAAAGAAATTTAACTTTTGACATCATAAACATTTAATGTGTTTACCTGCATGTAGCACTTACTTGTTGCTTACAGAAAAAGAAACTAATTGCTGTTAAATGAAAATCCATACTTTCTTTTTAAAAGATTCATCTGTCTATTTGAAAGGCAGAGTTACAGAGAGGCAGAGGCAGAGAAAGAGGACTTCATCTGCTGGTTCATTCCCCAAATGGCCGCAACAGCCGGTGCTGGGCCAATCTGAAGCCGGGGGCCTGGAGCTTCTTCCAGGTCCCTAGTGCAGGTTCAGGGACCCAAGTACCTGGGCCATTTTCTATTGATTTCCTAGGCTATAGCATAGAGCTGGATTGGAAGTGGAGCAGCTAAGTCTTGAACCAGTGCACATATGGGATGCAAGTACTACAGGTGGTGCTTTACCTACTACAACACAGCACTAGCCCCTGAAAACCCATCCTAATTGGTTTTATCATTCGTGTGAATTTTCCATAAAATATTTCCTGACATGACAATGTTATTTTGTTTACTTGCTGAATCTTTTATTTGTAGATCTAGCATTATGTGTGACTTATGTAGAATTCCAAACGCTTACTATTGCATATGAACAAATAGGAAACTTGTAAAGATAATGGGCGTAAGCTTGGAAAAACACTTTATAATTTGTGTTACCTTTCACATTAATCCATATATTCAACTTATCAACCATGGTACTGTGTCTCTGAATGTAAAATTATTTCACATAATTTCACATAAAGGCTTTATTAGAGAACTTACAAACTTGTGCTTAGATAAAAATGCAATCATAGGGGCTGAGGCTGTGGTGCAGTGGGTTAAGCCACGGCCTGCAGTGTCTGCATCTTATAATTAGCTCCACGTCTGATCTAGCTTCCTGCTAATATGCCTGGGAAAACAGTGGAAGAGGGCCCAAGTGACTGGGCCTCTGCACCCATGTGGGAAACTCAGAAGAAGCTCATGGCTCCTGGCTTCAGCCTGGCACAGTCCTGCTGTTGTGACCATTTGAGGAATAAACCAGCAGATGGAAGATTCTCTCTCTCTCTCCCCACCCATGTGTGTGCGCGTGTGTGTGTGTGTGTGTGTCTCATTCTCTCTGTAACTCTTTCAAATAAATAAGTAAATCTTTAAAAATGCAATTGTAAATTTGTGTGTGTGTTATTCTTTAAAGTAAAACATTAAAAAGTATAGCATGAATTAACTCAGGAACAGTGATAAATTAAAGAATTGAAAATATGTAAAATTTCAATGTACTTTTTATTGTGATAAATGTTCAAAATAAAGAATATTCATCCTAAAAAAGTAGAGCAACAAGACATAAACCCAGATGCATTCTGATTCATGGTGTTAGTGATGCAGAAGTAACAGTTAATATGGAAATGTTTGCAGGTAAGTCAAACGACACCAATTATAAAAAGTAATATAAAGTAATTTTCTATTCAATGATCGGTTTATGATTCAGCTTTTCAAGCATACATTCTTTTTTAAGGAATGCAGCTTTTGAGCTCTGCCTACAAAATTATGAAGCTATAAAATTTTAAGTCAACCATTATTAGAAAAGAGACAGATGAGAGACAAGTGTGTTAGCCCTGAAATTATTTTTCTTTTTTAAAAAAGATTTATTTTATTTATTTAAAAGGCAGAATTACAGAAGAGAGTGAGAGATAGAGGTAGATCTTCCATCCACTGGTTCACTCCCAAGCGCATTAGTAGAGGCTGGATCTGAAGTGGAACAGCCAGGACTTGAACTGGCACCCATATGTGATGCCAGTGTTGCAGGTGGCGGCTTACCTAGTTACACCACAATGCCTGGCCCTGGAATTATTAATAAGATTTCAATGTCAACATGTCATTGATACCCCATTAGTGATAACGTCTCATCCCCTTACATTTGCACCTAGTCATAATGCTTGCAAGCCATACCATGAACATAGTACCACCAAGAAAGTTTTCATATATAGTTTAGAATAAGAGGCAAGGAGGTGTAGAAGACATTTTAGAAGCAGTCCTTTAAAAATGGAATTCTAGGCCGGCGCCGCGGCTCAATAGGCTAACCCTCCACATGCGGCGCCAGCACACTGGGTTCTAGTCCAAGTCAGGGCGCTGGATTCTGTCCCGGTTGCTCCTCTTCCAGTCCAGCTCTCTGCTGTGGCCGGGGAGTGCAGTGGAGGATGGCCCAAGTCCTTGGGCCCTGCACCAGCATGGGAGACCAGGAGAACCACCTGTCTCCTGGCTTCGGATCAGTGCGCGCGCCAGCTGCAGCGGCCATTGGGGAGTGAACCAACGGAAAAGGAAGACCTTTCTCTCTCTCTCTCCCTCTCTCTCTCTCACTGTCAACTCTGCCTGTCCAAAAAAAAAAAATGGAATTCTATAAGGCCATAAATATAAAGAGTTAAGCATCAAGAAATTGGTGTCATGTTGCCTTTAATGTTTGACTTTAAGTGCAATTTAAATGAGGAATTTAGCACAGCAGTTAACCTACCATCCTGGTTCACTCCTAATTCTTGCTTCCTTACAGTAGTTGTATGCCTACAAACCATGTGGGAGAACTGGATCAAGTTCCTAACTTCCAGCTTTGGCATGGCCCAACCCAGGTCATCGGGGGCATTTTAGGAGTTAACCAGCAGATGGATGTTCTATTTTTCTGTTTTTCTCTATCTCTCCCTATCTTTCATATAAGTTAAATTAATAAAATAAAGGCCAAATAAATAAAATTATAATCGAAGATATATTGTTTCATAATGGGCTTCTTATGCCATCTTATTTTATAGTCTAAATCTGAATATTTTAATAGGTTCAATGTAAGATTTGACATTAAAATTTGAGATAAAAGATCAATTGTTTTCCCAACAGTTTTCCTCTTTCTTTAAATTGTCATTGTTTTATAGAATAGTAAAAAGTAGAAAAAAGGCAACAAGATGCAGAGAACCAAATGAAATGTCTGGCAAATAAGAAATAGTAGGCTTTAATGTTATCAGTTTAGAAATGTCAGAATTATTTACTCTTCAGGGATCACATGTTGATGAGTTTTAAATTTTACTAAATCTGTGTTCTTTAGGACATCCTATGTAGCAATATAGCCATAGTGCATTATTGTTCTGAAAAAAGGTCATTTATTGTCCTTGGTGGTCAGAATATACAGCAGAAGACAGAAAATTGAATGTTTGTTCACGGTTCATGTCTTAGTGTGGAATTTCACAAGTCAGGTAATGCATTGTCATTATATCACCAGCTACTGACCTAGGACTGAAGTAATAAAACCAGTATACAAGTAAGATAAGATCTAGTTGCCAAAACTATATTAAATTGTTTTCCCAGAGAGAAATGAGGAACTCCGTGTATCTGATAGTATTGATTATGAACACATCATTATTGCATACACTACTAAGAAACATAGATAAATTACCAGTTGATAGAGGAAGATTTATTTATAATTGATGAGATCCATCCCTCCCAACGTATCACATTGTTTACAAATGGCCAGGAAGAGCTGAAGAGGTGGTGGAGTGTCTCAGGGAACCTCCAGGCTCTCAGAAAATTCTTTCCCCCGCCCAGCAAAATTAGTATCCAAACCAGAAAAGTGCTGATCATTGCATTGCAACTCATTGTGCCATGACTGCGTAAGTGTCACTCTGATGCAGAAAGCAGCCAAATGATGGCAGCAATGAACGCAGAACTATGAATTCCTCTGCCACATTATGTACCAGATAACGCATGCCTTTCCTCCACCTCATTTTCCCATTTCTCCCATTTTGTAATTCAACTCTCTATGTAGTACATTTGATTCTCCAAATTAAATTATGCCTGGGTTGCTAGATGCTGAACTACTCAGGATATGTAGCTCTATGTGTCCAGCTTATACAAAAATCAAAGAAATAATGTAGAAGGTTGGAGGTTGGAAATCATTGAATGAGCCAAATATAAGTCTGGAAGTAGGTCTGGACATTGAGAGATCATACACTACATGTCCTATTCCATTTTTACTATCAAGTACATAGGTGACACTGGAATAGAATATAGGGAGTGTAAGAGTTAGAATAAGGCCCCATTCTCCAGACAAGCCCATACTCTAATCCCTAAATCATGTGGCTATTTTATATTACAAGGAAAAATAAAATCAAGATTATAGATTGAATTAAAGCAGTTAACTAGCTGAGCCTTAAAATAGAGGGTTATCCTAGTTAGTAAGGTGGGCCAAACATAATTAAAAGAGTTATTAAAAGTAGAAGAGAAGCAGAAAAAGACAACCAGAGACAAATAACACTGTAGAACACAGGCCAAAGTGATGATGTACTGCTGACTTCTCAGATGGAGAGAGGGATCCCAAGCCAAGGAATCTTGGCAGTCTCTAGAAACTATAAAAAATGAATTACCACCTAGAATTTCAAAAGGAGCACAGTCCTTTCAGCTCCTGGTTTTTAGTCCGGAGGATCCCCACTAGACTTCTGACTTACAAAGCAACAAGGTGATTTTTATTGTTTTAAAAAAAGTCACCAAGTTTAAGGTAACTTGTTGCAGCAGCAACATAACCTAACATTGATGTAAAAAATACAAGTTTCTGTTTAGTTAACCTCAAACTGTACTTGTTAGAGGCATTACATTTTCTTTGTGGTCTTCTCATTACTTTGGGAATAATCTGTGTTCTCAAGGACATCACAGCCTAGTGAGCACCACACATCACTATAATAAGCTGTGATCAATGTCATAATTGAAGAAGTAAAAACCTGTGTGGTATGGCCGGCGCCGCGGCTCACTAGGCTAATCCTCCGCCTAGCGGCGCCGGCACACCGGGTTCTAGTCCCGGTCGGGGCGCCGGATTCTGTCCCGGTTGCCCCTCTTCCAGGCCAGCCCTCTGCTGTGGCCCGGGAGTGCAGTGGAAGATGGCCCAGGTGCTTGGGCCCTGCACCCCATGGGAGACCAGGAAAAGCACCTGGCTCCTGGCTCCTGCCATCGGATCAGCGCAGTGCGCCGGCTGCAGCGCGCCGGCCGCAGCGGCCATTGGAGGGTGAACCAGCGGCAAAGGAAGACCTTTCTCTCTGTCTCTCTCTCACTGTCCACTCTGCCTGTCAAAAAAAAAAAAAAAAAAACAAAAACAAAAACAAAAAACCTGTGTGGTCAAGGAGATTTACAGAAAGGGCATATTTCTGCTTTGTGTGTAGAGGACTATATTTCTGGGACTTTTGGAATTCTTATAGAGGTTAAATATGGGTTAGAATTCTGCTACCAAAAGCAGAAAAACCATCAGCTTTGTGTTCAGGTTAATCTTTCAGATATTTAGTTAAATGATCTGAAAATAATCACATCTTCAGTGAGGAATAGGCTGTATCAATTCTACTGCATTCATGCTCTAGCAAATACAGCTTCTGCACAGCTTTTTAAATATGGTGATTGATTTGCCACACAGTTTTTAAAATAGTGATAAGCATGATTACAAAACCAAAAGCATCTGTGAAGTACTAAAACTGTCCTTCTGGACCAATGTTTTGTAACAGAGAATGTTTTAATCAGTCTTAATACTTTGGGATTCTTCCCTAGCACAAGGCATTTCCCAAGGCTTCAAGGTCTATAATTGTTGCCCTACAGTGCTGTCATTATGATCCTCACCTAGGAATCCTCCTACCTCAATTTTCATGGGTGGAAGAATCTGAATAAGAAAGGAGGAACAGAATCAAATTGAGAGAGAAAACAAACTGTAGACATGAAGGTGCTGTCAAAGAAGTTCTGCAACTGAATCGATGTTAGCTTCATTTGTTCTTGCCTCGTTTGAGAGCTCAGATGAATTTTCTGAATTTGATAAGTGAATATTATTATTTATGAATTCACATAGGCATCTCATTGGGATATTTGTTTAACATAGATACATAAAATGTAAAGTTAACTATAATTATTTGCCATAAATACATAAAAATATTGATTAATGGTACATATTTTGTGTCCATTTTTATCACTGATATCCTAATATCAAAGACTATTAAAGCTGGAAAGATTCTCCCATATTATTGTTAAAACCCTTGTCGCTCCCCGTCTTCGTGGAGGAACGACACAGGACCCTGCGTTGTTCTTTCGGCTGCTCGGCCCTCCCCAGGTTTGCTGCTGGTTCTTCCCGGGTTGGCTGATGGTTCTTCCCGGGTTGGCTACCGTCCCTTGCTCCCTGGGCTAATCTGACGGATTCCAACCTGGAGGCCTACGTCTCTGCCTCTGGTTCCAGATTTTCGCCTCTTGTTCCCCGGGGCTGACTCTACGAATCCCAATATAACTTACGTCTCCGCCTCGGCCTGCCCCCGCGGCTTCATCCTCCCTAACATATTTTTCTCTACCCGGTATGTTTCCTAACTTTTCTTCCAACAATATTCCCCTCTCACTTCTCCTGGCTTCTCCCCACAGTCCATATCCGAGTCTAAGTTTCTTCTAGGTTTCACTTTCACTTTCAACCTGCAGTCCGTATCTAAGTCTAAGTTTCTTCTTGCTTTCACTTTAAATCCTAACTTCTTTCCCACAGTCCGTATCCGAGTCTATGCCTAGGCTTGCAATAGCTTCTTCTGGTACCTTTTCTGTCTGGCTTTTCCCTAGGCTCTTTGCTAGTCTCTCTCTCCGGTATTTTCCCACTTCTTCCCGCTTCTTCCCTCCTGGGTTTCCTATCCGAGTCACGGCACCATTATGTCGCTCCCCCTCTTCATGGAGGAACGACACTAAACCCTGCCTAGGCTTCATATCCGAGTCACGGCACCATTATGTCGCTCCTCGTCTTCATGGAGGAACGACACAGGACCCTGCGCTGTTCTTTCGTCTGCTCGGCCCTCCCCGGGTTTGCTGCTGGTTCTTCCCGGGTTGGCTACCGTCCCTTCCACCTCCGTGGAAGGGCGGTTCCCCCTGGCCACTTTCCCCACTTCCGCGGGGGAGCGGCACACCGCCGGCCGGCTCTCTCGGGGGCTGCACAGGTGTTCCTTCAGATAGATGTTCCCCGGTGCATGTTGTCTCTCTCCTCCTTTATAGTCCTCTTCCACCAATCCCAACTCTGCTACCCACACACCGAGTATGCTGCTCTCCTCCAATCAGGAGCAGGTCCTGCTGTTTATTGGTTGAACTGGAGGCAGCTGTGTAGAAGCTATTTCCTCCTCTCCCAGCGCCATATTGTGGGAGAGCAGATGCATAGAATAAGTCTTAATTCCAGTAACAGTCTAGCCCGAGTTGCTCCCAGTTGCTCCCCACAACCCTAGTAAGTGGATCAAAGTTGCTTGAGTCTGAAGCCTGGCTCAAACATTTCACCCTGAGTGACCACAGGCAAACTTGAAGTTGCTTTACTTTATTTTTTTTTTTTTTTACATAAAATAGTATTAGAAAGAAGATTTGTAGAATTACCACAAGGACTATGAAAAGTGCTCAAGATCACCAATTATCATAGAAATGAAATTCAAAATCACAGTGAGTGAGTGTCAAGCTTGTTAGGATGGCTATGAAAAAAAAAGCAAGGGATATATAAAAAGGGAACATACATACCGTGCTGATTAGAACGTAAATTGGTATAGCTATTACGGAGAACAAAATGGAGGTACTTCAAATAAAAATAAAATCAGAACTACCATTTAACCAGCAATCTCACTTCTGGATACATATCTAAAAGAATTAAAATCAGTATCTCAAACAGCTATCTATACTCTTGTATATATTGTAGCATTTATTCACAGCAGCCAAGATATGGACATAACCTAGAAGTTCACTGACACATGAAAGGATAAAGAAAATGTGGCATATACATTAAATGGAATATTGTTAAACCTTAAAATTGATGGAACTTCTAGGGGTAGGCATTTGACATAATGGTTAAGACACTGCTTATGAAGCCTGCATCCCATATCAAAATGTCAGGGTTCAAATCTGACTCTGGTAATTCAAGGTCCCTGCTAATGCACATCCTGGGAAACAGCAGATATTGGCTCAAGTGGTTGAGTCCCTGCAACCTACCTTAAAGACCTGAACTGAGTTTCAGGCACCTGGATTTGGCCAGGCCCAGGCCCAGCCCTTGACATTGTGGACATCTGGAAAGTGAAACAGCCGATGGAAGACCAAGATATTTCTCTCTCTCTCTCTCCCTTTCTCTATTTCAAATAAAAATAAATAAATAAATGTTTTTAAATGAAGGAAATTCTTCCACTTGTGATAGCAATGACGGAGCTGGGGGACATTATGCTAGGTGAAATAATCAAGACAAGGAAAGAACTACTGTATATTCTTAATTAAATGCAGATTCTAATACAGTAAAACTGTAAAGCAGAAAGTAGAATAGAGGTTGCCAGGGGCCAGAGGGAGATGCAAATGGGAAGAAGTCCTTAAAAGAGTATAAAATTTAAATTATGCAAGACAAGTAAGTTCTAGAGATATTCTATGCAACACAGTACCTGTATGTCTATAGTTAATCATATTGTATAGTATATTTTAAATTTACTAAAAGGCTATATCTCATGTAAAATATTACATCACACACAAATAATAATTATAAACAAGAATAGAAGGAAACTTGGGGTGGTGTAAATGTATTTACAGCCTTGATAATGGTGATGCTTCCCCAAGTGCATACTTATTCCCAAATTCACTGAAATTATACACTAAATATATACAGATTTTTGTGTTAACCATACCTCAGTAAGCAATTAAAAATCATTCTTCACGTATAGGATTGTTTGAGGCTGAAATAAGTAAATATTGAGAGTTCTTTAAAATTGTGCCTGATACATAATAAGTGTCAACTGTTTGTTAAATTCAACAGAAGGTGAATCCAAGTAATCTTAATTTCACACAAGTTGTTAAAATTCTATAGCACTAATATTCTACCATTCTATGTTTAAACACATTTGAGGTATTTTCTTGTACAACTCTTTATATAATAAGTCAAGAAACAGTGGCACACAAAATTGATGCAAAAAGCCCCAACCCTCATAGAATGCACAATGACTGGCAGGTACAGATATTATACAAATGACTACAAGAGTAATCAGTGTTGAGAAAGAACAGACACACAGGGAATTCTTGGCAGATACATTATATATTTAAATGAAACCTATTTTAAGGTAAAAGTTAAAATAATTAGCAAATCATCCAGAATGTTATCAGTATCCAGATATTGGATATTTTCATAGGACTAAGTTATGGCACAACATTGAGGTATGTGCTGTGTGAAGAGAGCCTTTCTGCCAAGAAATCCTCATTATATTAAAAGTAAATTTATCTTCTGTTAAGTCTGTTTTCTCTAGTGTAGACTTTGGATGCAATTCATGATGTTAGCACTGCTGAAATAAAAAGAAACCACAATTCAACTTTATTTCTCAGACACTATGATATTCCATTCCATTTAAGGCAATTTTGAGGATTTTTATGGGAGCAAATTTGTAAAGTAGCAACTAGACAAAAAAAAAAAAAAGAGGAAAATTTGCCTGCCTGAAGAAAAAATGACCATGGGTAAATTGACAATTAAGTCTACACATTTAACTACAGAACATCTCATTAAATTTGACAGCTCCTGGTAATTCTATAGTTGGCAATAAGGCACGTTCTATGAGCTATGTTTGATTGAGATTTTTTAAAACCAGGCATTTTGAACTTTAAGAAAAATATATCATATTTTTCTTGTCCATCAGGTAGATTTGAGAACAAATATCCTTAGATACAAACTTAATTGGGTCTACATTACAAGGGATCATTTATAAATCTCTCACATTCAACAACATAGAGCAACAACAAGGGATAACGTCGATCCACCCATTTTGAAAGGTACTGAGAAGTAAGCAGAAGAGCAATTGAATTACTGCTCTGCATAGTAGTGTTACACTGTCTCTTTCCCAGAATAGGGATGATCAAGAAAGATAAAAAAAGTATTACCTACACTGGTGAATATTTAGTAACAAAGAACAGAATAACTCCTAGCTTGGTAAAGTCATAGGAAATGCACCATGGGGTATTGAATGGATTATAGAATCATTGGGTGTGTACACACAAACCAGACTGTCCTTTCAGGAAAGACTTCAAAGCACCAAAGGAGTCACTTCTTTCATGATAAGGAAAACATATTTGAATTTAAAAGCTGACATTAGAGATATTTCCCTACAACCTACAGACTTCCACTGCAACTTGAAAGCCCCTTCCATGAATATGAAGCTTATTGCTATCAGCTTCAGAAACATGCCATGATGATGCTTAGAAAGAGTTCTCTTGAGGCCTATGATGCTGCTTACTGAACACTGATGCCTCTGCTAATTGGACTGCAAATAAACAAATATGTAATTAAATAAGAACATGTAGGACCTCCAAACACCACTTACAAGCAGATTCCTCAGAAGCAGCAACATCCAGTTTCAGCAACACTGTCCACACTCCAAAATGCATGCAAATATTTTCCAATAACTCTGCAATTTTATCATGAAGGAACTACAAAAATGTGAAATTCCTCTTAAAGCCTTACATTTCAAATGATGCCACTGAAAAGAAGTTGGGAGAAATAAAGCAAACCAATTTCACATTATGAATTTTCACTGAAACACTCATAATACTTAATATTTGTTCACTGATGCTTTCCAAAAGACTGGTGGGTTAGTCTAGTAGATCAAGTTTCTAAGAAATCTGTTATTCTCTGTTCATACTTGTGATAAAGTACAAAAAGAACTAGCCCTGAATAATAATAAAAAAACTAATCCAAATCTATTGAGTTTCTAAATACAGATAGCAATAGTCATTTAGATAATGGAACAGTGGCTAGAAATGTTAATTTTTACATTATGTAATGGCTTCTAAGAAAGCATTTAAGAAAGAGTTCGTTACTGAAGTAAAATTGCTCCATTAGATCTTCCTAAGATGCACTTACCTTCTATCTTGTAGTCTGCCATCTCCCAAGGTATTGTCTTCTGAGTATGGACAAAGCTGGGTTTCAACTAAATCCTATTACAGTTTATTAAGAGGAAAATAAATTGTGAAAACAAACACACTCACTCCTGCTACCTTAAGATCCAGACCTAGAAATGTCATATACCAATTCCTTGCAAATTCTGTCAATGAGAATTTAATCATGTGATGATTCCAAACTGCAATAGAAATAGAAAAGTCATCTCTAGATGGGCTGTCTTACATTCAGCTAAAAATCTATAATCACAAAAAAGAAGAGTGCAGATATTAGTGGAGCAATATTATGTAAGCAGATAGGGATGGAAGGACTTTTGTTTTAGCAATAGCACTGAAATATCTGAATTCCCTTCAAATTTTTCTTAAAAGTGACAGAGTTGATTAACCACCAAAGCTTTTTTTAATAATCAACTAATTTAGATCATCACTTAATTTGTTTATTGAACATCATCTAGCAATAAATATCCCCAGTGATTGGAAAACTGTCACCAATCACTAGAGATTAGTTTTATTTCCCTTTTGAACATCTTAGCAGTACACTGTAGTAGGCAATGATATAATATGACCTCCACATTCTCATACCTTGGTGTGAACACTGTTTCCATCCCCTCTACTTGAATGCATAGATATGATTAATTTCATTCTTTTTGTGTGCGTATATCTCATAAATACAACATTAGGATGATTTCATTCTAAGTTAGATTATATTCAATGACAAAGTGAAGGCAATTTGCATATGCAATTTAGATTAAAAATCCTTAGATTTAATAAAAATTGATATTATCCTGGATAAGTATCATTTAATATGAGAAAACTCTGCACCCTTCATGAAAAGAGATTCTCCTGCTGACCTTCTGTAAGTAAGCTGCCATGTTTTGAGTGAAAGGTACCCTGTAGCAAAGCCACATGACATCTTCTTGGAACTAGGGAGGATCTTGGCAGGTATCTGAAAAGAAAACAGGGGCTTCCATCTCACCACCACAAAGAAGTTAATTCTGTCAACAACTACAGTGTTTGGAAGGGACCTCAGATAAGTTTATAGAGAACTGAGCTAGACTACATTCAGATTCCTGAACCAAGGTTTGTGTCAGGGAATATAGGTATTGTTCAAAGCCACTGAATTTGCAATAGTTTTTGCATCAATATAAATTAAATTACTTTGATTTTCAAAAAGTAAAGACACTTCATCATTTGCTATGACATGAATGAACCTGGAGGACATTATGCTAAGAGATATGAATCCAACACAGAAAGACAAATACTAAAGGATCTCATTTATATGAGGATCCTAAAACAGTCAAACCCATGGAAGCACAGAATAGAAAGGTGGCTGCCAAGGAATAATAGCAAAGGAAAAATATGGGTGATCACAAGGTACAGTCTCAAATATGCAAGAAAATAAGTCCTAAAGATCACCTAAACAGCATAGGGCCTGTCATTTATGCTGTTTAGGTGATCTTTAGGACTTATTTTCTTGGATATTTATAGTACGTAGTGGCCATCCCAGATTGTGCACACACACCAAGCAATTCTGGGGGTTGCTCTTCACCCAGTTAAAGGGGGTATCCACAGCAGGAACATGTGACTATAATAAATGTATATATACCCAATGTTATAGGGTACCTGGCTATTCAAAAGATCTGCTAATGGATCTAAAGGGAGACATAGATTCCAATACAGTAGTAACAAGGGACTTCAACACCACACTTTTTGTTGTTGTTGTTGTTGTTTTGTTTTGACAGGCAGAGTGGACAGTGAGAGAGAGAGAGAGAGAGAGAAAGGTCTTCCTTTTGCCGTTGGTTCACACCCCAGTGGCTGCTGCGGCCGGTGCACTGCGCTGATCCGAAGCCAGGAGCCAGGTGCTTCTCCTGGTCTCCCATGCGGGTGCAGGGCCCAAGGACTTGGGCGATCCTCCACTGCACTCCTTGGCCACAGCAGAGAGCTGGACAGGAAGAGGAGCGACCAGGACAGAATTCAGTGCCCTGACCTGGACTAGAACCCAGTGTGCCAGTTCCACAGGCAAAGGATTAGCCTATTGAGCCATGGAACTGGCTTAACACCCCACATTCATCAATGGATAGATCAACCACACAGAAAATCAAAGAGACAACAGAGTTAATCAACACAATAGATCAAATGGACCTAGCAGATAGCTGCAGAATTTTTCAACCCACAGTTGCAGAATGCATATCCTTCTCAACAGTATATGGAACTTCCTCCAGGATAGACGATATACAAGGCCATAAAATGAGTCTCAGCAAATTCAAAAAAATGAAAATCATACCATGCACTGTCTCTGTTAACAAAGGATTGAAGCTCAAACCCAACAATTCAAGAATCCCAAGAACATATGCAAACGCATGGAGACTGAACAACATGCTCCTAAATGAACAGTGGGTTATAAAAGAAATCAAAAGAGAAGTTAAAAAATTTATGGAAACAAACGAAAATGATATTACCTCATATCAAAACTTACGGGATACAGCAAAAGCAGTGTTACGAGGGAAGTTTATGTCAATTAGTGCCTACATCAAGAAATTTGAAAGTCACCAAATAAATGAGCTGTCAATGTATCTCAAGGAGTTAGAAAAAAACAACCACAACAAACCAAAGCGCAAATTAGTAGGAGGAAAGAGAGTATTAAATTTAAGGAAGAAATAAACAAAATTGAAAATAAGAGCTGTTTTTTTGAAAAAATAAAGAAAACTGACACACTATTGGACAAACTAAACAACAAAAAAAGAGGGAAAAGATGCAAATCAACAAAATCAAAGGTGAAAAAGGAAATATAACAACAGATACCACAGAAATAAAAAGAATTATAAAAAATTACTACAAAGAGCTATATGCCAACAAATAAGCAAACCTAGAAGAAATCGATAGATTCATTCCTGGACACATACAACCTACCTACATTGAGTCATGAAGACATAGAACCCCTAAACAGACCAATAACTGAAACAGAGATCGAATACCAACAGCTTCACTACTGAATTCTACCAGACATTTAAAGAAGAACTAGTTACAATTCTTCACAAGCTATTCAAAACATTGAGTGGGAGAGAATCCTCCCAAACTCTTTTTATGAAGCCAGCATCACCTTAATTCCTAAACATGAAAAAGATATGACAGAGAAAGAAAACTATAGACCAATATCCCTGATAAACACAGATGCAAAAATCCTCAACAAAATACTAGCCAATCGAATCCAACAACGCATCAGAAAGATCATTCACCTGGACCAAGTGGGATTTATCCCTAGCATGCAAGGATGGTTAAACATCCAAAAATCAATAAATGTGATTAACCACATTAATTACCAGAAGACAAAAACCATATGATTATCTAGATATATGCAGAGAAAGCATTTGACAAAATTCAACACCTTTTTATGATGAAAACCTTAAGCAAATTCAGTATAGAAGAAACATTCCTCAACATAATCAAAGCAATTTATAACAAACTCACAGCCAGCATCCTATTGAATGGGGAAAAATTAGAAGCATTCCCATTAAGATCCAGAACCAGACAAGGATGTGTACTCTCACCATTGCTATTTAATATAGTCCTGAAAGTTTTAGCCAGAGCCATCATGGAAGAAAAATAGTTCAAATAGATACAAATAGGGAAATAAATTCTCAAACTATTCCTATTTGCTGATGACCTGACCCTATATAGGGAACGCAAAGACTCCACAGAGAGACTGTTTGAACTCATAAAACAGTTTGGTAAAGTAGCAAAATATAAAATCAACACACAAAAATCAATAGCTTTTGTATACAAAGAAAATTCTAAGGCTGAGAAAGAACTTCTAAATTCAATCCCATTCACAATAACTAGAAAAAATTTAAATCCCTATGAATAAGTTTAACCAAGGGGTCAAAATCTCTACAATTAAAATTAGAAAGAAATAGAAGAAGACATTAACAAAATGGAAAAATCTTCCATGTTCATGGACTGGAAGAATTAATATCTTCAAATTGTCCATACTACTGAAAGTAATTTATAGATTCAATGCAATACCAATCAAAATATCAACAACATTCTTCTCAGATCTAGCAAAAAAAAATGATACTAAATGCTAAAATTCATATGGAAATACAAGAGACCCAGAATAGCTTAAGCAATCCTTTTTTTAAAAAAGATTTATTTTATTTATTTGAAAGACAGAGTTACAAAGAGAGGTAGAGACAGAGAGAGAGGTCTTCCATCTACTGGTTCACTCCCCAGATGACTGCAATGGCCAGAGCTGCGCCAATCTGTAGCCAGGAACCAGGAGCTTCTTCTGGGTCTCCCATGCAGGGGCCCAAGTCCTTAGGCCATCTTCTACTGCTTTTCCTGGCCATAGCAGAAAGCTGGATTGGAAGAAGAGCAGCTGGGACTACAATTGGTGCCTATATTGGATGCTGGTGCTTCAGGCCAGGGCTTTAACCTGCTGTGCCACAGGGCCATCCCCAGCTTAAGCAATCTTAAACAACAAAAATAAAGCTGGAAGCATCATAATACCAGACCTAAAGACATACTATAAGAAAGTTATAATCAAAACAGCCTGGTACTGGCACAAAAACAGACATGTGAACCAATGGAGCACAATAGAAACCCCAGAAATAAATGCACCCATCTACAACTAACTTATCTTTGACAGTAGAGCAAAAATCAACCCTGGAGCCAAGATAATGTGGATCTCCACATGCAGAAGTATGAAAAAAGATTCCTACTTCACACCTTACACAAAAATTCACTCATTATGGATTAGAGACCTAAATGCATGACATGATACCATCAAATTTTTAGAGAACATTGGAAAAACCCCATAAGACGTTGGCATAAGGAAAGACTTCTTGGAAAAGATCCCATAAGTACAGGTACTCAAAGCTAAAATTAACAAGTGGGATTACATCAAACTGAGAAGTTTCTGCACTGCAAAAGAAACACTCAGCAATATGAAGAGGCAACTGAAAAAATGGGAGAAAATATTTGCAAACTATGCAACTGACAAAAGGATTAAATTCTAGAATATATAAAGAGCTCAAGAAACTCAACAACAACAAAACAAACAATCCAATTAAGAAATGGGCAAAGGAACTGAACAAATATTTTTCAAAAGAGGAAAATCAAAGTCCAATATACACATGAAAAAATGCTCAAGATCACTATCAGGGGAATGCAAATCAAAACCACAATTAGGTTTCACCTCACCCTCATTAGAATGGTTCACATAGACAAATATACAAAAATGCTGGCAAGGTTGTGGGGAGAAGGGCACCTTAATCCACTGTTGGTGGGCATATAAACTGGTACAGCCACTGTAGGAGACAATATGGATATATCCCAGAAAGCTGAATATAGACCTACCATATTATCAAGCACCACCCTACTCCTGGAAATCTATCCAAAGGAAATGAAATTAGCATCTGAAAGTTATCTGTATCCCCATGCTCATTTCAGCTCAATTTACAATAGCCAAGATATGTAATTAATCCAGATATCCATCAACTAAAGACTGAATAAAGAAATTATGGTATCTATACTTTATGGAAAACTACACAGTGGTACAAAATGAAGTACTGTCATTTGCAACAAAATGGATGCAACTGGAAACCATTATACTTAGTGAAATAATACAGTCACAAAAGGACAAATACCATATGGTCTCTCTTATCTGTGGTAACTAATAGAGTACTCAAATGTAATCTATAGGAGTGAAACTGACACTTTGAGATGTGATGATTTTGAATAGCCCTTTACTTGACTGTTGGGAAACATTTTTCTTGTTTGTTTGTTTTTGATCTTTATTTCTTTTATTCTTCATAGTAATCAGTGAAATCTCTACTTGGTGTGGGTTTAATCTTATGAGTATAAAAAATAACTGAAAATTGATCTTTTTAAAAATACGAATGGGAAAGGAAGAGGAAGAAGGAAGAAAGGTGGGAGAATGGGTAGCAGGGAGGTGGGGGAGAAGAACAATCATGTTCTCAAATCTGTATATATTAAATGCATGAAGCTGTATTCCTTAAACAAAATAAAAAGATAATAATAAAAAGTTACATTGTATATTTAAAAATGGTCATTGGGTAGACTTTAATTGCTTTAATCAAAACAAAGGAAACAAAAAAATAAGGCAGAATGAAATTTTCTGATGTGATGGAAATGATTAGAACATCAATTATGGTGATGGTTTCTTAGGTGCATTCTTATCCCCAAACTAATATGGCTGTATTTATGTACAATTTTTGTTAATTATATCAAAATAAAATGGGTTTTAAAAAGGAGGAAATGAATATATATAGAAAATACAAAGGTTTTTTTTAAAGATTTACTGATTTATTTGAGAATCATGGGGGGGGAGGAAAGAGAGACAGAGAAAAAAAGAGAGACTGACTTCCATCTGCTAGTTCAGTCTCCAAGTAGCTGCAACACTCAGGACGTTGCCAGGCCAAAGCCAGAAGCTAGGAGCTTCATCTGAGTCTGCCACACGAGTGTTATGGGTGAAAGTACTTGGGTCATCTTCCATTGCTTTTCCCAGGAGAGTAGCAGAGCTGGATTGGAAGTGGATCAGGCAGGACATGAATCAGCACCCATATAGAATACTCCAGTGTCACAGGTCATTTTATCTGCTATAGTATAGTGCCCCCCCTACAAATACTTTCAAACGTGAATTATCTATACATGCTTTTTAACTCAGAGGCATTTTATTAAAATCAATTAATTAATAATAGGGAGTTAGGAAACCAAAATATTTATCAATTTAATACATTTTTACCAATGTCATATTTTGATGCAATTTTGATCTCTATACACTTTTCATATAATAATACCAAAACCATGGAGCTACAAATTAAGATGATTCCAATTGAGGAAAATGTATAATACACTACCTAATTAGCTGAACCTAATCAGGTTTACTCGCTTTCAAAAAAAAAAAAATCTGATACAATATTCAGTTCAAATGTAGATATTGAAATGTGACACATGAGCAGCAAGATGGTGGAATGAGAAGGTAGCACACTGATATTCCAGGAAGTGACAGTTTAATAAAAGTGGAGATACTGCAGGTTCAAGGAAGAGTAGGGGAAGAAACAGCAGAGGAAACTCTTCCAGAACTAGTGATTCACAGTGGACCTGCGTGGAGAGCGTGGGAGCCCACAGTTCGGGACACCAGTGGCAGACTCAACATACCAGTGCTAGAACGTGAGGTGAGCTGAACCTCAATAGCCCAAGACCCCGGCAGGCAAACAGAAAGAGGAGACTAGAGGGAACGAGGCTTGAAACCCCATGGGGAAAAGTTCACCAGGCTAACTAGAAGAGAGAGGAAAAAAAAAAAAAGTGACTGATACGGACACGAATTTCTCTCTCTCCGCTCACCCCTCAAAGACGAGCAAGACAAAGAGCAGGCGCCATTTCGGACATATGTCATAAGCAGGGTGACCTCAGGTCTGCAGTGGCCCTGAGCCTAGCAGAAAAACCTGACTCTGGGGGGGTGGGGTGTGAAATAACAGGAGATTAGGACCTAGTGAATGTGTGGTGCTAATGAACTGAGACAAAGAATATCTCCACAATGCCAAAAAAAATGCAGAAACCGAGGTAACAAGAACAAGAAAGACACTACAACACCCCCAAATGATAAAGACACCCCAATTCAAGATTATGAAGATGACGAGATAGAAGAAATGCAAGAAGAGGATCTCAAAAAATTGATAAAGACATTAAGAATTTCTCAAAAACAAATTCTTGATCTACAGAAATCGTTACTGGACAGGATAGAAAATCTCTCTCATGAAAATGAAATATTAAGGAGGAATCAAAAGGAAATGAAGCAACTAGTAGAACATGAAACTGTGATAGTGACAAGAAATCAATGAAATGAAGAATTCAATAGATCAAATGACAAACACATTAGAGAGCCTTACAAACAGAATGGGTGAAGCAGAAGAGAGAATATCAGACTTAGAAGACAGAGAACAGGAAAGGATACAGTCAAACCAAAGAAAAGAAGAAGAAATTAGAAATCTAAAAAATATTGTCGGGAATCTACAGGATATTATTAAAAAACCCAACATTCGGGTTCTAGGAGTTCCTGAAGGCATGGAGAGAGAGAAAGGATTAGAAGGCCTTTTTAGTGAGATATTAGCAGAAAATTTCCCAGGTTTGGAGAAGGACAGAGAAATCCTAGTACAGGAAGCTCATAGAAACCCTAGTAAACATGACCAAAAGAGATCCTCACCACGACACGTTGTAATTAAACTCTCCACAGTGAAACATAAAGAAAAGATCCTAAAATGTGCAAGAGAGAAAAGTCAGATTCCTCTCAGAGGATCTCCAATCAGACTCACAGCTGATTTCTCATCATAATCCCTGCAGGCTAGGAGGGAATGGCGATATATAGCCCAGGTACTAAGAGAGAAAAACTGCAAGCCCAGAATATTATATTCTGCAAAGCTCTCATTTGTGAATGAAGGTGAAATACAGACCTTTCATAGCAAACAGAAATTGAAAGAATTTGTCACCACTCATCCAGCCCTGCAAAAGATGCTTAAAGATGTGTTACACACAGAAACACAGAAACACGGACATCAATATGAAAGAAGGTAAATGAAGGAAACCAAGGAAGGAAACCTCACAGCAAAAGATCACAGGGAATTCAAAGCATATATTAGAACTTATCTTTGGCAAATGGCAGGGCAAAGTTACTACTTATCAAGTCACATTGAACGTGAATGGCCTGAACTGTCCAGTTAAAAGACACAGATTGGCTGATTGGGTTAAGGAACAAAACTCATCTATTTGCTGCTTACAAGAAACACATCTGTCTAACAAAGATGCATACATACTGAAAGTGAAAGGCTGGAAAAAGATATACCATGCCAACAGAAATGAAAAAAGAGCAGGCGTAGCCATCTTAATATCAGACAACATAAACTTTACCACAAAAACCGTTAAGAGAGACAAAGAGGGACACTACATAATGATTAAGGGATCAATTCAACAGGAAGATATAACGATTATCAATGTATATGCACCTAATTACAGGGCACCGGTTCATTTAAAAGATTTGATAAGGGACTTAAAGGGAGACTTAGACCCCAATACAATAGTACTGGGGGACTTCAATACTCCACTCTCAGAAATAGACAGATCATCCAGACAGAAGATCAACAAGGAGACAGTAGATTTAAATGGCACTATAGCCCAAATGGATCTAACAGATATCTACAAAACTTTCAATCCTACAGCTAAAGATTTTACATTCTTCTCAGCAGTACATGGAACCTTCTCTAGGATTGACCAAATATAGGCCATAAAGCAAGTCTCAGCAAATCCAAAAGAATTAGAATCATACCATGCAGCTTCTTAGACCATAAAGGAATGAAGTTGGAAATTAGCAACTGAGGAATCCCCAGAGCATAAGCAAACACATGGAGATTGAACAACATACTACTGAATGAACACTGGGTCATTGAAGACATTAAAAGAGAAATCCAAAAGTTTCAGGAAGTTAATGAGGATAACCGCATAACATACCAAAACTTATGGGATACAGAAAAAGGAGTGTTAAGAGGAAAGTTTATATCAATAGGTGCCTACATCAAGAAATTGGAAAGGCACCATATAGATGAGCTTTCAATTCATCTCAAGGATCTAGAAAATCTGCAGCAAACCAGACCCAAATCTAGTAGGAGAAAAGAAATAATTAAAATCAGAGAAGAAATCAACAGGATTTAATCCAAAAAAACATTACAAAAACCAGCCAATCGATGAACTGATTTTTTGAAAAAATAAACAAAATTGACACCCCATTGGCCCAACTAACTAAACAAAGAAGAGAAAAGACCCAAATCAATAACATCCGACATGAAGAAGGAAATGTAACAACAGACACCACAGAAATAAAAAGAATCATCAGAAATTACTACAAGGACTTGTATGCCAGCAAACAGGGAAACCTATCAGAAATGGATAGATTCCTGGACACATGCAACCTACCTAAATTGAACCAGGAAGACATCGAAAACCTAAACAGACACATAACTGAGACAGAAATTGAAACAGTAATAAAGGCCCTCCCAACAAAGAAAAGCCCAGGACCAGATGGATTCACTGCTGAATTCTACCAGACATTTAAAGAAGAACTACCTCCAATTCTTCTCAAATTATTCAGAACAATCGAAAAAGAGGGAATCCTCCCAAATTCTTTCAATGAAGCCAGCATCACCTTAATTCCTAAGCTGGAAAAAGATGCAGCATTGAAAGAGAATTACAGACCAATCTCCCTGGTGAACATAGATGCAAAAATCCTCAATAAAATTCTCGCCAATAGAATGCAACAACACATCAGAAAGATCATCCACCCAGACCAAGTGGGATTTATCCCTGGTATGCAGGGATGGTTCAACATTCGCAAATCAATCAATGTGATTCACCACATTAACAGACTGCAGAAGAAAAACCATATGATTATCTCAATAGACGCCTAAAAAGCATTTGATAAAATACAACACCCGTTCATGATGAAAACTCTAAGCCAACTGGGTATGGAAGGAACATTCCTCAATACAATCAAAGCTATTTATGAAAAAACCACAGCCAAATCCTATTGAATGGGGAAAAGTTGGAAGCATTTCCACTGAGATCTGGTACCAGACAGGGATGCCCACTCTCCCCACTGCTATTCAATATAGTTCTGGAAGTCTTAGCCACAACCATCAGGCAAGAAAAAGAAATTAAAGGGATATAAATTGGGAAGGAAGAACTCAAACTATCCTTCTTTGCACACTATATGATTCTTTATTTAGGTGATCCAAAGAACAAGACTATTGGAACTCATAGAAGATTTTGGCAAAGTAGCAGGATATAAAATCAATGCACAAAAATCAACAGCCTTTGTATACACAGGCAATGCCACGGCTGAGGAAGAACTTCTAAGATCAATCCCATTCACAACAGCTACAAAAACAATCCAATACCTTGGAATAAACTTAACCAAGGACGTTAAAGATCTCTATGATGAAAATTACAAAACCTTAAAGAAAGATAGAAGAGGATACCAAAAAATGGAGAAATCTTCCATGCTCATGGATTAGAAGATTCATTATATCAAAATATCCATTTTCCCCTCATAGAATGGCAGATGCCCTGAACAGTACTCTGGCCTCAGAATCAGCCCTTAAGGCATGTGGATCTGGCTCTAGAGCCCATCAGAGTATTTTAGGCATGGAAAGACAAGAACTCTGGCAAAAAAATGACCTAAATGAAAGATCTCTGCGAGTGAGATCCCAGTGGAAAGAACGGGCCATCAAAGAAGGAGGTACCTTTCTATGAAGGGAGGAGAGAACTTCCACTTTGACTATGACCTTGTCTAAACATGATAAGAGTCGGTGAACTCTTAAGGCTTACATAGCCTTGGCAACTCATGACTGGAGCCTAGGGTGATTACTGAGGCCATAAACAAAAGTGTCAATTTGTTAAGTAAACAACAGGAGTCACTGTGCACTTATTCCTCATGTAGGATCTCGGGCCTTAATGTGCCGTACATTGTGATTTAATGCTATAACTAGTACTCAAACAGTATTTTTCACTTTGTGTTTCTATGTGGGTGCAAACTGTTGAAATCTTTAATTAATATATACTAAACTGATCTTCTGTATATAAGAGAATCAAAAATGAATCTCGATGTTAATGGAAGGGGAGAAGCAATGAAAAAGGGGAGGGTTGTGTGTGGGAGGAAAGTTATTGGGGGGGGTGCCATTGTAATCCATAAGCTGTACTTTGCAAATTTATATTCATTAAATAAAAGTTAAAAAAAATGTCCATTCTCCCAAAAGCTATTTTCAGATTCAATGCAATACCAATCAAGATACCGAAGACCTTCTTCTCAGATCTGGAAAAAATGATGCTGAAATTCATATGGAGTCACCAGAGACCTCGAATAGCTAAAGCAATTTTGTAAAACAAAAACAAAGCCAGAGGCATTACAATACCAGATTTCAGGACATACTACAGGGCAGTTGTAATCAAAACAGCATGGTACTGGCACAGAAACAGATGGATAGACCAATGGAACAGAATTGAAACACCAGAAATCAATCCAAACATCTACAGCCACTTATATTTGATCAAGGATCCAAAACCAATCCCTGGAGTAAAGACAGTCTATTCAATAAATGGTGCTGGGAAAATTGGATTTCCATGTGCAGAATCATGAAGCAAGACCCCTACCTTTCACCTTACACAAAAATTCATTCAACATGGATTAAAGACTTAAATCTTTGACCTGACACCATCAAATTATTAGAGATTTGGAGAAACCATGCAAGATATAGGTTCCGGCAAAGAATTCCTAGAAAAGACCCTGGAGGTGCAGGCAGTCAAAGCCAAAAT
This sequence comes from Oryctolagus cuniculus, assembly GCF_964237555.1. Classification (NCBI taxonomy): domain Eukaryota; kingdom Metazoa; phylum Chordata; class Mammalia; order Lagomorpha; family Leporidae; genus Oryctolagus; species Oryctolagus cuniculus. The sequence goes on along the minus strand of NC_091433.1, from coordinate 38,490,731 downwards.
TAACATTTGGGATTGCATCAAATTGAGAAGTTTCTGTACTGCAAAATAAACAGTCAAAAGAGTGAAGAGGCAACCGACAGAATGGGAAAAAATATTTGCAAACTATGCAATAGATAAAGGGTTAATAACCAGAATCTAAAAAGAGATCAAGAAACTCCACAAAAACAAAACCAACAACCCACTTAAGAGATGGGCCAAGGACCTCAATAGACATTTTTCAAAAGAGGAAATCCAAATGGCCAACAGACATATGAAAAAATGTTCAAGATCACTAGCAATCAGGAAAATGCAAATCAAAACCACAATGAGGTTTCACCTCACCCCAGTTAGAATGGCTCACATGCAGAAATCTACCAACAACAGATGCTGGAGAGGATGTGGAGAAAAGGGGACACTAACCCACTATTGGTGGGAATGCAAACTGGTTAAGCCACTGTGGAAGTCAGTCTGGAGATTCCTCAGAAACCTGAATATAACCCTGCCATTCAACCCAGCCATCCCACTCCTTGGAATTTAACCAAATGAACTTAAATTCACAAACAAAAAAGCACTCTGCACCTTAATGTTTATTGCAGCTCAATTCACAATAGCTAAGACCTGTAACCAACCCAAATGCCCATCAACAGTAGACTGGATAAAGAAATTATGGGACATGTACTCTATAGAATACTATACAGCAGACAAAACCAATGAAATCCGGTCATTTACAACAAGATGGAGGAATCTGGAAAACATTATGCTGGAAAACATAATCTGGAAAACAATTAAGCCAGTCGCGAAGGGACAAATATCATATGTTCTCCCTGATTGGCGACAACTAACTGAGCACCAAAGAGGAAACCTGTTGAAGTGAAATGGACACTGGGAGAAACAGTGACTTGATCAGCTCTTTTACTGACTGTTGATGTACAATATAATACTTTATACATTTTAGTATTTTTTTCTTTTTTTTTTTTGTTCTAGTACTATTGGTTGAACTCTGTAATTAACACACCATTATTCTTAGGTGTTTAAATTTTAACTGAAAAGTGATCCCTGTTAAATATAAGAGTGGGAATAAGAGAGGGAGGAGATGTACAATTTGGGACATGCTCAATTGGACTTGCCCCAAATGGTGGAGTTAGAAATGTGCCAGGGGATTCCAATACAATCCCATCAAGGTGGCATGTACCCATGCCATCTCACTAGTCACAGTGATCAACTTCAGTTCACAATTGATCACACTGATAGGTCTAAGAGTCAAAGGGATCACACAAACAAGACTAGTGTCTGCTAATACTAACTGATAGAATAAAAAAGGGAGAGAACAATCCATCATGGGAAGCAGGATACACAGCAGACTCATAGAATGGCAGATGTCCTAAATAGCACTCTGGCCTCAGAATCAGCCCTTAAGGCATTCGGATATGGCTGAAGAGCCCATGAGAGTATTTTAGGCATGGAAAGCCAAGACACTCTGGGGGGGAAAAAAAGAAGACCTAAATGAAAGATCTCTGCGAGTGAGATCCCAGTGGAAAGAACAGGGCCATCAAAGAAGGAGGTACCTTTCTCTGAAGGGAGGAGAGAACCTCCACTTTGATTATGACCCTGTCAGAATAAGATCGAAGTCGGCGAACTCAAGAGGCTTCCATAGCCTTGGCAACTCATGACTAGAGCCTAGGGAGATTACTGACGCCATAAACAAGAGTGTGAAATTGTTAAGTTATTTTACACTTTGTGTTTCTTTGTGGGTGCAAACTGATGAAATCTTTACTTAATATATACTAAATCGATCTTTTGTGTATAAAGATAATTGAAAATGAATCTTGCGGTGAATGGAATGGGAGAGGGAGCAGGAGATGGGAGGGGTGTGAATGGGAAGGAAATTATTGTGGGGGGAAGCCATTCTTATCCATAAACTGTATTTTGGAAATTTATATTTACTAAATAAAAAATAAATTAAAAAAAACTCAAAAGCAACAAAACAAACAACCCAGTTAAGAAGGGCAAAGGATTTAGACAAGCATTTTTCAAGAGAAGAAATCAAAATGGCCAACAGACACATGAAAAAAAAAATGCTCTGGATCACTAGCCATCAGGGAAATGCAAATCAAAACCACAATGAGGTTTCACCTCACCCAGATTAGAATGTCTTTCATACAGAAATCAACAAGCATCAAATACTGGCAAGGATATGGGTAAAAAGATACTCTAATCCACTGTTGGTGGGAAAGTAAACTGGTAAAGCCAAAGACAGCATGGAGATAACTCAGAAATCTGAATATAGATCTATCCTAAGTCCCAGCCATCCCACTCCTGGGAATTTACCCAAAGGAAATGAAATCAGTATATGAAATTGTTATTTGTACCCCCCTGTTTATTGCAGCTGAATTCACAATAGCTAATATATGGAATCAACCCAGATGCCCATCAACTGAGGACTGGATAAAGAAATTATGAAACTATGGAATACTACTCAGCAGTGAAATAAAAGTGAAATCTTGTTGTTTGCAACAAAATGTATGCAACTGGAAAACATCACTTAGTGAAATAAGCCATTACCAAAAGGACAAATACTGTATGTTTTCCACTGATCTGTGGTAACTAATAGAGCACCTAAAAGGTAATCTATGGAAATGAAATTGACACTTTGATGTTCAATGACTTTGAACAGCCCTTGTCTCACCTGTTGAGTAACAGGTTTTTTTCTTATTATTTGTTGAACTCTTTACTTATTACAGAGTTAATTTTATGGGTATAAATTTAATTGAGAATAGATCTTAGAAGAAATAAGAGTCAGAATAGGAGAAGGAGAAAGAAGGGTCAGAGGGTGGATAGAGTGGGAAGAATCACTATGTTCCTAAAGTTGTACTTATGAAATGCATGAAATTTTTATACCTTAAATAAAAGGTTTCTGGAAAAAAATGTTAAGTCAACAACAGGAGTCACTGTGTACTTACTTCTCATGTGGGATCTGTCCTTAATGTATTGTCCAATGTGAAGTAATGCTATAACTAGTACTGAAACAGTATTTTACACTTTGTGTTTCTGTGTGGGTGCAAACTGATGAAATCTTTACTTAACATATACTAAATTGATCTTCTGTAGATAAAGATAATCGAAAATGAATCTTGATGTGAATGGAATGGGAGAGGGAGAGGGAGATGGGAGAGGTGTGAGTGGGAGGGAAATTATGGGGGGGGGCGTTGTAATCCATAAACTGTATTTTGGAAATTTATATTTACTAAAGAAAAAAAAAAGAAATGTGACACCTTGGCAATTCTCTCACTTGCAAATTTAAGTTCTTAAATTCATTATTACCTAAGGCACAGTCCTGCCATGAGTTGGTTTTACAGATGAATTAATGAACCGTATTTTTCAACATTTCTTTTCAAAGCTCCTTGTGCCTTCATAAATGGGCCTCTCCCTCAGGAGCAATTACGTTATTTGACAGTAGTCAGGAGATGGAAAAGAACATGTCATTAAATGAAAATTATCATAATGTGCATTGTTCCTCTTCATATTTGATTTAAGAAAATTCTAATATGACTTTAAATAACACATTTTCTAAAGTGCCTCTTTGCCTTTAATAGAAATATTTTATACACAAAGAAACATTGACTAAAAAAGGTTATTTGAGCACCATTATTGGGAACTGTCTACTTTTGAGATGCCACACAAAGTTGTGTATTTTGAGGTATTGGAAGATTTGGGGTGGGTGAGAGCTATGCCTTTGTTTTGCAAGATACAATAAAAAGTTGTTTGAGACGCATGCCTATGGTCTAGTCTCTGGTTAATTTTATACATGCACTTTATAGACTTTACAGACATAATCTTGATAAGTTTAAATCTTGATAACATACTGATCTTTTAATCAGTAGATCACCCTGGACCAAAGCTTTTTGAATGCACAAAGATCATTCTCTCCATTGTTCATGTTTTTTCTTAACAGAGAGATAACAGCCTTCACTTAATTTGTCTATTTCAGTTTGGTTTGTGTAAAGATGTGCCCATGAACATTCCAGCTACAGATAATTATTATAAGAATACTGCCAAAATCCAAAGAATTTTATGATTTTGCTGTAAAAATACATTCTATTATACATTTACAAGGCACAACACTACTAAGTGCTTTCAGATGCTGTTTGTGTTTCCACGCCTCAGTAATGCATACTCAGAAAATTCATATGAATAATGATATGCTGAAATCCTCAGTTCTCTCCTTTACTTTGGCTTTAACTTTATTATAATTGACCTTCAAATGTTATTTTTTCTGTCTGATAATTTTCAGCTAACCTTCTTTATCCATTAAGTTTTTCTTTCACGAGTTTTGTGCAAAACTACAGTGCATATTCCTAGCTCCATATTCAGTGATTTAACTATATGGCTTTCTTTTTCACTCTTTTTCTAATTCAGTTAGCAGTAATAAATTTAAACCCCATATCTTTCCAGCTAACACATGGTCAGGAGTATTAAAAAAATGTCACTTCTTTTAGTTTGCAAAAGTGAATGTCAACTTTAAAAGAATTTCCAACTATTTATTTAATAATAAAGAGTATTATAATTACAGGAGATCTATTGAACCTCAGTATATGCAACTCCATCTGTAGTCCTGGGAAAGAGTCACTCCACTTACTTGTGTCTTTAGTTCTCCATCAACAAAATAAATTAATTGGATGATCTCAAAGCCCCCTTAGAACTCTAATGCTTCTAACTTCTTAATACATAATTTTCTCTCAAATCTTTCCTGATACCTTGTCATTTAGAATTACATATCAGAATTTGTCAGACATGTATGATGCCAGTTTATTATGCAAATTTATCAAAATCATAATTTATTAAAGCATAAATCCTAAATTTATTAATAAAGAAAATACAGCAGAAAGCATGTGTTTAGGAAATACTCATATATTTCTCCTTTTCTTTCTCTTTGTTCTGAAATCCCCCAGACTATGTTAGTTAAGAGTTCATAATCATGAGGTCTGAAATAATAGTTCACTATTGAATCAGAATATCTGCAATGTTTATTTATCTTTATATAACCAAATCTTCTCACTGCAGTAGATAAGAACTTATGGAGAAAATTCCACTGCTCTGGGAAAAAGCCCAAATGATTTCAGAATTCAACAACATCCAGTATGCTGCATGCTATGTGAATGTTGTTTCTGCCTTGCACAAGGTCCACTATGGCCAACGCTTGTTTGGGGTGCCTTTGCTGACTCAGTTTGCATGAATAAACCATAAAGAAAGTTTGCTCATTCTACCAGTAATGTCTGTATTCCCAAAAACACGTTATGGGATTTTCAACAAAACTGTGGGAAATGACAAATTATGCATAGTCAATTTAAACACACACACACACACACAGATGCACACACACAAACACACACACATAACTCTAAAACTAGAATTAATGCAAAATGGTAGAAATAAGATTGGCTCAAATAAAAAGGTTACTTAAGGAAAGACTTCAAAGAGAAGAGTCAAATATCTTCAGGATTGACTTTTACTTGAACCATTTCTTCCCACTGGGCTGCATAAAAGAAGGTTTGCTGCCAGCTTGGTACTTAATGACCTCGGAGCTGGGAGCACAGCAAGATAGGAACTCGCAGGGCTACTGTACCATAACTAAACAAGACTTTTCTTTCAGAAAGGCAGCCAATTTATACAGCATATACACTTCATATATTTTTAAGTAAAAAAAAAACTATTTTGGTATATAACTGTTATGTTCACTTAAGGGTGGTATGAAGACATTCTGTTTTCTAGATTAAAGATTAGCAACACATTTACAAAAATATATAGTCTAGGTTTGTATTCTAAACTGTTTCTGGGTTTTCAACATTAGTAAAAGAGGCACGATGCTTTTATCTTTACCACATGCAGGTAGTGAAATTGCATTCTTAGTGCCATCAGGAAAAATTTTGCTAAGATTGCCATGTTGGCCTTCTATTGAAATAAAAATTTTGGGCGTCATTTAAGAGCTCTTACACTTAAAAATGATTCCAAAAAGAGTATTTGTTCAAAAGAGTGAATAGGATTATGGACAAGGAGGAATTCCAGAGAGATAAAGTAACACAAGTAACACAGATATTGCAGACATTTCTCAACTAGAAGTGTAAGGTTTAGGTTGTGAAACACTACCTTGCATGGAAAATTGTTGTGATACAAATTGCTGGAGCAAATTAGGCTTCTTTTCTAGAGTTTAACGTATCTTCTCTCTACACTTCCCTAAGATTAAACTTACTTCAACAATTCTCTAACCATTATTATATATTAGATATGCTCAGCTTATGTTATCTCCAGAGTTACCAAAAACTAAGTATTTAGAGATGAGAGAAAATGGTAGCATTGCAAAGAGTTGATGGTAAGAAAGAAAAGCAAAATATACTCAACTACAGAGTGCAATGCCTTACTTTGCAATACATCATCTTCTACAGTACATAACTATATACAATACATAAATCTGAGAATTCCATGTATTAAGTTTAGACGACAAACATTCTGTATTTTGTTCTATGTAATTCTCCCTCTGCTCACCTCCACCCACTGGATATTGAGGAACAGTCATGCTACTGCTTGTAGCAGTACTACAATAGTTCATTAATCCTGAGTTCTTATCTTTCTGGGCAGATTGTTAAACCACATTCCAAAGGCTCCTCTGTATGTATAAGTGGATGGGCTTAACAAATTCTAGCAAATAGAATGGGAATACAAATCATGTGAATTACTTTTAGGTCTTGCCTACAAAAATTTCCCCTTGAAACTTTTTGTGCCTCCCCCTGCTCCTTTTTTGACATCTTGATGAAAATGACTATAATGATCAACAAGATCATGGTAGACCACAAGCAAAAAGGAGTCTGGCTTTCTGGAACATTCTTGGGTGAGAATTACTTGCATAAAGAACATCTACTATGAATTATAATTTTTTGAGCAATTATACTCATAAATTGTGCAATTATTATTATTGTGACTGGCATTACACTAAATAATGTACTGTTAAACTGGTGAGAATCACCTTATTTCTATTTATCTTACTTTGCCAGGAAAAGTACAAAAAATAAGATAACTGTGATCCAAATGTTAATCAAAATCTATATGAACAACAAGAGTTAAATTCAGTAATTCCTTCCTATAACACCTGCTTCCCTGAAATTGCCCTCCTTCCCCTCAGTCTGTGATTGACAGTCACTCAACATGATGATAGATGGTCTGGAATGGACTGTATTATGCTTTGAAAAATGTACAGCAATGTTCAGAAAAGCCAATTAATAACTCCTATACTCTGTGGTATCATTAGCATTTATCAGATCTTTTATATATCTGAATCCAAAGGATTTGTTTTTCTGATGTGGAGATTCCAGCCATTGCATCATTAGTAGTCACAGGACAAAAGGGAGGAATGGCATGTTTTTCAGGAGGGAGACTGTGTAAAGACAGTCTCAGCCTCTTACTCCATTCACAGTAGGTGGATATGACAATGATATCAGTGCAGACCAGAGCAATACATATATGACTATCAGTTATCTTTTTCTACTTCTATTCCTCAAGTCTATCTTACTGGACTCTGTACCACCACAGACAGTGTGATACAGCAGGTGCCACCTGCAATACCAGCATCCCTTATCCCAGTGCTGATTTAAGTCGACCCAATTCCCTGCTAATTGCTTGGAGAAGCAATGAAAGCTGGTCCAAGTACTTGGGTCCACCCCACTCATGTGGGAGACCCAGATGATGTTCCAGGCTCAAGCTTCTGCCAGGCCATTGGTGCTATTTGGATAGAGAACTAATGGATGGAAAATCTCTCTCTCTCTTCTTCTCTCTGTCAGTTTGCCTTTCAAAAAAATAAATAAATCTTAAATTTTTTTTTCACTACCTACCATGATTATATCCAATGAACCTCTAAATCACTTCAACACTATCTGACATCTGTGCCAAAATATTTGCATTTTTGGAAAGTCTGAATTGTTTGACATGGATGATTCTTATTAAAATTTTATGCACATGTTTGTATCCTTAAAGAAAATATTCTCAATTGATTTTTTTTTTAGTTTTTACCCTCATCCATTCATGCTCAAAAGTCTTTATTTTAATAGTTTTCATGGGATTTATGAACTTAGAATGTTCATTGACCATTCATTATATGTTTCAGTAATTAGAAATGAAGAGAAAATTTCATCCTAATTGAGAAACACTCAGGACCTACCTAAACGAGGGCAAATAAGAATTTGGGAAAATTATAGAGATGCAATTAAAAGGACACTCTTTTTAGAAACAATTAAATGCATATTGGACTCTTGATACTTGTTGTGAGGATGAGGTGGTAAATCAATTTGTCAGTGTGAGTACTAATGAAAATAAAACATAGTTAACTGAGTCCCTTTAAAATTCAGATTCTTAGAGTAGTATACAACTTCTGAGTTAACCATCTCTGCAGAATAGTTTACTTGATTCATTAAACTGCAATGTTAACCAATCATGAGAAAAACCCATTTTGAGGCCAGGTTAAGACTGGGAGTGATAAAACCAAAAATGTGACATAGACTATGAGTATGTGTAAATTTTTGTTCTACTATGTGAGATCATATCAAAGTATTTTCCTTGAAGCACGGATACAAAACAGGGCAGTGAGATTTGCCCATGAAGAATTTGATGTTATTCAAGAGACATGAGTCTCTATCTTACAGCAATAATGCTGTTATTTAGCAAAGGTGTTCTATAAATAGGACAACCAGAAAAGGAAAGGGATAGAAATTATGAAAATAAAATGGTTCATCTGATTTGGGGACCTTGGAATAGAGGTTGGTGTTAGTTTATAGTTTCAGGATAAGACTTCAGCACATTTCTATGAACTTCCATGGTTCTCATGAACATGCTATGATCAGATATATGCCATCACCTAGCAGCAGAAGCAAAATAAGCTATGAGCATGACCATATTTACTTCCGTTCTAATGTTCTACAGACTCATGGGAAAATGTTTTCTCCAAGTGAACTGAGAGCATTTCTATGTGAATTGCTGAACATTTCTCCAGGCAGTTGGGGAAATATGTGTATGGGGATAATGTACAGGGACTCCAGCACATCTCCTAAAAGAAGCTAATTTTACTCTTGTAAGATGATATTTCCCATCAGATTGACTGACCAAAATTTTGAAGGTCTGAAGAGATGGTGAACATTCAACACATATCTCTTCAATTAATGAGTCTTGGTTAATGAATCTCTTCAGGCATAGGGAACTCAATATTTCTCAAGAGATTGAAATGTGCCTTGGGACAGCTGGGAAAGTAAGAACATTAATCCTTATAATGTGCTCATGGCTACATCACTTTAGTCTTAGAATATAAACCATCTGCTGCAGTATTTCATACAACACACTCTCTAAACCAACTCAAGAACTTAATTTGTTATGAATTAAAAATAATTCTTAAGTAGATGTTCTTGATCTTAAATTTACCATTTTTTTTATTATTTTTTAGACAGGCAGAGTGGACAGTAGAGAGACAGAGAGAAAGGTCTTCCTTTATCATTGGTTCACCTCCAATGGCCACTGCGGCCGGCACGCTGCGGCCAGAACACTGCGCTGATCCAAAGCCAGGAGCCAGGTGCTTCTCCTGGTCTCCCATGCAGGTGCAGGGCCCAAGCACTTGGGCCATCCTCCACTGCATTCCCGGGCCATAGCAGAGAGCTGGCCTGGAAGAGGGGCAACTGGGACAGAATCCAGCGCCCCGACCAGGACTAGAACCTGGTGTGCCAGCGCCGCAGGCAGAGGATTAGCCTATTGAGCCGCGGCGCCGGCCTAAACTTACCATTTCTAAAATTTAAATAACATTCCCTTTGTAGAGACAATACAGATAAAAATTTTGTCTATTATAAATGGCAGATGATTCCAAAAGCTGGAAATCATCTTATATCATAAAAGTTGCTTTTTAGCCCTTGTTTATATTCTTGTGGAACTGTGGTCTTCCTGCTTTTTACTTGTTGAATATTATGGTTGGTGGTGCATTAAGGCTCTGATAATACAGTGCATAGAAATTATGTTTTTGCAAAATTAAAAAAAAGAAGGAAAGAAGGAGTGGGGTGAAGGGAGAGAGGGAAGGAGGGATGGTGAGAGGTATGGTTCTCTTATAGAATTTTATCTATGAAATGCGTTCTCTTTATAGGAATAAAAAATTTAAAAAGGAATATCACAATGATTATTGATAATAAAATTAAGAGTTTCCAAGCTTACATTTTGATTTAAAAATTAACATGATTTTGGACTTGTAGGCCAAATGTTCAATGTTGCCCTTTGTAAGCTTTAACCTAGTAATTATGGGTGTCATGCTTTCCCAGCAGAGCAGTGGTGAAACTCCCTTTTTAAAGTTTTACATTTTATTACTGTTGTAAATTAGCTGGTTGGGGACTACAAAACTCACAGACTCCTAAATATCTCATTATTGGTTAAAATTGGAACATTTTAAATATATATGGCAATTAAACAATGGTCATAACAGCATTGCAAGATTTTATGTGCTCCCATGTCATTAGAATTCATCATTGTAAATAAAATTGTTAGTTCAGTTTGTGTCAAGTTTTTAGAGTGGTAATAATATACAATATCATATTTACTGTGCTTCTAATATAATAGCTATACATTTGATATGTAGATATTCTGTGTCAATACTGACGATTTAAAAGGGAGGGGAAAGAAAAGGGATAGGAAGAACTTTACATCATATACTAAATATTAAATCGAGTTATCCTCAGTTTACTAATAAACACTTTTAAGTAATGCTATTCAATAGTAAAATAATAAACTTTTTTACCTTTGCATCTTATCCATAGTACCTAATGATATTTGAAAACCTGAGAGCGCTTATAAAATACCTCGGATATACTGTGGAAAACAATATCCTGCTTTAACAGGAAAACTGAAATGGAGAAGTAAATGAACAGTGTAGAAGGCTATCTTCTCATCAAGCCAAATAATCTATTCTAATATTGGCCAGCAAGACTTAGCTTGTGATGTTACCAAGATATACATATACAATAAGAAATATTCATGTGCTCATTTTATTAGACATGATATCTTTTGCCCTTGGTCAACTTTAGTTATTATTTCATTTAACCACTAATGTGTAACAAGCTGCCGTAAATCTTAGTTGCTTAACACAAAATTAAAAATTTTGTAATTTAGCCAGGGGCAGTACTATGGTATTCTGAGCTTGCCTGGGTATGCTTATTTGGTTAGCAAGACCAATATGGTACAAGCAGACATCACTCAAATACTTGGTAGTTCACTGGCACTATCACCTGGGAGGGTTTGGTTCTTCTGCACTTAGTCTCTCCAGTAGAATAGTTTAGTTTCTCTGAATTGGCAGCAGTGCCATTTCAGTTTGACAAACCTGGATTCACTATCACTTGTTAAATATCTATACCAGAATATGGAGATGAGCAGGACTTGTTCATTGTGGGAGAAGGGAATTTTTGAAATAAGAATTTACCAAGTTACATTTTCTGTTGTACAATTTTTTTTCAGAAATAACCACAAATTATTTTAGAATTCAATTTGCTAGATGAATTCATTTTCTAAGCTATAATCTAAGTAAGCAAAAGTCTTAAGTTCTAAAATTTTTATGATATCTTGACCCATCTTGGGCTTCAAGTTTGATATGAGAGGCAATTCTTGAAAAGAAAATCCAAATATAAGACCATAGCTCAGAGTGTCAGAGATAAGGCTCTGATCCAAAAGAAAATCAGTCAGTGGTTATATGCTGCAAAGACCAGGGAGCAGACCCAAGGGACAGAACAGTTGCCTCAAATGAAGATCACTGTTGGAACCCAGGCATAAATATATCTGATTCTGAGACTTTCTCTTCCCACTGAGGAAGAACTGAAATGAAATTCAGTTGAAGCAGGCAGATCAATTCCAACAGATGGTGGCACCCATGAAAGCCATGGTTCTGGAAATGGCAGTAGTGGGAACTGGCATTATTAATAAGATAAGAAGTAAAGCAGCAAGAGACAGGTACATTTTGCCCAAAATAAAGCCACATTTTCTCTAACAAGGAAATTCCTAGTGATTGCTTTAATCTGACTCACTGTCATAAGGGTGTTCCACAATTACTTCAAAAAGAAATTCCATGTTTGCTTGACAAGGTTTTCTTTTTCATTCACAGTTCAAATATTAATCTTTCAGCAGAGAAGACAGAAATAATTAACATTGGATTAATTCTTCATGAAATTGTGTAAAAAATTTCCAAATCATCAAAGCATAGTCTATCTCGTTCACTAGATTTTATTCATATACTTCATTTGTATATAATTGATAGTTATTTGAATATAGAACAAATTTATACAAATGAGCAACTAAAAGTACACATACACTCACACATACTACACATACATGTAGCAACAATTTTATATATGTTTGCAATTATTTTCCAGACTAAACATCAATTAAAACTTGTACTCCTAGACAAATACCAGCCATTTATTCTAATTAAAGCAGAAAAAAATGCCAAGAACCCCACCGTTGTTTTAGCAAGGGTGGGGAGAGCCAGAAAGAAGGTAAGAGAAGTTCTTATTCAGAAATTTTAATTACTATTCATACAGTATATCCAAAAGAGGGGCTGGCACTGTGCCATCACAGGTAAAGCCACTGCCTGCAGTGCCAGCATCCCATTAGGGCACTGGTTCGAGTCCTGGTTGCTCCACTTCCGATACAGCTCTCTGCTAAGACCTGGGAAAGCACTAGAAAATGGCCCAAGACCTTGGGCCCCTGAACCAGCGTCAGAGACCCGGAAGAAGCTCTGGCCATTTTCGGCCAATTGGGGAGTGAACTAACAGACGGAAGACCTCTCTCTCTGCCTCTACTTCTCTCTGTAGCTCACTTTCAAGTAAATCTTTTGAAAAAAGTATATCCAAAAATATTTATGCAAAATCTTAAGGCCAAATGAAGCTAGTATGCCAGTTGTTTAGCCACATTTTTCCAGCTAGAAAGATGAAAATAAGCAGTGAGCCAAGAGATAAACAGGAAGTAAAGGAGCAGCTTGAAGAAAATCATTAAAGAAAAAATTTGGCAGAATTAAAGGAAGTTAGAAGACAAAAGCAAACCGTTGCACACAGGGCAGATTGTGCTAGAATTACATACAGTGACTGGTTGAGAAAACTCAAAAAATTTCTGTAAAATCATGTTCATGGGATATATATGAATTTCAGCAAGGTATGCAAATAACCTACCTCTCACTCTAGTCAATTACAAAGAAAATTATTCAAAATACTTTACAACTTTGTAAGGAATTGCAGACACCAAAGATAATGGTATGGCATTACAAATTCCCCAATTTATCTGAAAAATCATCTTTCACTCTTCATTATTTTTGAATAGGCAATAATAAGGTTATAAAATGTCTTTTATATCTAGTTCAGTGGAACAATTACTAAAGCTGACCATGACTGATCATTGCTTGTTTTCACTCTCAGACAAATCTGGAGATTGTCTTATACTTCCTTAATATAATAAAGAGACTTCACAAGAGATATTGATGTATACACAATCCTTGCCATCACTTGTTGTGGACTATTAATTCCTAAATTACCTAGATGTTTAGTTCCAAACAGGAACAAATGTTTTTGAGTCTTCATTGATTACTGAGAGATTCATGAGGTCAGAGGAAGTGATAATAATGGGAAAGTAATTAATGTACCCAAACTTAACCAGAAGACTGTATAACACCTAATTTTAAAAAATGCCAAAATGCTTAAAGTTCTCTGCCCCTATTTTCTGGGGAGGTGCATATCTTCTTACATAAACTTCTACTGAGCTCTATACTTGTGACAAAATGAAAATACTGCCTAATACCATGTTGATCTTGATTGGTAAAAAATATATATCTATGTTTGGTATGTGGACTACTGTTCCATAGACAAGAGGTGAAGATTCTCCTTGAAACTCATTGTCAAATATAGGTGATCAAAAGAAGCCTGTACATAGGTGAAAAGCATATATATTGTTTTTTTATAGAAAATAGGCTATGCTGTACATATTATGGAAGAGTATTCTTCATCTTTAATAATGCACCTGCAATAAATCTTGGAAAAATATAGCTTGATGGCATGTGTTAATACAAGTATGTTTAAAATCCCTTGGCTTCAAACCTTCGTGGAAGTGGTCTTGTTTACTGAACCATAGCTCATGTAGTTGAAATAATGACATTACTTCAAAGACATTACTTCCCTGTAAAGGAAAAGTATTCTTTGCTTTTTAGAAAAAAAAATGCATGATGCCTCATGCATTTCTAAGCCTCATGTATTTCTTTTTTTTAACTTTTATTTAATGAATATAAATTTCCAAAGTACGATTTATGGATTACAATGGCTTCCCCCCCATACAGTCCCTCCCACCCACAACCCTCCCCTTACCCACTCCCTCTCCCCTTCCATTCACATCAAGATTCATTTTCGATTATCTTAATATACAGAAGATCAGCTTAGTATACATTAAGTAAGGATTTCAACAGTTTGCTCCCACACAGAAACATAAAGTGAAAAATAATAGATGATTTTTTTAAATGATGATGAAATCAGATCAGACCTATTGTCATGTTTAATCCCAGTGAGAGTCAAGTTGGGAGTTGATAATTTCTTTTTTTTTTTTTTTTTTTTTTTTACAGAGGATCAGTTTAGTATACATTAAGTAAAGATTTCAACAGTTTGCACCCCCATAGAAACACAAAGCGAAATAATGTTATAGCATTAAATCTCAATGCACAGCACATTAAGGACAGAGATCCTACATGAGGAGTAAGTGCACAGTGACTCCTGTTGTTGACTTTACCAATTGACAATCCTGTCTATGGCATCAGTAATCTCCCTATGCTCCAGTCATGAGTTTCCAAGGCTATGGAAGCCCTCTGAGTTCTCCGATTCTTATCTTGTTTAGACAAGGTCATAGTCAAAGTGGAGGTTCTCTCCTCCCCTAAGAGAAAGGTACCTCCCTCTTTGAAGACCTGTTTTTTCCACTGGGATCTCACTCACAGAGATCTTTTGCCAGAGTGTCTTGGCTTTCCATGCCTGAAATACTCTCATGGGCTTTTCAGCCAGATCCGAATGCCTTCAGGGCTGATTCTGAGGCCAGAGTGCTATTTAGGACATCTGCCATTCTATGAGTCTGCTGAGTATCTCACTTCCCATGTTAGATCGCTCTCCCCTTTATTTATTCTATTGGTTAGTGTTAGCAGGTACTAGACTTGTTTATGTGCTCCCTTTGACTCTTAGTCCTTTCATTATGATCAATTGTGAACTGAAATTGATCACTTGGACTAGTGAGATGGCATTGGCACATGCCACCTTGATGGGATTAAATTGGAGTCCCCTGGTATGTTTCCAACTCTACCATTTGGGGCAAATCAGCTTGAGCATGTCCCAAATTATACATCTCTTCCCTCTCTTATTCCCACTCTTATGTTTAACAGGGATCACATTTCAGTTAATTTTCAACACTTAAGAATAACTGTGTATTAATTACAGAATTAAACCAGTCATATTAAGTAGAACAGACAAAAAAACTACTAAGAGGGATAATGTATTAAGTTGTTCATTAACAGTCAGGGCTATGCTGATCAAGTCACCGTTTCCCATAGTGTCCATTCCACTTCAACAGGTTTCCTTTTTGGTGTTCAGTCAGTCGTCACCGATCAGGGAGAACATATGGTATTTGTCCCTTTGGGACTGGCTTATTTCACTCAGCATGATGTGTTCCAGATTCCTCCATTTTGTTGAAAATGACTGGATTTCGTTGTTTCTTACTGCAGTATAGTATTCTAAAGAGTACATATCCCATAATTTCTTTATCCAGTCTACCGTTGATGGGCATTTAGGTTGGTTCCAGGTCTTGGCTATTGTGAATTGAGCTGCAATAAACATTAAGGTGCAGAGTGCTTTTTTGTTTGCCAATTTAAATTCCTTTGGGTAAATTCCAAGGAGTGGGATGGCTGGGTAGAATGGTAGGGTTATATTCAGGTTTCTGAGGAATCTCCAGACTGACTTCCATAGTGGCTTGACCAGTTTGCATTCCCACCAACAGTGGGTTAGTGTCCCTTTTTCCCCACATCCTCTCCAGCATCTGTTGTTGGTAGGTTTCTGCATGTGAGCCATTCTAACCAGGGTGAGGTGAAACCTCATTGTGGTTTTGATTTGCATTTCCCTGATTGCTAATGACCTTGAACATTTTTTCATGTGCCTGTTGGCCATTTGGATTTCCTCTTTTGAAAAATGTCTATTGAGGTCTTTGACCCATCTCTTAAGTGGGTTGTTGGTTTTGTTGTTGTGGAGTTTCTTGATCTCTGTAGATTCTGGTAATTAACAATTTATCAGTTGCATAGTTTGCAAATATTTTTTCCCATTCTGTCGGTTGTCTCTTCACTTTCCTGACTGTTTCTTTTGCAGTACAGAAACTTCTCAATTTGATGCAATCCCAATAGTTGATTTTGGCTTTGACTGCCTGTGCCTCCCGGGTCTTTTCCAGAAACTCTTTGCCTGTGCCAATATCTTGAAGGGTTTCTCCAATGTTCTCTAATAACTTGATTGTGTCGGGTCGTAGATTTAGGTTTTTAATCCATGTTGAGTGGATTTTTGTGTAAGGTGAAAGGTAGGCGTCTTGCTTCCTGCTTCTGCACGTGGAAATCCAGTTTTCCCAGCACCATTTATTGAATAGACTGTCCTTGCTCCAGGAATTGGTTTTAGATCCTTGATCAAATATAAGTTGCTGTAGATGTTTGGGTTGATTTCTGGTGTTTCAATTCTGTTCCATTGGTCTATCCATCTTTTTCTGTACCAGTACCATGCTGTTTTGATTACAACTGCCCTGTAGTATGTCCTGAAATCTGGTATTGTGATGCATCCGGCTTTGTTTTTGTTGTACAAGATTGCTTTAGCTATTCGAGGTCTCTTGTGCCTCCATATAAATTTCAGCACCATTTTTTCCAGATCTGAGAAGAAGGTCTTCGGTATCTTGATTGGTATTGCATTGAATATATAAATTGCTTTTGGGAGAATGGACATTTTGATGATATTGATTCTTCTAATCCATGAGCATGGAAGATTTTTCCATTTCTTGGTATCCCCTTCTATTTCTTTCTTTAAGATTTTGTAATTTTCATCGTAGAGATATTTAATGTCCTTGGTTAAGTTTATTCCAAGGTATTTGATTATTTTTGTAGCTATTGTGAATGGGATTGATCTTAGAAGTTCTTCCTCAGCCATGGCATTGTCTGTGTATACAAAGGCTGTTGATTTTTGTGCATTGATTTTATATCCTGCCACTTTGCCAAACTCTTCTATGAGTTCCAATAGTCTCTTAGTAGAGTTCTTTGGGTCCCCTAAATAAAGAATCATGTCATCTGCAAAGAGGGATAGTTTGAGTTCTTCCTTCCCAATTTGTATCTCTTTAATTTCTTTTTCTTGCCTAATAGCTCTGGCTAGAACTTCCAGAACTATATTGAATAGCAGTGGTGAGAGTGGGCATCCCTGTCTGGTACCAGATCTCAGTGGAAATGCTTCCAACTTTTCCCCATTCAATAGGATTTGGCTGTGGGTTTTTCATAGATTGCTTTGATTGTATTGAGGAATGTTCCTTCCAAACCCAGTTTGCTTAGAGTTTTCATCATGAACGGGTGTTGTATTTTATCAAATGCTTTCTCAGCATCTATTGAGATAATCATATGGTTTTTCTTCTGCAGTCTGTTAATGTGGTGTATCACATTGATGGTCTTGCGCACATTAAACCATCCCTGCATACCAGGGATAAATCTCACTTGGTCTGGGTGGATGATCTTTCTGATGTGTTGTTGCATTCTATTGGCGAGAATTTTATTGAGGATTTTTGCATCTATGTTCATCAGGGATTTTTTGGAATGTTTTTCTTGATTCAATCCTGTTGATTTCTTCTCTGATTTTAATTATTTCTCTTCTCCTACTAGATTTGGGTCTGGTTTGCTGTAGGTTTTCTAGATCCTTGAGGTGAATTGAAAGCTCATCTATTTGGTGCCTTTCTAATTTCTTGATGTAGGCACCTATTGATATAAACTTTCCTCTTAACACTGCTTTTGCTGCGTCCCATAAGTTTTGGTATGTTGTGCTGTTATCCTCATTTACTTCCAGAAAGTTTTTGATTTCTCTTTTGATTTCTTCTATGACCCATTGTTCATTCAGGAGCATGTTGTTCAATCTCCATGTGTTTGCATATGCTCTAGGGATTCCTGAGTTGCTAATTTCCAACTTCATTCCTTTATGGTCTAAGAAGCTGCATGGTATGATTCTAATTCTTTTGGATTTGCTGAGACTTGCTTTATGGCCTATATTTGGTCAATCCTAGAGAAGGTTCCATGTACTGCTGAGAAGAATGTAAAATCTTTAGCTGTAGGATTGAAAGTTCTGTATATATCTGTTAGATCCATTTGGGCTATAGTGCCGTTTAAATCTACTGTCTCCTTGTTGATCTTCTGTCCGGATGATCTGTCTATTTCTGAGAGTGGAGTATTGAAGTCCCCCAGTACTATTGTATTGGGGTCTAAGTCTCCCTTTAAGTCCATTAACAAATCTTTTAGATAAACCGGTGCCCTGTAGTTAGGTGCATATACATTGATAATTGTTATATCTTCCTGTTGAATTGATCCCTTAATCATTATGTAGTGTCCCTCTTTGTCTCTCTTAACGGTTTTTGTGGTAAAGTTTATGTTGTCTGATATTAAGATGGCTACGCCTGCTCTTTTTTCATTTCTGTTGGCATGGTATATCTTTTTCCAGCCTTTCACTTTCAGTCTGTATGGATCCTTGTTGGAAAGATGTGTTTCTTGTAAGCAGCAAATAGATGGGTTTTGTTCCTTAACCCAATCAGCCAATCGGTGTCTTTTAACTGGACAGTTCAGGCCATTCACGTTCAATGTGACTAATGATAAGCGGTAACTTTGCCCTGCCATTTGCCAAAGATAAGTTCTAATATATGCTTTGAATTCCCTGTGATCTTTTGCTGTGAGGTTTCCTTCCTTGGTTTCCTTCATTTACCTTCTTTCATATTGATGACCATGTTTCTGTGTTTCTGTGTGTAACACATCTTTAAGCATCTTTTGCAGGGCTGGACGAGTGGCAACAAATTCTTTCAATTTCTGTTTGCTATGAAAAGTCTTTATTTCACCTTCATTCACAAATGATAGCTTTGCAGGATATAATATTCTGGGCTGGCAGTTTTTCTCTCTTAGTACCTGGGCTATATCTCGCCATTCCCGCCTAGCTTGTAGAGTTTCTGATTAGAAGTCAGCTGTGACTCTGATTGGAGATCCTCTGAGAGTAATCTGACGTTTCTCTCTTGCACATTTTAGGATCTTTTCTTTATGTTTCACTGTGGAGAGTTTAATTACAACGTGTTGTGGTGAGGATCTCTTTTGGTCATGTTTATTAGGGGTTCTGTGAGCTTCCTGTACTAG
The DNA here is from genome assembly GCF_964237555.1 of Oryctolagus cuniculus. NCBI lineage: Eukaryota > Metazoa > Chordata > Mammalia > Lagomorpha > Leporidae > Oryctolagus > Oryctolagus cuniculus. The sequence continues at coordinate 38,471,287 of NC_091433.1, read as the reverse complement.
GATGTCTCTGTCCTTCTCCAAACCTGGGAAATTTTCTGCTAATATCTCACTAAAAAGGCCTTCTCATCCTTTCTCTCTCTCCATGCCTTCAGGAACTCCTAGAACCCGAATGTTGGGTTTTTTAATAGTATCCTGAAGATTCCCGACAATATGTTTTAGATTTCTAATTTCCTCTTCTTTTCTTTGGTTTGACTGTATCCTTTCCTGTTCTCTGTCTTCTAAGTCTGATATTCTCTCTTCTGCTTCACCCATTCTGTTTGTAAGGCTCCCTATTGTGTTTTTCATTTGATCTATTGAATTCTTTACTTCAGTCACTATCACAGTTTCCTGTTGTACTAGTTGTTTCATTTCATTTTGATTCCCCCTTAATATTTCATTTTCATGAGAGAGATTTTTTATCTTGTCCATTAAGGATTTCTGTAGTTCAAGAATTTCTTTTTGAGAACTTCTTAATGTTCTTATCAATTTTTTGAGATCTGCTTCTTGCATTTCTTCTATGTCATCATCTTCATAATCTTGATTTGGGATGTCTTTTTCATTTGGGGCGTCATGGTGACTTCCTTGTTTTTATTACCTCGGTTTTTGCGTTTGTTATTTGGCATATTGGAGATATTTGGTTTCTTCACTGTGGTGCTTTTTCTTGTTATACTATGACTCTAGATTAATGGACTATCTGTTTTTGATGGAGCCTTAGGGCTTGAGATGGGTGTGGCCTGAGAGCTCTGTTTGGTGTGCCAAAGGTGACACTCCCAGGTTAGGCATGGTAAACCTCTCTCTCTCTCTCTCTTTCTTTTTTTTTTTTTTTTTTTGATTCAAAAGGGAAGTAATTCTGCACAGCTGAACGAAGTTGGAGGTAGTTAGCAGGCAAATGATATACCCACAGGAGGCAGAGATCAGAAGCTCTTTCCCAAGGACCACACAGGGAATCTGTTTGGCCCTCAGAGTGGGCTCAAATTCTCCTTTAGTCTCCCACTGGGTTGCCAAAGTTACAGAACTGTAGCGTCTCTGGAGAGTGCTCACGTGAATTCCGTGAGTTCTCTCCCCCACCGTCTCTTTTTTCACAGTCTCAGTTCAGTAGCACCACAAATTTACTAAGTCCTAATCTCCTGTTAATTCACCCTGCCCAGTGTCAGGTTTTTCTGCTAGGCTCAGGGCCGGTGCAGACCTGAGGTCGCTCTGCTTATGACATATGTCCAAGATGGCGCCTGCTCTTTGTCTTGCTCGCCCTTGAGAGGTGAGCGGAGAGAGAGAAACCCGTGTCCGTACCAGTCACCTTTTTTTTTTTTTTTCTCTCTCTCTCTTCCAGTTAGCCTGGTGAACTTCCCCCCGCCGGGGGTCGTTCCCTCTAGTCTTCTCTCTCCGCTTGCCTGCCGGTGTCTCGGGCTATTGAGGTTCGGCTCACCTCGCGTTCCAGCACTGGTGTGTTGAGTCTGCCGCTGGTGTCCCGAACTGTGGGCTCCCACACTCTCCACGCAGGTCCGCTGTGAATCACGCGTTCCAGAAGAGTTTCTTCTGCTGTTTCCTCCCCTACTCTTCCTTGAACCTGCAGTATCTCCACTTTTATTAAACTATCTCTCCCCGGACTATCAGTGTGCTCCCTTCATATTCTGCCATCTTGCCTCCTCCCCCTAGCCTCATGTATTTCTAAGGAGAGAAAATCTCTGAGATTCAGAGAGAAAAATATTCATGACAGAGACTGTTCTTCGACTTCTCTCTCTTCATTGAATTTGATTATAAGCATCCTTTCCACTTAACCCGCTGTGCTTCATAGTACTGGGGACAAACACAAATCCTTTTACAAATTATAATTTATGAAAAAGATTATTGTTCTTTTCTTTTGTATATATGTTTTTCCCTTTTCAGTAGACGCTTAAAACAAGCAAACAAACTAATAAGACATTCAAGGGTCAAGAGAATTTCTCAACTCAACTCTGTCACTGTGGAAATAAATTCTGTTATTTACAAAAACAACTACAAAAAAAATTGTCTCCAAGTACATAATATACGCATATCCATGCAGAATGAAAATAGGCTGACATGTGTTTATAAATGCCTGAAAACTTATGTCATGTTAACAAGTGTTCTGAGTGAGATTTTACCTGGCTATAGGCCTTATGACCAACTTATTGAGTCTTAGGTCCCTTATATTTAAAATCTGATGAAGAAAATGGATGCAATTGCTTTCATAGAATGAGAAATTTTACAACTTTTCCCACTCATATTAAAAAAGACCATGTATGTAAAATGAGGTCATGGGTTCATATCAAGTAAACTACCTGTACATGAACCTCTACATGATTTTTCATAGCAGCTTTACTTTTAATAGATAAAAATGAGAAACAATGAAAAAGGCTTATGAGTGGTTATATAACCTATATGCATCTATATAAGAGACTACTATATAGCAATAAAAATAATATATTGTAGACATGCAAAGTTCTTTATGCTGGATGAAAATAATCTCAAATGTAACATAGTATATGATTCCATTTATATAATTTCATAAAATGATACAGAGTTTTAAAGCAGAATAATAATCTCCAGGGGTTACAGATGGTGGGGAGCCTGGTATGAATGTGATTATAAAATATAACAGAGAGATGATTGCAGTGGCAGAATCATTATGTAACCTCATTCTAACCATGGTTATACAAATCTATAACTCTGATAAAATTGACAGAAAACTATACATACCTAATGTACCAGTGTTAATACAAGGTTTTGACATTATACTAAGTTCATTATTGGGGGAACCAAGTAAAGTATACATGCAACCTATCTATATTTGTTACTTACTATGAACTTATAATTATTTCAAAATAAAAAGCTAAAAAATACTTGATTCAATAAGGAGAAACAGTAATTACTAAAATATATACAATGCTTATCATACACAAATACTTCAAATTCATCAACTCAGATAAGCCTGTCAATACTATTATTATTCCTGATTTATAGCCTATTTGTTTAGTCAAGGTCATATAGCTAGTATGTGGTTTTAATTCAAGCAATCTTGAACCCCTATAATGTAAAAGCAGTACCCAATCTCTTATCTGCCCCTCTAGACTCAAGGTGTCCTTGACTGTCCTTTATCAAAAGGAATTCACTGATTTCAGGGAGTGATCCAGCTGGTCTCACAAGGTTCTAATCACCAGACTCAAGGAGTCATGTGCTTTTCCAATAGATAAAAACCTTGATGACCAATACTGTCCTGGCTGGTCTATGTAGGGGCACTCCAGGTCCAGGCAGAATGTAGCTGTCACCTTCACATAACTCACAGACCAAGTGGAGCCCACCTGGCTACCATAAACTCCCTTAAAAACTATGGTGTCACTGATCAATCAAAGGAAAGTCATGAGTACCACTGACCATCCAAGAACTTGGGCACGAGCTGATCATGCACCTTTCAGCCATAATTTCAATCTGTAAGAACCTTCACTCCTCAGCGAACCTGCAAAATAAGCAATTGCTGCAGGCTCCATGCTTTGTGCTTTGCAATAACTATCTACTTTATTCTACCAGACAAATGTCAGTGATTGGATTCCTGCACATAATGAGTGACCCAGTTTGAGAGTTTACAACAATGCCTCCAACCAGTTTGGTGTGTTGTTCAGCAACATGAGTATGACCATAAAATATAATGGAGAGATAACTGTGGTGACAAAATCATTTTGTAATCTCATGGTAACTATGGCTATACAAATCTTTAACTCTGATAAAAGTGACAAAGAATTAACTATGCATACATAATATACCAATGTCAATACCTGTTTTTAACATTATACCAAGTTACATGTGATGTAATTTTGGGAGGAAATATACATGTAACCTCTCCATATTTGTAGCATACTATGAAACTATAATTACTTCAAAATTAAAAACTAAAAAATGCATGATTCAGTAAGAAAAAACAGTAATTACTAAAATGTATACATTGTTTATTACACACAAATTTTTCCAATTCATTAAATCAAATAATCCAATCAATAATATATTATTCCTGATAATAGTATAGTTGTTTGTTCAAGGTCACATAATTGGTATATGTAGAGACCTTGGTTTTAATTCAAACAGTCTAACTCCTCCAGTGGATGTGCTCCTCATTATTACACTACAGTGCTTTTAAGAAAATTCATGATGGGCAAGCATTTGGAGCAGTGATGAAGTTACATCTTGGAATGCCCACATTACATATCAGCCTGGACTTGAGTCCCATATCTGCATCTGAATCAGCATCCTGCTGATGTGTCCCTTGAGAAGCAACAGGTGATGATTCAAGTACTTAAGTCTCCCCCCCCCCGCTCTGTGGAAGACCAGAATGGATTTACTGGATCCTGGTTTCTGCCTTCACTAGCCCTGTCTGTTACAGCATTAGGAAAGTGAACCACGAGATGGAAGGTCTCTGTATATCTTTGTTTCTATCTTTCAAATAAAAGGAAATAAATAAATGTTTTATAATTCTTAACTGAAGGAAGAAAGGAAAGTATATAAGATACAAAAGCAGATGTATGTACACAAAGGAGAATGCGTCATATATTCCTTTTACCAAACAAGGCTGACTTTTCACATTTCCTCTCCGATTGACTTCCTGGATTACAGAGTCTAATTCAGGGGGAATGTGTCAAACGAGGGATCATAAGGCTACATGTAGTCTACCATTATATCCCCAGAATTCTCCCAGTAAACTTTCCTAGAGATGGAAATTGTGCACACTTTTTAAAATATCATTTTAGTTTTAATGTTTCTGGAGACATAATCACCATAGTAAGAATCAGTGCTCACATATAACTTGATTGACATCTGATGGCCGAAGTTGGTAAAGGCAAAGAGACTACTTCTCTTCTATCTACCATCCCGTCACCTTAGATGGATGTCCCCCTCTAAATCACCACATTACACAGACTAACACTATATTCCTATTTGCCAGAAGAATGCTCCAAATAGATCAGGTTAATTTATTTACTTTATCCCTTAAAAGGGTAGGTATGTTCCTTCTTAAATTACCTAGTCAATTACAGTACTGTGCAATTGTATTCACCAGTTACAACTCTCAGGAGAAACATCACAGAGGAATTTCAATGACATCTATTGATAAGTGCTGAAAATTTCCTCAAAATGTGCCATTTCTGAAAGCAACAGGTCCTAACTTTACCACATTTTTCATTCCCAGACGAATATGTATGACATAATTACACAAAGCTTCCAAGCTTCAAGATGATCCACCTGTGTAATGCATGCATTCCTTCACCCTCCTCTCCAGCTCTCTAAAAATACACATAAGTCAAAGACCAGTTAAATTTTGCACTGGGAATCATAGAGTAAGTTTCCTCAAAGAACAATTGGTGAGTAAAGTCTATAAGACCCATGAGCTCATGATCTAGCGGAAATGACAGAAACAGACATGGCATTTTAACAGAAGATGATGAACTTTACATTATTACTTGTTTTTGTGAATTTCTGTACTTGTTTTTTCTTTAATGAGAAGTTGAGAACTTTTAAAAGATTTATTTATTTATTTACTTGAAAGGTAGAATAACAGTGTCGCTCCCCCATTCGCGGAGGAACGACACAGCTCATCAGTCAAATTGGCGAGAGGCAGCTGCGTAGAAGTTTACTCCTCCCCAGCGCCATATTGTGGGAGAGCAGATGCATAGAATAAGTCTTAATTCCAGTAACTTAGTCTAGTCTCAGTTGCTCCCCACATAACAGAGAGATGGAAAGACAGTGAGAGAGAGAGAGAAATCTCCCATTTACTGGTTCACTTAAGTGGCTTCAATGAGGCAGGAGCCAGGAGCTCCATTCAGGTCTCCCATGTGAATAGAGGGGAGCTGGATTGGAAGCAGAGCAGTCAGGACTCCACGAGTCACTGTGATATCTGATGCTAGTGTTGCAAGTATCAGCTTAACCCATTGTACCACAATGCCAGCTCCTCCATACTTGCTTTAACATACAAAAGAATCATGCTCCATCTTATTAAATTATAAACATGAGACTGATTGGAGTTTGACTCTTCCTAATTTAATATATCATCAAATTGTGTAAAAGGAAAGAGGGATGTAAAAATTATCTTCATCATTGCCTCCAAACAAAAAATAATTAAAGCAGATTAACAAGCAACCAAATAGAAATGAGCACCACTAAAAATGACCTTCTCAATTAGATCAGTAACAAAAGTGAAATTATTGTCCTATATCAGCTGCATTATTCTTAAACTATTCAAATTAGAATGTGTTCTGTGAGTTTAGAAAAATTGGCAATAAAGGAATCATATCTCAAAGAAATATAACTCACATTTTAGTATAATGAAAAAGTACTTACAGATCAAGTTATAAATAGCTTATTCTGCAATATAAAACAATTCTCAAGTGTTTTTTTTTTACTCTTCAAATCAAAATCAAAATTAGAAGTAGAAACAAAATGATGTTCTCATTTCAACAATGAATACATAATTAAAATGTTTTGACTTTTTAGTGTTCATTTTGGTTTGCCACTCTAAAAAGTGTACTCCAATCCTTAAGTAATATTAAGTTTGTGAATGCAAAACACATCTTTTACACATCTTTTTAGCTACACTTTTTATTCTGCAGAAGGACTCTGCCATATCAAGGATTAACACAATATGCATCAAGGTTCAGAAATTTCAATTTGCAGCTATCACTAGCAAATAATGAGAACCATCTGGACTGATTGATGTGGAGATTGAAAGTAATTGATCTTGCAATTGAGAAGCTTTTATGAAACATGAAATTAAACAAGATGTTATTAAGCATTCTGAAGTTCATCAGAGTGACACATCAAAATGTATTACTAGCTGTTAATTTTCCTTCATATTTATATAAAGAGCCCTGACTGTCAGAATGCAACAGAAATAGAAGTTAAAACTCTAGAAATTGAAATATTGATCAAAAGTCCATAGTTTTGTTACAATAAATATGTGCAAAAAACTGATTCCTTGCCAAGTGTCATCTGTGGGTAGGCAATTACCAATGCAATTATAACTATAAATCTGCACAGATCATCATTTAAAAGAAAAAATATTTTATAAGTGAATTAGCAATAATTTTATCTATGAATAAAAACATATTGTTTCATATATTTTTCTTACTATCTTCCCTGCAACAGTCCTTTACAAGACTACTTAAATTTTACCTAATTTTCACAACAAACTTAATGGTAAGTAGGCTTATTCTTTCCATCTTAAAGGTAAAAATTCAGATTTCCCATTAGCAACATCAAGTGCTCAGGAATAATAATGAGTAGCCAAATCCATGAAACCAAATCTGTGTTTGTTTTTATTTTCTAGCCCAAAATATTTTCCATTATTTTATGTGACTTCTTTGTATGGAAACATGCTCAAAGACAACTATAAAGGATAAGCAGACATTAGCTTGAAAGTGTTTCTAATTTTCCATATTACAACTCTGCATATTTCCATGTGTAAAATGGCATTGAATCAAGAGAATTCTTCCACATGTGCCTGGTAGTTAGCTTTATCACCAGCTTCAGCATCAAATCCACATCTGACACTAGTGGCCAAGGTAACCTCTCAATTGTATCAGAACACAGATATTTCATACCTTTAGAAAAATATGCTATAAATCTATGCATTTCCAGAAAATAATATAAAAGAAAAACAAAGACCTAAGTCCAGTAAAAAAAAAAAGTACTATTTCTAAAAATGCTTAAGGCTGTTCTGAAAATATTGTCATAAGTTCTAAAAAATGGCATCCCCCAATATGATCTTGGGCATATTTCTCAGTAAGAAACATTATAAAATGTGACAAGTTTTACAACATCTAAAAAAGAAGCAAATAACTCTTTTTTATTTATATTACTGCTAAAAATCAAACTACCCAACCTGACAAAAATAGACATAACACATATATTCACAAAGATGAAAGAATATTTATCAATATTTATATTTAGCAAATGTAATGTAGAGTCAGAGAATTGTGCATATTTACTCAGGAAAATAGAATTCCTTTTTGTCTCTCTAAAGGTGCTATAGATATTTCATAGAGAAAATGAGATTTCATAAGAAACACCAGGAAGAAAAACAACATCTTAAGAGATTGAGGTGAAGAAGAAGAAAAAAAACATGCATTGGAAATAAATCACAGTCTGAGAAAGCTTAGGAGTCAGAATTAATGCATCACTGACCAGTAAAAATGATCCATTTAGTTTGTAAGTTAGTCTACCCACTCAATGAGGCTACCCTATTCTGCATTACTTGTCTAGATAAGTTCCACATGGAACTAAAATACATTGTTGCATCCTTGCCAATATGAGCCCCACTGCAGGAGCTGAGGACGAGTAATTGACTGAAGATATCCATCAACCAATGAGCAAATTAGAATGCTCCGACTGCCATATATTCTTATCTTCATGCCTTTCTTTATTAACTGAGCAAAGAAGCCTATGTTGGTGAAATTTTAAGTACTTGAATAAAATAGTAAAATTAATAACTAGTCTCGGGCTATATGTGTATATGCTCCTGAATGTGTATATATGAAATATATGAAATTTGGTCAACTTACATAACTTTAAAAAATCATTTTAAAAAAGAAACTATTTATAGGGCCTCTAAGACAGTCAATGTGCATTTGTCCTTCTACGGTACATTAACCCTTGAATGTAGTGATAAATTCTCAAGAAAATTCTAATTCATATCCGATCCATCCCCAACCTCTCAAAAATTCTGTTTTATTAACTTTTTTTGTAAAGGGTTTCTCTAAGCTTATCAAAAGTAAATAGTACCGGCCGGCGCCGCGGCTCACTAGGCTAATCCTCTGCCTGCGGCGCTGGCACACGGGGTTCTAGTCCCGGTTGCCCCTCTTCCAGGCCAGCTCTCTGCTGTGGCCCGGGAGTGCAGTGGAGGATGGCCCAAGTGCTTGGGCCCTGCACCCCATGGGAGACCAGGAGAAGCACCTGGCTCCTGCCATCGGATCAGCGCGCTGCACCGGCCGCAGCGCACCGGCCACAGTGGCCATTGGAAGGTGAACCAATGGCAAAGGAAGACCTTTCTCTCTGTCTCTCTCTCTCTCACTGTCCACTCTGCCTGTCAAAAAATAAAACAAAACAAACAAACAAAAAAAAGTAAATAGTACCATAACTACTACCATATATTGGTTGTATCTTATATGTCCAATACACTCTAAATACCTTTTGCATGCATTTTTTCAGTTCATATTTTTATTGCAATCTTAAGACACATTAGCTGAATATCAATTCTGTAGGAAGGGCTATTAGTCTTTCTATAATATTCAGAAAGACATTGAGAAGCACAGAAGTTGAGAATCAAGCCAAGATTTTCCAGGTTTCAATACAATTTGGCTTTAGAGACAATCTGAAATAAATACCAAATTTCACATAAATTCAACTGTAAGTATTACAGTGTACATTCCAAAACTTTATACCTACATGAGTACATATAGTCTTGTGGTTAAGATGCCCATGTCCAACATGCTTAGATTAAATTACAGGTTCTAATTCCTTACTTCAGCTTGTTGCAAATGCAGACTCTGAGAGGCAGAGGTAATTTCTGAAGTAACTGGGTTCCTTCCATTAATGTGGGAAACCTGAATTGAGTTCTAGGCTCCAGGTTATAATCTTGGCCTAGTCCTGGATGTTGTAGACATATACAGAATGAAGCAGCTATTAGGAAACTCTCTGTTTCTCTTTCTGTGTTTCAAAAAACCAAAAACAAACCACCTTAGTGCTTCGAAAAAAATCACAGCCACAATTTCATGATCATACCTACAGATTTAATAATTCATTAAAATCTTGAAAGAATTTTTATTCACAGTTTCCCATTATCTTTTTGTTTTGCTGTTTGGAATAAGTCCACAACAGTCCACTCACTGTAATTGTCCAGAATTTCTAGAAGTGTCTTAATTTCTAAGTTTTCCTACTATGCATTTTTATTGGGATTAATTTTGCTAAAGATATTAGTTGAGATTTATTCTGTATAATTTACATAGTTCTACATTCAAGAGTTGTGTCATTGGGAAATAATTTATAAGCTCTTATTTATTTTATTTCTGCACATTTGCTGTGATCTAGAATTCCGATCAGACAGACATTCACTTATTTCTTGCAAGACTACTTGCAGGTGGATATTACATATTTTAATCAGGATATGATCAAGTCATCAATCTTTACTGTTTTATCTATTATTTCACTAGGTGATGCTAATATGTAGTAATCAGTTCCATAATTTTTATTTGTTAGTTCATGGAATCCTACTTTAGAGAAGAGCTTCATATGAATAATTTGTTGCCCTAGGACAAGCTAAAGTTCAGAACCAGAAATTCAATCTAGGTCTCCCACTTGAGTGTCAAGAACCTAAGTCCTTGAGCCATAATCTATTCCTTGCTATAGTGCACAGGAAGCTAAGTACCTGGTACTTGATTCTAGGCACTCAGATATGGAATACTGTTGTTCCAAATGGCATCTTAACAATTGAGCCAAATGTCTTCCCCTAAGCTAATTTAGATGAAGAAGTATTATTGATTACCATGGAAATTTTGAGTCATTTGTAGAAGTAGAGAGAATAATTTAATAAACCTGAAATATACATTATCCAATTTCAAACAATAATCAATATGTAACCAAATGTGTTCCCTACTTACAGATTATAAATACAGCCTGGCCCAGTCAGTCCTGGCTGTTGTGGATGTTTGGGAAGTGAACCAGCGGATGGAAAATCTCTGTCACTCTTTCAAATAAAATGAAAATAAATAAATAAAAGTTTTGTGTGTATATATATATACATATTCACATGTCTTAACGAAAATAAGAAGCTAATGTGGGAAATGGGAAATAGAGATTTTATTAAAGTATAATAGACAAAGGATTGGTATCAAATCAGTGTTTGTGTGTGTATGCACACTATATATCAAAATAGAGAAAACTCAGTAGGACAATAGATGAGAGATTTAAACAACTATTTCTCAAAGAAGGATATTCAATTATTCAATATTCAGATTTCCCAGCCCCCTGCAGTTAGATAAGGACATTGATCAATTTAGCCAATGTGGGTGGCTGAAAGTAAAGTGTGTCAGTTCAGGGTCTAAGAAGAAAATAATTAAAACAGAACTCCTTAGCAGTCTATTCCTCTGCCATGGTGACTGGGGAGATATTTTGTACCAAATGATAATCCATTCATCGGGGAGCCTCCATCAGCCTGCATACCTGGCAGCTTGCAAAGATTATAGCTCCATTGCCAACATGCAGTGTGATTTAAAAAATCAGCTAATATTCACTTCAGCCACTATGTATTTGGGATTACTTGTTATCGTAGTTTACCTATATTTACTCTATTGAATAGTGCTTAGAAATTAAAGTTAGGAGTCAAATCAACTTGTACCCCTCTACTGCATGGGAAATATGTGAAATTAAATTAGTTTCTCAGAGCCTTCACACTCCTCGTTTGTAAAATGGAGAAAATGATGCCTGTCTCATCTAGCTGTTAGGAAGAATAATTGAAAGATTGCATGTAAAGTACTCTTAAAAGTGCTTTGGTCTTAAGAAAAGATCAATAATTTCCTGCTATTTCATATTAAGGATTATGGCTCTGAATTTATAAATATGTTGATGATAAACCTTAAATTTTGATGAGTAATTTGGGGAGTGTTTGGAAACAGCTGATGAGTTAACAAAACAAAAAATAATAATTGGAGTTAGCATTTATTAAATTTGCATCCAAATGGTCTTAAAAGCCAGTAACACTCAGATATGCAAAGTTGGTTTGAGAAAAATATAGGATGTTTACATTTAATTCCATATGACTTCACATCCATGGGTTTAACTACATGAGCAGGGAATTGCTAGTGATCACAGAATAACAATCTTTGGCCCAATTCAACATGTCACCATACATTTCCTCCTAGGCATTCATATACTCTTATGTCCAAGAGTAATTCCCTCACATTATTTACTTATTCATGGAGCCTAGAAAACCAAACCCACCAGACTACTGTAAGTACTAGGCATTAAGCATACTGAACATTTTGGCATATTCAGTTTTTATCACAAGCTCATCACATCATAAAGAAGCAGTTCTGGCTGTTCATGCTAACTGCAAAATAAAACATTTAGTGTGTATTTCCCAACCCATATGGTTCCTAAAGCCACAATTTCAACATTTTAAAAGATTATAACAATGTCAGAGGAAAGAGTTGTGCAAAAATAGTAAAATTTTCTCTAAATTTAATATATTAAATGTCTTTGTAATCTCTTGACTACATAAAATTGATAATAATTTTTGGAAAGTTAGATGTGACACTACCTTAAACAATAAAAAATACTGTGCTTCTCTAATGTGTTTGGTCACAGAAATGCCAGGGCTCTGGCTGTCTTCCTAAAAATGCCAAAATCATAAGCACTCTAGACACCCTGCTGGAGCCCACCATGAAAAACAGGAAGTTGGACCAAGGGAACTAGTCTGCAGAACAGTTAGGGCAACATGCAAATAGAGGCCACAGCACTCACTGATCTGCTGACATCAGCAAAGCCACTGCATATCTCTGAGTTTTTTCTTTCCCTTTAAACTGTAAAATTAGAGGGTAGATTTTTGACCCATCAGTTAAGATGCTGCTTGGGATGCCTGCACCCCATAATGGAAAGAGTGCCTTGTTTCAAATCTGCCTAAGTCTTCATTCCAGCTTCCTGCTAATACACACTCTGTGAGGCAGCAGAATTTATTCTTCCTATGAAACTCTATTTTGGTATGTATCATTCAATTTCCCTCTATCCTCCGTGGTCCCTACCCTTCCCAAACTTTAGTGATCATTAATAAATCATCTACTTCTATGAAATCAACTTTTTTAGTTTCCACATAAGGGAAAGAACACGTAGTATTTGTCTTTCTGTGCCTGGCTTTTTTTAATCTAATTTATATAATGTCCTGTAGTTCTATCTATATTATGACAAACAACATGAGTTCAGTCTTTCTATGGCTGAATAATATTCCATTGTGTGTATAAACCATGGTTTCTTTACATGTTTATCTGTCTATGGGCATTTCAGTTTTCTCAATTTGGCTATTGTGACTAGTGCTATAACAATCCTGGGAGTTTAGACATCTCCTTGATATACTGATTTCAATTTCTATAGACATATATCTAGTAGTGGGCTTGATTGATCATATATTAGGTCTATTTTCAGTTATTGGAGTAAACTCCATAGAGTTTTCCATAATTATTACATTAATTTATGTTTCCATCAAAACCATAGAAGTTCATTTTTGTGCATTCTCAGAAACATTTGTTATTCTTTGTCTTTTTTTAGAATAACTATTCCAACTAGGTGAGATGATATCTCATTATTTCGATTTGATTTTGGTTACAATTCTCTGGTAATGCTGACAGCTTTTCCATAAACTTTCTGGTCATTCGTACGTCTTCCCTTGAGATATTTGTTATTTGTCTTTTGCCATTGATTTTTTATTTCCTGCATATCATGGATATTAATCCTTTGTTAGATGAATACTTTCCAAATATTTTCTTCTATTCTGCAGGTTTCTTCACTCTGCTGATTGTTTCCTATTCTATGGAGAATCTTCTTAGTTTGATATAATTCATTTGTTTACTTTACTCTTGTTGCCTGTGATTAGGGAGTTTCATCCAAAAATTCATGAGCTATACTGATATCTTAAAAACACAATACAATAAGCAAGGGAAGAGGTTAGAATTAATTACACATGTAGCATAAAGTTGGAAACATGAGTAAGAATTCATGTTGAGTTCAAAACATTATAGTTAACAATAGAAAGTTATTTATGTGTATATGTACACAGACTAGTGCATACATATGTATTCTTAGGTTTTATTTGCCAAAAAGACCACCCCAGTAGCAACAAATATATCTTGTTCCAAGATCATGGTTTCTGATATCAGTCTCCTAGGAAAAAAGGAAAAAAAAAAAACTAGGAGATATGGCTGATTCAAGGTCAATATAGTAATTATGCAAGATAAGTCTGAACCATCTTATAGTTCCAAAAGAAGGAAGTACTCAAAAATAAACCAGCTGGGTCAAAGGGTGGATGTATTTTCAGATTTTTGAGGAATCTCCATACTGTCCTCTATAATGGTTGTATTCATTTACATTCACACCAACAGTGTATTAAGGTACATTTGCCCCATATTCTCACAAGCATTTATTGTTTTTTGATTTTTGGATGATAACCATTCTAACTAGAGTGAGGTGAAACTTCATTGTGGTTTTTATTTGCATGTCCTAAACGGCTAGTGATCATGAACAATTGTTTAAGATTTATTTATTTTGAAAGTCCTAGTTACAAAGGGAGAAACAAGAAGGAAAGAGAGGGAGGGAGGGCTGGGGGAGAGGGAGAGAGAGAGAGAGAGAGTTCGTCCATCTGCTTGTTTAGTCCCCAGATGGCCAAAATGGCCAGGGCTGGGCCAGGCCAAAGCCAAGAGCCAGGGGCTTCTTCCTGGTCTCCCATGTGGATGGCAGGGGCTCAAGCACTTGGGCTATATTTGCTGCTTCTCCCAGGCAATTAGCAGGGAGCTGGATCAGAGTGGAGCAGCAAACACGAACCAGACACATGTGGGATGCCAGTGTCACAGGTGGGAGCTTTACCTGCTGTGTCACAATGCTAGAATCAGCAATTTTTCATGTCTGTTGGCCATTTAAATTTCCTGTTTTGAAAAGTGCCTGTTCAAGTTCTTTTTCCATTTCTTGGCTGGATTGTTTGTTTTGTTGTTGTTGAGTTTCTTGAGTTCTTTATAGATTGTGGATATTAATCCTGTTTTTTTAGAGATATATTTATTTATTTCAAAGGCAAAGTTACAGAGAGGCAGAGGCAGAGAGAGAGAGAGAGAGAGAGAGAGAGAGATGTCTTCTGTCTACTGGTTCACTCCCCAAATGGCTGCAAAAGCCAGAGCTGGGCCAATTTGAAGCCAGGAGCCAGGGGCTTCTTCCAGCTCTCCTACATAGGTGCAAGAGCCCAAAGACTTTGGCCATCCTCTACTGCTTTTTCAGGCCTTAGCAAGAAACTGGATTGGAAGTGGAGCAGCTGGGTCTTGAACCAGTGCCCATATGGGACGGTGGTGCTGCAGGCAGTGGCTTTATCCACTACACCACAGCACTGGCCCTTATTAATCCTTTATCAGTTGCATAGTTTCCAAAAATTTTCTTCCATTCTGTTGGTTGCCTCTTCACTTTTCCCAGAAGTCTTTGCCCATGCCAATGTCTTGCAGCGTTTCCCCAATGTTCTCCTTTAGTATTGATGGCATCAGGCCGTAGATTTAGATCCTTGATCAATTTTGAGTTGATTTTTGTATAAGGTATAAGGTAAGGGTTATGTTTCATACTTCTGCACACAAAGATCCAATTTTCGCAGCACCATTTGTTGAAGAGACTGTATTTTCTACAGGGAGTGATTTTGATTCCTTTGTCGAGTATTAGTCGGTTATAGATGCATTAATTAATTTCTGAGGTTTCTATTATGTTCCATAGATCTATGGGTCTGTGTGTGTGTGTGTGTGTGTGTGTCCAGTACCAGTGCTACGTGCGAGTGTGTGTGTCTGTGTTTTGCCAGTCTATTTGTTTTTTGCCAGTGCCAGGTTGTTTTGACCTTAACTGCATTTTAAGTCTTGAAATACATCTTGAATATGTCGTGAAATCTGGTATTGTGGTGCCTCTGGCTTTGATTCTGTTGTTTAAGATGGCTTTAGCTATTCAGGGTCTCTTGTGTTTCCGTATGAATTTTAGCCTTGTGATTTCTATATCTAAGAATGTCCTTGGTATTTTGATTGGGATCTCATTGAATCTGTAAATTGCTTTGGGTGTTATGGATATTTTGAAATCCTATTTTCCTGCAACAAAAGGGATGCAACTGTAAACCATTATGCCTACTGAAATAAGCCATCCCAAAGAGACAAATATCATATATTTTCTCTGTTTTGTGATAACTAATATACAGAGTAAAATTATTATTGTAATGCATATGAGCAAAACTGACATTTAGAGATCTGATTATCATTTACAGCCCTTGTCTATACTTGAGGAATAGTGATTTTTGCTAATTACTACTTGTGAATTCTTTATCTGGTGGAGGTTTAAGCATGTGATTTTAAAATAAACTGAAAGTATGTCATTGTAAAAAGTTAAAGAAAAAAATGAAAGGAAGGAGGAGGGAGGGTGGGAGCATGAGTGAGAGGAAAGATAGGGTGGGAAGTATCATTAGGCTCTTAAATCTATATATATGAAATACATGAAATATGTTAATCTTATACAAATAATTTTATTTAAAAATTTAAAAAGTGAACTAGCAAAACAAAAACAAAATCATCCTCAAAAGTATGTGAGGACAGTAAAGATAATTGAAAGACTTTTAATGGCCAAAGACAAAAGATTTGAATAATGAATAAGTAATGTGGCATTACAGCCCATAGTATATGAATACCTATGAGTCCACACTGATGTTATAAAAGATTGCATATGCTAACCACTAAAAATAAGTGGGGGGCTGGCACTGTGGCAAAGTGGGTTAAGCTGCTGCTTGCAGCACTGGCATCCCATATGGATGCCAGTTCGAGTCCTAGTTGCTCCACTTCCAATCCATCTCCCTGCTAATGCACCTGGGAAAACAACAGAGGCTGGCCCTAGCCTTTGGGCCCCTGCACCCATATGGAAGACCTGGAAGAAGCTTCTGGTTCCTGGCTTTGGTGGGCCCAGCTCTGACCACTGGGGCCATGTGGGGAGTTAACCAGTGATTGGAAGACCTTTCTCTCTGTCTGTCTCTAATTGTGCCTTTCAAATAAAAAAAATCCTAAAAAAAGTGGGAAAAACACAAGTCCCCCACCCAATGCAGAATTCCAAAAAATTTATTGATATTTTTCCCTAAAATGAGAAAGGGCATAAAATCCCACTTCATAAGAGTGATTTGCTCATACTTTCTTTCAAACAGTTCAATATGGAGGAAAAGAGTAACTTTTCAGTGGAGATATCTGACAAGTGCTACTTCAGTCAGGGTTATCACTAACAGCCATGAATCAGACTGCTAGTGTATAGTTTTCATATACTATAATGGGAAAAACACTTTGTCTCTAAGATCCCACCTTAAAATTGATAGTCTCAGTCTTAGCATGATAAAAATATCTGAATATTTTCATTAGAGGAAAATACTACGAATACTTTACCAGCAGTCTTTAAAGTCCTAAACCTGATAAGAAAAAAGGAAAATCTATGATACTGTCAATCAAGTAAATATAATATGATATTTTGGGGGGGGAATCCCAAAACAGAAAGAGAATATTAGGTTCAAAAAGCAAACTTGAATTAACTATGGACTTTATTTATAATAATATGTCAATATTGCATCAATAATTATAATAAATGTTCCAAATGAAAGCAAACTGTTAATGAGATTTGGGCGTTTAACTTAGCAGTTAAGACATCTACATGCCATATAGAGTGTCTGGGTTCAAGTCCCTGCTAAGCTTCTGATCTATCTTCCTGCTAATGCACACAGTGGGAAGCAGCAGGTGATAGGTGCTAGCTTGAGTATTTGGGTCTCTGCCATCCATATAAATTAGATTGAGTTTCAGGCTCCTGTTTTCAGTCTAACCCAGCCCTGACTGTTGCAGGCATTCAGGGAGTAAACCAGTGGAGTAGTTTCTCTCTCTTCTCTCTTTTTCTTCCTTTAAAATAAATAAAAATACCAATCCTTAAAAATTATGGGACCCTGGATATTGGGTACAAGAGAATTCTCTTCATTACCTTCTCAATATTTTTATAAATCTAACAGTGCTCTAAAAAATGAGTTCTACTAAAAATACATTTTAAAATTGGAAGCCTTCAGTGTGAGACCTTTGTAGTCATTCCAGATGATAGCAAGTTGCATAAAAAGTGATTTCATATTGGACAGATGGAGTTCAATTCCACATATGCCACTTATTAGATGCATAAATCATCACAATTTCTTATCTCTTAAAGCCACAGCATCCTTTTATTTGTGTATGATGAAAATTATAAAAACTACCTCAGAAATTTGCAATGAAGACAGAATAAAGTTACATATATAGAACACCTAAAACAACTACAGTCACAGAAGCCTAAATGATCTGCCCAAGATTGGCAACTGGCATATAGAGAGCCAAGATTTCACTGTTTCAGGTGCATCCATTTGCCCAAGATTTTGCTATTTTGCTACACTGGTTAATGATTTAAAAATCAGCAGTTAGTCTATAGAGCAGGACACTTGGCTTTGGTTAGTTGCTTCTACATTGCTCCCAGCTGAGGTGTGTGTGTGTATGTGTGCGTGTGTGTGTGTATTAGCAGTGATGTTAGACAATGTGATGTTGCAGTCCATGTACAGCAGTCAAGGTGAGTCTTTCCCCTGAGATCTGATTAAATGTTGACAGTAAAATGGCATAAAGGCTGTGGGAAATGCTGAACACACAAAGATGATGGAATGAGAACAAAAAGGAATATAGAGAAATGAAAGGGCGGCAAAGGATAAAAATTTGTGGCTATCTTGTCTCCAGCTGAGTCATCTGTATTTCTGGCTTTCTGATAACAGGACTGATAAATTTAATTAAAATCAACACACAATGTGCCCATATTACATATTCTAAGGTGAAAATGAACTCATTCCTGATATATACATTTTATTGAATAATATATAATCCAAGACAATCCACCTTCTTTTTCCTTATTGGTTTGCTTTTATTTTCAATTCAAGTAAGCAGATTTTGCATTTTCTAATATGAAATCCAATCCAAAGAAACAAAAAATTCCACAGGAATATTTACTAGCAATGGACATATACAAATCACATCACTAGTTCTCCCAAGTCATGCATTCTTTCTTCTCTATCAGAAGGTTTGGAAGTTTAAGTGGTCAACCTCCTGGGAAGCACTGAGAGGAACACACGACAGAAGAAGACCTGACTGCTTTCCTCTAGGTGCTAAAACATGAATCGACAAGGCAGACATGCAGAGGTAGCTACAGAATCACGTATCATGCACCAGAGCAGAGAGCTTAGAGTATAGAGATGAGATCCATTGGTTGAGTTCTTACTTCCTCCCAGGTAGTCAATTAAATCCATGTACACCATGCAATCAGAGACTCCCAAGTTCAGTGACAAAGCTACTGCTTTACATGAGCAATTACTGCTCAAGGAAGCAGAATCTGTTTTGTGAAAAATAGTGACTAATTCAGAGTACATTTTTTGTTTTGATTTTTGTTTTTAAATTACAGGGTATTATTCAATTTAAAAGGAAAAAACTAAGAAATAACTAGGCTACATAATAAAAAATGCAGAATATCTTAAAAGATGATTTCCCAAAAGTATTAGGAATTCATTAGTGTGTGTGTGTAAATAAATACTTTGCAAAGATAAATCCTAAATCATTACCTCTAAACACCTAAACCATACGCGCACACACACAGCACATATACATATATAAATATAGTATAAATATATAGCTTTTAAGCAAAGCTGCTACTTATTACAACTGTAGCAGGTTGTGACAATAGGTGTGTCAGAATTCGTTAGGAATTTATAATAATCTTTTCCCAGTGTAAGTTATTGAGCTACTTTTACTGGTTTCTCCAGCCTCAGAGCAGCATCACTGTTGCTGAGAAACAGAGGTTGAAAAGCGCTAGGGAAGAACCTCAGGCTCAGAGCCTATTTTTAGACTCTAGCTCACTCTGACATGAATGCAAGATCCACTGCAGCTACTATACCTGGGAATTTCCTGTACTTAGTAAACAAGGTCAACACATAGCATTCACTCTCTCTGGAGCTGTAAAATTCAGTGAATGTTTGACATTGGATTTAATGCAGAATTTTAAAAGGCTAGAAAAAAACTGCAGATGCCAAATCAGATCACTGTAATGAACAAAGAGAAGCCTAGAAGGAAAATGCTTTAAGGATTCAACAAAATAAGTAAGGAAAGGAGGAAAAAGTGGAGAGAGGAATAAGAAGGGGAGAAAAGAAAAGGGATGCAAGCACTGAATGCGACTACTTACTATGTGTGATGTTTGCACTCAGTATTTTCATATTAATATTCTTAGATACTTCTATGCTTAGAGCATCTCTGAGCTTTTCATTGTTTAAACCTGGAAAGACTGCTGGATATAATTATCTTGTTTTCTGAAACCATTGGCTGGCATTTTGAAGATAATCAGCAAGTTGTGGTTAGTATTGCATCAGCTGCCAACACCTGTATAGCTTTTTACTAGAGAAGCCTTATAGAAACACTGTCTCCACTTCACAACAGGAAGAAGAGACACAAACAAAAATGTGTCCCTGTTATTCTCCGTTAGCAAAGAGAAATTCAGGGTCACAAGAACCATTTGGTTCCTGAATTATTTCTAGGATGTAAAACTCTTTCTCTCCCTTTCGAAAGAAGCACTTTCAACCATTGGTATAGCCATTGCTCAGAGGACTGCTGCACACAGCATGTATGTCAAGCATGAAATAATGCCCTTCAAAGACTCAAACAAGATTGAGAATAGCAGGAAACAGTTGGGCTCCAGGACACAATGCTACAACATATGAAATCCAACACTGATTTTCCTGTAGGGCTC